>NC_058133.1:141035718-141044695 GCF_016433145.1 Gracilinanus agilis
TCTCTCTCTCTCTCTCTCTCTCTCTCTCTCTCTCTCTCTCTCTCTCTCTCTCTCTCTCTCTCTCTCTCCCCTCATCTCTCTGTCTCCCTCTGTTTCTCTCCCCCCTTTTAAATACAAGTCTTGTTTATGTACTGGGCCGGGCCTTGGTTAGGTTGCCTTCTTAGTCTAGCCAGGGCCTATAAATTTGCTGTTTAACCAAAATCCAATTGAGTGTTGTAGGAAAGAGAAGGGAAAACCTCTCACACCCATGTGGCCCACACAGTAAACAAAGGGGAGTCCTGTTGTGCCAGCTACTGGCTCTGGGAAGGTCCCAATGGGAAGCCCGTGTGGTCTGTGCCAGGAGGGCAGCATTAGAGGCTGGGCAACCAGGAAGAGCTGTTGATGTTTGCAAGTGTTGATTCCTCAGGGTGGTCTGTATTCTCCCCATTCCTGGAGTTTCGCCTCACCCCCAGGTAATATTGATCTCCCACTGACGCCTTCTCTTTGCTTTTCAGACCTCTTCCATGTTGGGTCACCACCACACGTCCAATTTGGGAAGGCTGTCACCAATTTCTGGCGACTTGCAAGAGGCTCGTTAGGCTGTATTTATGAAGATTTATGGAGAAGCTAACACACATTAGGCCCTGAAAGCAGAGCTCAGGTGGGCTGTCTTCCCCAGGTGGCAGACCCAGTGAGGTAGCAAGCATTTGATGATCCTGGAGGAAGGAGGGCACAGGGCCCCAGGCTGCTATGGGGAAGTAAAGAAGCCTCCTCTTTGCCTGTGCTCTCTGACTGTACTCATTCTTCTTTAAAGAGAGAAAGAGACTCATTTTCTGTGGCATCTCACATGGAGGGGGAAAGGCCAAGATAAATGGATAGTTTCAAGGTCATTAGCTTCCTGAGCTCACAGTTTGCCTCGCTCTGCCAGAGTTCTGCTTGGAGAGGTTATAAATGTTTTTTGGTTGGAATAGGGGAGCTCATTGTTGGGCTCAGGATCCCGAGACCAGCTGCCAGTGGCCAATCTGAATTCTGGGGCTGTGGAGCTGGCCTTCATCCCCTTCGAACTCTGCTTGTGTAAACATTTGAGACAATAATGTACTAGTGATTTTGTGAATGGTGGAGGAGAACCTGAGAGGTCCAGTATCCTTTAGAGACTACCCGGGAGAAACTGTCCTTCCTGGTATTATAAACAAACAAACAAATGACCAAGTCAAGGTCATCCTTCATCCTTGAAATGACCTGAACATGGCACTTGGGTCCAAACTTTGGGTTCTTGTTCTTACATAGTCTGTGCTCTGGGATAAGAAAGGACACTAATTATAGCAAGAACAGCAGAGTGGTAGGAGATGGTGGCAGAGGGGGAATACCTTAAAGGCATTCTGGACTAGAATGTCATTTCCCTTTCCCTAACCCTCTACCAATCTCCTCTTTAATCCTCCCAGGTTGCCTCTGACTATCCCTCCTCCTTCTTCCTCTCTGTTATACCATTCTAATCAGGCTCTCCTGGGAACCCTCTTCTTTATCACTCTCTTTCTGGTTGACCTCTCTCTCTGACACTTTCTTCTTCTAACTACCCTCCTCCATGTCCTTCCTTCTTTTCCTCCTTCCAAACTGTCTTCAGTGAAGCACCTGGCAAATTGTGTGTTTGGCAGATGGCTTGACCTCTGCACACCTGCAGTTAAGCTACTGTGACATACAAGTATTCCTAACCTACATAAGATCATAGATTTAGAACTTTAGAGCAAATTCAAATAAAAAAGGGAGGGGCCCTAAACCATTCATAACGATTTCTGTGGGCCACCTAATGACTTAGAAGACTACATGTTAACATTATCTATGTTCTCATTTTAAAAAAAGTTGTTTTATAAAATATTTAATTATTATTCTATTATATTGGTAGAAATTAAAATAATTTTAAATTAATATAATAATTTTTTATATTAGAAAAAATATTTTAATCTGGTTGATGGTACACTTGAGAGGGTTACTGGTACGTTTGCCTGACTATTTGACATAGTTAATACCTTTGCCTTGGATCCATGTTGGCTAACCTATGGCACATGTGTCAGAGTCGGCTGTTCACCTCCTCTTCTCCACTGCACCTGAGGACAATTTTCACTTCATCTGCCCCTCTGACCAGCAGCCCAATGGGGGCATTTCCTCTGTCCTCTCTCTAGGGTAAGGGGGTGGCTCACATGCAGAGTGAGGGGGCAGTTTGGGCAATCGGTCTCTGAAAAGTACTGCCTTAGATTATCTTCTAGTTTTCAGTTCTCTTATTTTCTTGATAAGAAAACTGAGACTCAGAGAGATTAGATGATTCAAGGTCATGGGCAGCATAACGAGGATATTATCCCAGGTCCTTTGACCCCAAATCTAATGCTCTTTCCACTGTATGAACCTGACTCCCAGTGGCTGCTTAGCTAGCCCACAACCAGTTTGTGAAGTTAGAATATTCATCCATGGATAATGTCTGGGTAGAGGCAAATGTTCTGTGAAAGGAGGGCCGATTCTTACTTCTGAAGGATCAACTGAAGAGAAATGATGATTTCTAAATTCTCCTTGGGGCAGTGATGGGAGACAACCTGCCTCATTCCATCCCTGGCTTCCAAAGATATCAGAGAAATGTCATGTTTTCCAGGCTAGAGCTAGTTCCACCTCTGGGTTCACTGCCCAGGATATAACTCTCTCATAACTGGATGATTATTCTCCCAGGATTTCTCTTTCTAATCTACCTCCAAAAAGAGATTCAAGAAGGCTGCTTCACACAGGAAAGGTGGCAATGAAATCAGTTCCCTGTGTATTCTGGAGTAACCAAAGAGAGCATCAGGTGGAATGGTCTGGCTTTGGCAAGCCCACAGCATGGAAGCTTTCAAGCCTCAGTTCTCACATGGAGAAATGGCTTTGCAGAGTTCCAACTTCTTTGGGACTGGTAGTAGAAGCAGCCCAGGCATTCTCCAGGGCCACATTTGCCTCTAAGACAGTGACTGTCCTATGGGATGGGAGTTAAAGAGTATAATTCTTGGCTCAGAGTAAGCACTTAATGAATGTTTGTTAACTGAGGAGTGATTAACCATGAAGAGAAAGTACTTCTGAAGATGGTGTTGCTGAGGCTTAAGGTGCTTCACACTGAGATGTTTGGGGATATCTAAAATTTTTGGCTGGAGTCTACAAAATAAGGGATCCATAAACAAGGTGGCCATAAAATAGAAGTCTATAAAACAAGGCAAAGGAGTAGCCAGATCTCGAGAGGGTATAGGGAAGAGCAACAAGAAAACCAGGGGAATGGCAGGGTGGAAGTAGCTATGGTATAGTGATAAAATTAGTGAATTTAAAATGAGAAAACCTGGCTTCGAATTCAGCTTTCACTATTCATTCTCTGTGTGGTATCAGGAAAATCTCTTTCCTTCCCTGATCTCTAGTCTCCTCAACTATAAAATGCAGGAGCTGGATTAGCCCAGAAGTCTGTTTTAGGCAGGGACTATATTTTGCCTCTCATTGTAACCCCAATGCTTAACACAGTGCCTGACACATAGTAGGTACTGAATAAAAGCCAATGTTATGCTACCATACTATGCTGCTTTTCTTTTTCGGGAAGAAGAAGAGTGGGAAATTCCATTTAGTTATTCTTCCTCTCTATATCTTTCTGTTGTTCCATCTATCCTAGCCCAAATAACTATTGACATTATCTCATTTTCACAGCAACTCTATGAGGTAAGCAATAGAGGTATTATTATCCCCCCAATTTATAGATGAGGAAACTGAGGAAGAACAGTTAAATGTTTTGCCTGTGATGATACAATTAGAAAGTGTTAGAGGCAACACTCAAACCAAGGTCTCTAGTCACTGCAAAGCCTTATTATACTGTATTACCTCTCAGATACTGAAGGTAAGGAAAATTTAAGCCTGAAAAAGTGAATCCTTTAATCCTTCTTAGCTTTAACTTTAGCATTCTCATCTATAAAATGGGAACATGGTGAAATGTAGTACCTACCTCACAAGTCTGTTGTGAGAAAGGAACTTTTGTAAGCTTATAGGCTATATCGATGTGAGATATTTTTTGTAGGGGAAGCTATATGACACAGTGGATAGGGCTCCAAACCCAGGCATTAAATTCTGACTCAGATACTTACTAGCTGTGTGACCTTAGGTGAGTCACTTAATCCTATTTGCCTCAGTTTTCTCCTCTATAAAATAAACTGGAGAAGGAAATGGCAGACTACTCCAGGATCTTTACTAAGAAAACCTCAAATGGAGTCATGAAGAGTCAGATAATTGAAATAGCAGCAGCAGTAGCAAGAACAATCTTATTATAACCCAGGCTTATCTCCATATGCCCAGATCTCCAAAAATGGAAGTGCCCTGAGAGGCTTTTGGAGCTTTTCTAGATTGCCTAACATGGAGATTTCTGCTTCCTCTAGTATGTGAGTATATGCAGCCTCCTTTGATTTGTTCCTAACCCAAACAGATGGGATGGCATCTTTAAAATGGTTCCTGTTTAGGCCAGTCTTCCTCTCTCTCCTTCCTGCTGCATGCAGATGAAGAGCCAGCTCCCCCATGGCCTAGGTGCCATGAAATGACCAGTGAGAAGGGAAGAACTTTCTTCCTCTCTTTTCTACTCCAGCTTTGAGAAATGGGGCTGGGGTTGTTTGTGTGTGTGTGGTTTTTTTCTGTGTTGTTTGTCCTTAGTTCCATTGAACCCTGGAATTCAAGATGGGATTCTGATCCAATAAACATTTATCAAGCTTGCCTAGGATATGCCAAACTCTGTACTAAATTCATGCTAAGCTCTAGAGACATAATTAATAAAAAGACAGTCCCTGCCCTCAAGGAACTTCTGATCTAAAGGGGGAGACAACACACAAAGGAAGGCAGGAAAGATTCCAGGCAGGGTATGGCAAGCCAGTTGGCCTGGCAGGACACTCCAGAGAGTCCAAGGTGCTGGAGACTCAAGCAGAGCTGGAGGGGAGAAATTGTTAACGTACCTGGCCTTGAGGCAACAGGATCCAGAATGGCTAATGTTACATTATTACCTGAGGCAGGTTTGTCTATCCAGTATTCAACCCTTTCCCACTGAGAGTATTGGCTATAGAGTTTTCTGAGGCAGGAGGAGCTGGATTCATTTCCTGCCTCTGACACATACTAGGTATGATCCTAGGGAAGTGATATAACTTCTTAGTGTCCCTAAACTCTAAGATTATAAATTCTTGTCATTGTTTAGTTGTTATTTAAGTTGTATCTAACTCTTTGTGACCCCATTTTGGAGTTTTCCTGGGAAAGATACTGGAGTGATTTGCCATTTCCTTCTTGGGTTCATTTTTACAGATGAGGAAACTGTGGCAGACAGGATTAAGTGACTGATCCAGGATCACATAACTAGTAAATATCAGATGCTGGATTTGAACTCATGAAGATGAGTCTTCCTGATTGCAAGTCCAGTGCTCTATCCACTATGCCAGCCAGTTAGATTATAAATTGCAGAGCAGATATTAATGTACCTTGATAAGAGGAAGTTTCCTCTCCTGGAATTTTGTTAACTGATGAAATCACAGCAGAGATAGAAAGAAAGAAAGAAAGAAAGAAAGAAAGAAAGAAAGAAAGAAAGAAAGAAAGAAAGAAAGAAAGAAAGAAAGAAAGAAAGAAAGAAAGAAAGAAAGAAAGAAAGAAAGAAAGAAAGAAAGAAAGGAAGGAAGGAAGGAAGGAAGGAAGGAAGGAAGGGAGAAAGAGAAAAAGGAAGGAAGGGAGGAAAAGAGAGAGAAAGAAAAAGAAAGAAAGGAAGGAAGGAAGGAAGAGAGAGAGAAAGGAAGGAAGAAAGAAAGAAAGGAAGGAAGAAAGAAAGAAAGGAGAAAGAAAAGAAAAGAAAGAAAAAACATATTTGCACCTGTCTTCACTGGACAGGTTTAGACACTCATCTTCCAGAAGTCAAGGGGCAGAACATGACATTATCTTAAAGTCTCTTTCAGTTCTCAAGTTTTCAGAATAGTAGGAAAAGATAAAATGTGACTGACTCCTGCAAGGTCTTAGGGAGCCCGGAAGAGCCCTTCTGGGAAAATTAATTTGAAATGTGCCTAATCTCAGATAGGAGATGACATATTTGGAAAGTTTTTGTCCGTGTGTGTTTCTTCATTTGTTCCAAAGGTAGATGAATTTTGCATCAGACTTTGCAAAAGCAGAGGAATATTTCCCTGTGATACAATTTAGGGAAATGCAGTCAATACTCACTAAAATAGGTTTTGATAAGTTTAATTTTTCAGAATAATAAAAACAGCTAGAATTTCAATAGTGCTTTAAGGTTTAAAAAACATTTTACATATATTTCCTCATTTGATCCTCCCAACAGCCCTAGGAGAGAGATGCTATTGTTTCCCCTATTTTACAGTTGAGGAAACTGAGTTGGACAGAAGTTGTGACTTACTCAAGGTCATACAGCTAAGAAAAATATCCAGCACTCAATTTGAAGTTGTCTTCCAGATCTCAGGCCCCGCATTCTAGGTACTGCCTACTTTGCACCCTCAGTGAAGAAGTCTTTGTGACCTTGAGTTCTGCGCCCAAGAACAAGGATGTGCTAACTCAAGTAGGGGTGAGGGGGAGCAGCCTGGAGCATGTTTTCTCACTTCATTGAAGCCAGGGTCAAGCCAGAACACATGAGTCCCCTTCCTCACTATAGGGCAGTTTCCCAGGAGTATCTGCCTTCTGTTCTTTCTAATGGAGGTATGGAACAGCAAATGACCTACTACCCCCTGAAACCTTGCCCACTTGCCTGGCATTCTGGAGATTTATCCAGCCTACTTGGTGGTCCAGGTTTGGTTGTATTTATGGTGTGTGTGTGTGTGTGTGTGTGTGTGTGTGTGTGTGTGTGCTCATGTATAAAATACACACATGTATACTCTATTTAGACACCAGACACTTAAAATACTCAATTAGTAGCCTTGAAGCAGGTGGAGACTCCCCCAGCCAAAAAGAGAGAGAGAGAGGTTTCTTAACCATTTCTCTTGGAAACTGTTCCCCAGGGGGAGGTGGGAAGAAGCTCCCCATCCCCCAAATGACAGAGTAGGAACAGAGGTCTGGAGGGATGCTGGATTAAGCGACTTGGCCTTTGTAGCTGAAGGTAAACTGGCAGAGCTCTGTGACGTCCTGGGCTGATGATATTACATGCATGACTGCCTCTTCCAACAGTGTGGTTTCTGACACCATGCACAGGGAGCCCTGACTACTGAGAGATTGGGGATTGGCTCATCAGAGCCCAGGAGTTGGACAAAAATCTCCCCATCACTGTAGGGCTGATCTGGAGTTTGTTGCTAGCTCCTCTCTTTCTCTGGTCGCCATTGTTCCTCTTCAAATCCTCCCTCCCTCCTCCTCAACCCTTTGGAGAGATTTCCCCCTACCTCTTCTGAGTTGTTTCCAAGCTCACTTCACACAAAGGACATGGATGAGGAGCATGATTGATCTACTTACCAGTTGCTTATCCTTCTCGGGGAGACTGACTAGTTACTTTGTGAATTGACTTCTATGTACCTTGTGTAGATTTATATTTCCTTATCTCTGTACATATTTTCCCCTAAAGGAATATAAGATCCTTGAGGGCAGGGATTTGTTTGATGCTTGTCTTTTTAGCCACAACACCCAGCAAAGTGCTTAGAACACTTTGTTGTTCAGTCATGTCCTATTCTTTGCCACCCCATGGACCATATCACACCAACATGGTCCATGGAGTTTTCCTGGCAAAAAACAAAAGGGAGGTGGTTTGCTATTTCCTTCTCAAGTGGATTAAGGCAAACATAGGTTAAGTGACTTGCCCAGGGTCACACAGCTAGTATCTGATGCCAAATTTGAACTCAAGTCTTCCTGACTCCAGGACCAAGACTCTATCCACTGAGTCATTTCTAGCTACCTCCAGGTACATAGTAAGTACTTAATAATGCCTATTGAATAAACTGCAACAAATTTCTGATTACTGATCTTAAATCTCCCAGCTATTCAGAGTACCTCCCCTCCTCTCATATTGATGTGAGCTCAGGGAATGCAAGTTTATTAAAAGAGTAACTTATTAAAATTTGAATCAATAGAGAAAAAGGAATTCTTAATCTAGAGCTAAAGAAATTATTTTAAAAGATATTTTGATAACTGTATTTCAATATAATTAGAAACAAGTAGGTGATACAGTGGAGAGAGCACCAACCTTAGAGTCAGGGTGGCAAGTTCAAATATAGCCTCAGACACTTATCAGCTATGTGACCCTGGGCAATACTCTTAACTTTTGCCTCAGTTTCCTCAACTGTAAAATGGGAATAATAATAACACCTACTTTCTAGGGCTATTATGCAGATCAAATGAGGTAATATTTGTAAAGTTTTTAAGTACAGTTAGCAGTGCAAAGTAGGTACTATAGAAATGCATCTTCCCTTCTTCCTTCCTTCCCTCCCTCCTTCCTTCCTTCCTTCCTTCCTTCCTTCCTTCCTTCCTTCCTTCCTTCCCTCTTCCCTCCTCCTGTCTCCCCTCCTGCCTTCCTTCCTGCCTTTCTTCTCCATTCTCTATTGTTTAGGAGAAAAGGGCACAGGCTCTAGAAAAATCCTTAATAACTTGTTTGCCCCCATTTCCTCTCAGATTTCGTATTTTGATAACAAATAATTTAAAGAATGAGGACAGTTTACTTAACATAGTACACAAATAGTATCAAGGAAATACACCAGCCATGTTTCTGATCCCCACCCTCAGCTATCTCCTCATCTCCTTTCCACCCTTCAGGCATGGAAAGTTCTGAGCCTCATCTCTCTCCATTCCCCAGGCTGGCTCCCCAGTACTTCTGTCTCTCTGTGCAGATTGCTTGGCTCTTCATGGCAGTTCATTCATTAATAGATACCACAGCTTGAAGTCCTCTCTTGACTTTGGGGGGTGGTGTGGCAGACATTGGTTTCCACAGGTCAAGCACCCCAGGCTACTCTCTTCTCTAATGACCTCTTACCTCCAGATCATGGTCTCTTGTGCCACCTGCCTCTGCTGT
>NC_058133.1:141047120-141114440 GCF_016433145.1 Gracilinanus agilis
CCTTCCTTCCCTCTTCTCTTCCTTTCTTCCTTTTCTCCTTCCTTCCCTCCCTCCTTCCTTCCCTCCTTCCTTCCTTCCCTCCCTCCTTTCTTCCTTCCCTCCTTCCTTCCCTCTTTCCTTCCTTCTCTCCTTCCTTCCTTCCTTCCCTCCCTCCTTCCTTCCTTCCCTCTCTCCTTTCTTCCTTCCCTTCTTCTTTCCTTCTCTCTTTCCTTCCTTCCCTCCTTTCTTCCCAATCCTAGGTGTTTTATTTTATGCATTTAAAATGTTGTAAAGTCATCTATAGACTTCTTCAGATAAAAGGAATCCACGACACATAAAAAAGGTTAAGGACTCCTGGACCATAGGATCGCAGATTTTGAGCTGGAAGACCTTAGTAAGTTCAGAAGTTGGATTTGAAACCAGGTCCTCTGAGATTGAATCCTTTACTCTTTCCACTGGTAGGAATTTGGCAGGAGGAATGCCCCTCCCCATCATTAATGCATTCCAAAGTCAATTTTGAACAATTTTGGTAGTTATCTGCAATTTTGGATTATCCATGGCACAGCTTTACTCTTCCATTCACACAGATAATTGAGCAATGACTGTGTATATGCTATGAACCATGCTTGAAATCTGACTCTGTCCACACTTAGAAGGACTCTCCTGTTATATGACCACCTGCCAGGGATATTTTAGAAGAGATTCTTGCTCTGGGTGAGAGGTTGGAATAAATGACCTCTAAGGTCGCTTCCAAAGCAAAGATGGTAGCACACTGTGTTTAGCACAGCTCGACCTGCTAAGTCTTAAACAAATAAAAATGTCATGGTGACAGCACGGTTTTTGTCTCTCCAGATAGCTCTGAGGTTAAGAGCAGCAACTAACACGTTATCACTTTAAAGGGAGACACATGTGCACCGTGGTGAGGTGGAAGGTTAAGGGACGATTGCCAGGACTTGAGGAAGGTGGATTAGGGTCAAGAGTCAATTGGTAGCTAGAGATGGAGGACAAGCTGGGAATCAGAGAAGTTGAACACCAAAGTGGAAGAGCAGAAAAGAGTAGATAGAGGTATGAGTTGGGTTGCAGTGAGACAAACAATGACCAAAATGTAGGCTGGGTAACTTTAAAGAACCAAGATGGAAGCCATCGGTCAGAAGTACATGGAGAGTAGGAATGTGGAAGAGGGACAGCTAGGTGGCACAGGCCCAGAGGGAGGAAGATCTGAATTCAAATCCAGTCTCAGATACTTACTACCTATATGACTCTAGGTAAGTCACTTAAACTTGTCTGTCTCAGTTTCTTCATCTGTAAAATGGGCTGGAGAAGGAAATAGCAATCTACTTCTGGATTTTTGCCAAGAAAACCCTGAAAGGGGTCACAAGGAATCAGACACGACTGAAAAACAACAATAATAAAGAAAAAGGGAATGGTTATAAGGGAGAAGAGAGACTAATTCAAAGAGGTTTGTGCTTCCATGTGACTTAATTTTGGTCATAAGAGAGCCTGGATTAAAATTCCTACTTTGATGCTTCTTACTACCTATCTGACTTTAGACAAGTCACAGAACTTCTCTGTGATTCAGTATCCTCAACTATAAAATAAGAGGAATGAGGGACATCCTCTGAAGTCCCTTGCAGCTCTAGTGCTAAAATTCTGCCATCCTAAGATGTCAGAGAGGAATGGCTGACCCTCTTATTCCAAGAGGGAAAGCTCTTTCCACAGTTGTCTGGTGGACTGGATATTCCTCTCTCATTCTTCTGATCCTTTAAGGAAAATCATTTCCACAAGGGAAAGAATCCTGGTTCTACAGTCAAAGACTTGTATTCATATTGAAAAATCTGATGATTACTACCTTCCAGGCTCCCCAAAGTATTTCCTTGATTATTGTTGTGCAGTTGTATCTGACTCTTTGTGATCCCACTTGGTTTTTGTTTGTTTGTTTGTTTGTTTGTTTGTTTGTTTTAGCAAAGATATTGGAGTGGTTTGCCATTTCCTTCTTCAGTTCATTTTACAGATGAGGAAACCAATTCAAACAGGGTTAAAGTGACTTGCCCAGGGTCACACAGCTAGCAAGTGTCTGAGGCCATATTTGAACTCAGGAAAAGGAGTCTTCTTAACTTCAGGCCTGGCACTCCCTCCTCTTCACCAACTGAGTTGCCCCATTTCCCAGATTAGTCCGTTCTTAACAGGAGTGCCCATGGATAAATCCTTTGGAGTTAAGAATTGAAGGACCTTGTTGAAATATATGGTATTATCTGAGAAGATAAGTGGACTGTTACCTCTCATCAACACTTTAGATGAAGTAGTTGATTAAATGAGCTAATCCAGTCACTTATTTAGGCCAGACTTCCTGGCAGAGTGGAGTTCTGCCAGAGAAATCAGAGCATGTAGGTTGGAATTCTGACTCCATTCTGGTGCCTCTCTAGACCTCGTTTTCTTCACCCAAATGAAGGGGTTGGCATAGGTGATCTCTAAGGTTCCTTCCAACTTTAAATTTATCTATCAATCTATCTATCTATCTATCTATCTATCTATTTATTTTTATTTTATTGATTAATTAAGAAAAATTTTCCATGGTTACATGATTCATTTTCTTTCCCTCCCTTCCTCCCACCCACCTCCTGTAGCCAATGTGCAATTCCACTGGGTTTTACATGTGTCATTGATCAAGACCTGTTTCCATATTATTGATATTTGCACTAGGGTGATCGTTTAGAGACTGCATCCCCAATCATATCCCCATTGACACATGCCAACTCTAAATTTATGATCCTATGAACCGGAGGATAGGGAGGAAGAGGAAAGGAGACATCCACAATACAAGGTCTGCCTGGGAATATAGATCAAAACAGAGTTCCCAGTTATCCTCAAGCCCTGGAAGGACAAGAAACAACCAAAAATGGGAGCCTAGAAAATGTGTATGACACCAAAACAACCTTTTCCTACGACACAATCTTGCAAAGGAGTGGGGAAGGGAAATATTTAAGTACCAAATATGTGCCAAGAACTGTGCTAAGAATTTTATAAATATTACCTTATTTGATCCTCACAATGACCCTGGAGAAACAGGTGCTGGTATGATCCCCATTTTACAGCTAAGAAAACTGAGACAGAGGTTTGAAAACTTGCTTAGAGTCACCCTGATGGTAAATGTTTTAGACTGGAACCGAACTCAGGTACTCCTGACTCCAGGTCCGGCACTCTTAATGCTTGATGGTCACCAGAGGGCTAGAAGTTGGTAGTTGGATCTTAGTTGTTATTCTAGAATCTTTCACCTCTTGTTTGTTTGTCCTCCTCCACAATTCGGAAATGGATTTCAGCAGAATTTCGCTTCAAGTTATTGATGGTTCCTGGAGTAGGTCTTCACCTCTTCCCGAAATTCAGGGCAATGAGTCCTCTGTGTTGGGCACCCAAAAGAATGGAAGGGAGGCTGTATACCAACTTGTGAGCTCAAACAAAAGACACATCATTTGAGAAGAGAAGCAGTGAGGAGACAACTCTCACAATTAGCTCTTTCCCACTCAAACTGAGTAATTAACAAGAAGGAAATGTCCAATTAAGAAGGAAGAGCAGAGGCACATGTTTTCCAATTTGCATGTAGTAAATCTCTTCCCATCTTTAAGAGGTGATAAAGGGCCCTTGTGCTGTTCAAATTGCAATCAATGAGGAACTTAAACAGGATTCCCGTTCCTCTTTCAGTATAATGATAAAAAAAATCAACTTTACAAAATAATAGCTGGCATTTATAGTGCTTTAAAGGTTTATAAATACTTTACAAAAATTTATCTCATTCAAGCCTCACAGCAACCCAGAGAGGGAGGTGCCTTTCTGGTCCCATTTTACAGTTGAGGAAATAATGGAGCCACAGAAAGATTTAATGACTTGTCTAGACTTACACAGCTATTAAGTGTCTGAAGCAGGATTTGAACTCAAGTCTTGTCATCTTCAGGTCTAATACTCTACCATCTAGCTTTCTTAACAATTATATCTTGTTATTTTTTTCTCGCAAATGGAAGATAGATTCAGTCTAGGTTTATTTTCATGACTGTACTAATTTTAAAAGGGGTTTCTTTATTTCCCCCCCTATGTTTAATAGTCAAGCATCTAAGTGGCATTTTAGAGAGAATTCTGGAGTTGCAGACAGTAAGATTTGAGTTCAACTACTGTACACTTGCTTGTTGTGTGACTCGGGGGCGAATCAGTTATCTTCACCCAACCTCAGTTTCCTCATCTCTAAAATGGGGATTATAATAGTGCCTATTTCATGAGGTTGTTGTAAGGATCAAATTAAATACCATGTAACGTGTCTCATAAACCCTAAGATGCTATATAAAGGTTAGCTATTCTTATTCTTAAAAATCGGCGTTAATACGTGATGTTAATGGCACTCATGTCAGTGTGGGTACTTCCTTCTCTAAGACAAAGTACAACCATTTGTATTTTATTGTTTTAGAAGGTTACCTGAGGCTTATGGAGACCCAGTGGCTTCTGCTGTGGTTGTACAGATAGTAAGTGTCAAGAGGGAGGTTTTTAACTCAAATTTTCCCGACACCAGTTGACTCTTTTGGCTTCAACTCCTTCCTCTCTATCCCTTATGCCACACCATCTTTTATATATATTATATACTCTAATATTATGCTTTATGTGTCATATATATTACTGTAATCCAATTACATAATGTAATTAATATATTATGTTTATGTATACTCTAATATTATAACTTACATATTACACATATTCATATAATCCAATGCCATGTAATTAATAGATTATGTTAATATATTATATACCACATTACTATACAACATAATATATAATCATATATGATATTAAGTATTAGTGTATTATATCAACATAAAATTATATACAATAGTATGTAAGTACAAATATATATTATATAACAATATGATAGATGTATAATAAACACATATTTGAAATATATACTGATTTACATATCTAAAGTATATATGAAATATAATCTCAATACTTACAATGTATATGTTAGAGATAGCATAGAATAATATATGCTTGTATCCATAGCCATATAATATATCATGATACATAGATTACAATATGTTTTTATGTGCTACCTAAATCCATAAAGAGATCCATCCCCTTCCTTTCCCTCCTCATCTCTAATTTATATTTAATAACAATGTATGAAAGATGCAATGAAATATATTTTTGTTATAGATATATATTATTTATGTTATATATGAATAAATTATATGAATATGTTATATAAAAAGATAATGAAAACTTGAAATTACAATTAAAATAATGGATAAACTCGTAACATATTGCACCATATATTTGAACAGAGAAGAACCAAATAAATGAACCAACAAAAAGCCAACAAGAAATGTATTAGCTCAGTTCTCTCTTGTACATGTTGTGCTGTTCCTTTTAGCCTTGTTTTCTTATTATGGTTGTAGTCAATTAGTGCTGCTCTGGTTCCATTGATCTTCTTTTCTATCACTTCATCTTCTTTAAGTTCTTCAGAATTCCTTGTAGTTTTCCCATTATCATTTTATAAGCTCAAAATATTGTACTCTATCCAAATACTATGACTTATCCAGCCATCCTATAATTATGGAGTTTTGGATGTATATTGTTTCCATGGAGGGGGAGGAAGGAAGTAATATTGCTCTTTTCAGCAACAATTCTGGGAGGCTAGTGTTGCTAGTCTTACCACCCAGAACTTATTCAAGAGATTGAAAATATAAATGTATTAAACTTATTAAAAATTAAAGCACATTTAAAAGATTGGAAATATTTCCACCATTCAACTCAATCCAAGATTGTGGGATGAGGGATTATTTTAAGAGTAAACAATGTAAACCAGAGGAAACTATTCTTGCTACATTTCTCTTTAAATCAGATTTTCATTGGCCAATAGTCTTAGCATAGTTTTTTTTTTTTAACTCTTACTTTTTTTTTTAGGATTGATGCTAAATATTGGTTCAGAGATTCTTTGGAGTGATAAGGGATAGGCAATTGGGGTTAAGTGATTGGCCCAGGGTCACACAGCTAGCAAGTGTCCTAGTCCAGATTGGATCCTATGACCTTCCATCTTCAGACCTGGTGCTCTCTATCTGCTGCTGAGCCACCTAGCTGCACCAAGAATTAGTTCAGACTGGCTTGGGATGACTCATGGAAATAAACATTTCCCCAATCATTTGACATAAAGAAAATCTGAGTGGGCCCTATTCAGGGTGCTGGAATCAGCGGCAGAGAGCTGATTTTTAAATGTTCACTCTCATTATTTACACCACATCTAATGATACAAATCAGGGTTTGATTTATTGTTTTAATTGATTCTTCAGACTTAAAGTGTTAATAATGCAGATTCAAATTAAAAGTAGGTTGACTACTTTCTTGGGTTTTTTTTTGGTGGGGGGGGAGAGATGGTTATAAAACATTTACCAACATAGTCTTGGCCCTGTTCCTGATAATATTACAACGTGCTCATGAGATGTGATAAGTCTCCAGGCATGATGTTCAGATTAGCTCCTCATGATTATGGGTGTAATACATTTCCCAAAGGAGATGCCCTCATGGGGGATCTGACCCAGGCCTTTTCTTTGTGACAATAGAATTTGTATCTTCCTGGTAGGCAGCTTTTATCTTTTTGCAGTTTTCACATCTGGAAGTTTGGATTGAAAAGTACCCTTACTTGTAAGGACATGAAAAAGAAAAATAATCAGAAATTCCTTCTATGTAAGAACTAGGATCAAATCAAATTTGCTTCGCTCTATAAAAGTTTCTAAAAAGGGCACTTCAGTGGGTCTCATTCAGATGACAATAGCAGCTGCCCCAGTGGGACATTGCCAAAAGGGGGAGAGGAAACTTCCCAGTTTTGGAGTATTAACATTTCTAAATCCCTTCACTACTAAGTGAAACCATGGGAGAGAGGAGAAACAGAAGTAAGCAACAGAGATAAGGATACACCTTGCCTTTCCTTCATCCCTCCTAACCTGTTTCTTCCCCCACTTTTAAAAAACTCTTATGTTTTGTCTTAGAATCAATATTATGGAAGAGCAGGAAAGGCCAGGTAATTGGAGTTAAATAACTTTCCAGGGTCACACATCTAGGAAGTGCTTAAGGCCAGATCTGAATCCAGGACATCTCCTTCCCAAGCTTGGCTCTCTATCCACTGAGCCACCTAGCTGTCTCCTTCCTAATCCTCTCTTCTTAAAAAAATTGGAACCAGATACTGCCCAGAAGATTCACTCAACAGGCCTCTGACTCAGAGTCGCTTAGCTTTGGGCACAGGTTCTCTCCCAAATCTTTTGACTTAATGTATATATTTTTTGCTTTCTGAGGGTCTGGGGGAATGGGCTGATGGCAGTAAAAATGTGAAACAGTTGTTGGAATGAAGTCATGGAGGACAATAAGTCACAGTTTTGAGCTTTAATTCTGCTTTTCCTCCCTTCCCTCCTCCCCCCACCATGTGTCAACAAGCCAATATCGAGCTTTTAGTCTTGTGAGTATGTTCTACTTCTCATGTCTAATATTATCAGAGCCATATCTAGCAATTTGAGTAAAATGTGGAAAATCAAAGAATGCTTGTCCTTTGATCCAGCCATACCACTGCTGGATTTATATCCCAAAGAGATAATAGGGAAAATACTTGTACAAAAATATTTTTAGCCACTGTCTTTGTGGTGGTAAAAAATTGGAAAATGAGGAGGTTTCCTTCAACTGGGGGAATGGCTGAACAAATTGTGGTATCTGATGGTGATGGAACATTATTATGCTGAAAGGAATAATGAACTGGAGGAATTCCATGTGAACTGGAATGACCTCCAGGAATTGATGCAGAGTGAAAGGAGCAGAACCAGGAGAACATTGTACACAGAGACTGATACACTGTGGCACAATCGAATGTAATGAACTTCTCTACCAGCAGCAATGCAATAACCCAGGACAATCCAGACGAACTTATGAGAAAGAGCGCTATCCACATCCAGAGAAAGAACTGTGGGAGCAGAAATGCAGAAGAAAAACATACCATCAATCACGTGGTTTGATAGGGATATGATTAGAGTTTTGATATTAAAAGATCACTCTACTGCAAATATGAATAACATGGAAATAGGTTTTGAACAATGACACATATATAAAAAATGTGGAAAATCTCTGACAATATTATGTTAAAAAAAAGACAGATAATCCAGGGCACTAGCCTAATGAGTGGGGTCTTTGTGGCCAATGGTGAAGAGTTCACTTGGGGTGTGGCCACTTGAGAGACTGAAGGAAGAAACAGACCATGTAGCAACTTTCTAGTTTAACTAATTATCCTTGATACCTACGTATTTGGCTCCACTATTTCCATATTGCTAAAGTAAAAATGTCAGTGCTATTAGCAATCTCCAAATGGTGGTGCCCTGAGACAAAGCCTTGATTGTCTTGCCCTAGTTATGATCCTAAATATTATATTTTCCCCCATCTTCTTAACAGCAGATTGCTTGTGCCCATTTTCAAGGTGAGTAAGCAGAAAGTCTTCATTAGTTTTCACTAAATGAATATGAATGATTCATCTGCTTTGTGACTACTCAGAGCTAGTTTCATTTAAACACCAAACTTTTCATATTTGATTGATATTTTTCACTTTTCAAGCTAATTTTATCTGCTGTGATAGAAAACTGATGTCAGGATTCCATAATTCTCTTTCTACACTTCCTCTCTGAAAAGTGGGTCATCTGTTTGGTATCACTTTACCTCAGTTGATTTATATATTAGTGAGGCTAATATTCCTTAGCTATTAAGGGAGGAGGGTTGAGAATTAATTATTAAAATTCAAGGACTCATAGAATTTTTTTTTGTAAAGTTGGAAGGGTCTTTATAAGCCATCTAGTTTAATACCTACCCCTAATCTAAGTACTATAGGAGTTCCCTAATCAGCATCTTAGATGTGTGATTAATAAATCACCATTAAGTGCCTATCACATGCTAGATACTGTACAGATACAATAGTGAAAATTGTTTTTGTCCTCAAAGAATTTAACAGTCTAGCTAAGGTGTCACAACAAGTGACAGCGTATGTTTTCATAATAGATATGAAATCGTTTTGGTCATAAAGACCTAGTGTTAGAAATGACTTTTGTCATTCAGTTGTTTCAGTTATGTCTCACTCTTTGTGACCCCATTTGGGGTTTTCTTGGCAAAGATACTGGGGAAGTTTGCCATTTCCTTGTCTAGCTCATTTTATAGTTTAAGAAACTGAGGCAAATAGGGTTGAGTGACTTGCCCAAGGTCACACAGCTACAAAGTGTCTGAGGCCAGATTTGAACTTAGGAAGATGAGTCTTCCTGATTCCTGGCCTGGAGCTCTGTCCACTATGCCACCTGACTGCCTTGGGAGACTTTAGAAGTGACATTAGAGATCATCTAATATAACTCTTTCACTTTTTCAGATAAAGGAACTGATGCCAAAAGAATTGATATATCATGCCTGTGGTCACATAGGAAATAAGTAAAGGAACCAGAATTCGAACCTAGTTTTCTCTTTCTTAAGATAATGAATACAATTTGAGCAATTCAGGATACTAATAGAAATTATTAGTATGATTTTTTAAACTGTATTTTCATTATGTTTGAAGTAAAAAACAAAAAATTAAAAAACCTGGAAAACTAATGGTGTTCTAATAAAATTTCAGTCTTAACTGGATTGATTAAACATGCTCTGCTCCATCAGGCTACAATGACAAGCTTCTCCACAGAGCATGATTTCAACCATAACTCTGGAAAGGATCCAGAATCAGAATCCCTTCTTTCCTTCCTTCTTTCTTCCCTCTCTCCCTCCCTCTCTCCCTCCCTCCGTTCCTTCCTTCCTTCCTTCCTTCCTTCCTTCCTTCCTTCCTCCCTCCCTTCCTTCTTTCCTTCCTTGCTTCCCTCCTTTCTTCCTTCCTTCCTTTGCAAACAACATGAAGAAAGATGGTAAGGGGTGATTTGCAAGAAAAAGTATATAAATTTGGAGTGACTTCACCTAGACAGAAGCCAGAAAGCATCTGTGTTAAGAATACTGTTTCCACAGAATCAGAAAGTGCCTTAGAGTTCACCTAATACAAACTTGGGATTCCTTTCATTGCATTTAACATTGGTTCACAGAATCATATGTCTAGAGCTAGGAGGGATCTAAGAATTCAATCTATTTTGCCCCCTCATTTTTATAGAAGATGAAACTGAGGCAATGCAATTCAATGTATGTAAGGTTCCTACCCTTGCTTTCCCTTGCCTTGCCTTGCCCTCTCCATAATATAATATTTCAATACAGAAAGAAACAGATTCAAAGGGCAGGAGAAGCCAGGTGCATTCAGACTGGATATCCATGAGACATGACTATGAATTGGTCGTTTCAGTCAGACACAAAGTGTATACCCAGAATCCATACCTGGCATGTTTATTAATAGTTGTGCACATATGGGTGGTGCTGATATTATTATTATTTTCCTATTATTAGCCATTATTATCATCTCCAATTTACAGATTAGGAGAAAAAGATTCAGAAAGGCTAAGTCTAGGCTCATACAGCTAGGAAGCACCAGAGTCAGAACTTGAATCCAAGGCTCCTGATTTTAAGTTCCATGGTCTTTCTACCACAACATACAACTTAAACCTTTGTAAAGCTATGGGTTTGAGCTATACTTGGGATGTTCATCAGTGGCACATAATTTTGTAGCCTGATGTTTTCTCATGCTCTAATAAAATCTAATTATTGTGCCAGAACCATCCATCTTCTGTGTCAGACACAAATAAACAAGGTAGAGGTGGAGGAAGAAGGTATTTATTGTTGGAGGTGCCAAAAAGAGTTGATGGCAGGAAGGATAACATTTAATGGCATCATCTTTGAGGAGAGAAATCTGACTCTTTGTCCTTTGGCAGGAGCATTGAAGAAGGCCCTGTGTTCAAATTCTGGCTCTGTACCTGTGTGACCTTGGGCTACTGATCTCCCTGTATTTCATCAGTAAATAAGGGGTCTGATCAGATCATCTCTACTGTCCCTCCTAGCTCTAATTTCAATGACATTGGAATGAAGTGGAGAGGTACCACATGCATTTGGCACATTGGTATCAAACAGATCTGTACATTTAGGCAGCCAGAACTAAAATGGGCATGGACCATTTATGGACATGGTCATCAAGAAGAGGTTCTATGATTCATCAGAACTTCAGATCTTTAAAGATATTTTATTTTACCAACTACGTGTAATAACAAACTTCCATATAAGTTTTCCAGTTACATATAATCCAAATTGTCTCCCTCCCTTCCATTCCCACTCCTGGAGCTGGCAAGGAATTTGATCTGGCCTATATATGTATTATCATGGAAAATATATTTCCATATTATTCATACTTTGCTAGAGAATAACCCGGTAAAACCAATCACCCCCAATAAAAATCCAAATAAACTAAAGTGAAAAATCATATCCTTTGATCTGCTTTCTGTCTCCAACAAGAACTTCAGAACTTTAAGAAGCTTCCCCTTCTTCTCTTCACTATACCACATCCCACCTGCAATGTTTATTCAATCATTTTGGTTGTGTCTGACTCTGTTATCTCATTTGAGGTTTTCTTGAAAAAGATATTGGAGCAGGGTGCCATTTCCCTCTCCAGCTCATTTTATAGATGGGGGGACTGAAGCAACAAGGTGAAGTCACTTACCCAGGATCACAATAGCTAGAAAGCATCTGAGACCAGATTTGAACTCAAGTCTTCCTGACTCTAGGCTAGGTGCTCTACCCACTGCTCTGCCAAGATGCCACCTGCTATACCCAGGCTTTATTAATTCATCTCTGAAGCAAACTCTACCTAAATGCTACAATCACAGTTCTCAAAGCTTCTGAGTCCTTCCTTTCAGAAATATTTATATTTGATCCCTTTTGGACAGCCCATGTATAATGGGTGCTTATCACATCACTAAAAATTATGGATAAGTTCAAAGAGACAGGACCCTCAGCCTGTATTGAGGCACTGGAGAGAGAAGATTAACAGCCATTTGGACTTGGCCATCTCCAGCCTCTAATACCTGCAAATAACATATTCAGGCGAGATCTGGGTGCATCGTGATCCAAGGTGGCAGCCATGATTCTGGTCGTTGTGCCTTCCACAGTGATTTATCATCCTCTGCAGTGACACAAATCATAGGTAGTGCCTGACATTTTGGGCTGTATGATCTGCTCATGGTGCTGTGATAAATTTTATGTTTAAATCATAGCATTTTAACCTGGATTATGCGGTGGATCTCCTGTTTCATTTCACTTTGGAAATATGTTAAAAGTGGTCTAAGTGACCCCCACAGCAGACCTGCTTTGTATTATTATCATCCTATTATAACTTGTTTGTGGGGGAGGGAAACATGTTGCAGATAGAGGGAAAGCTTAAATAAAGGGTTAGGAATAAATTTCTTAATAGGATTCCTAGCAGAGTGGACAAAGGAAGGGTTTATGTGACAGGTAGATCTGAGTCTAGGTCCCCTCTAGCATGTGCTGGCAATATGGCCCTGGGTAGACCACCTAACTAGCCTCTTAGGGATCTAGGCAATGCATTATGTCTCAAATCTGTATTGGTAGGGGGAGTTTCCTCATCAGTGGTTTTTAGGTCAATAAAATCATAGCACTTCCTTTTCCTCCTCCTCCCCTCTCAAATTAAATTCATTAAGATATTTGCTTTCTAAGATAACAATAAATCTCTGGGTAAGTTAGTCATTTTTCAATAAAGCGTACTCAACAAGAATTTAGTAACTATTTACTTACTGTATTCAAGGCTTTGAACTAGACCCAGGAGGAGATGGAAATATAATTAAGACACAGCCTCTATCCTTGAGGATTGTACTTACATTCTAGCAGGTGAGTGGAGGAAATATCTTTAAATCCTTGACCGTGCTACCTTAAACACTTACACAAATTTATGACACCTTGGTAAAGCCCCTGTTTCAAAGTTATCTCATGAGAATTTGCAAGATGTATGCAGTTTGATGACTATCAGATTTCAGAGGGGGAACAGCACTGAGTTTTCTACCACACATCTATCTATCTTGGGTCATGAATTAGAGGAAGATTTGTATTCTGCTAAGAAGCAGCTAGATGACATCAAGCCAGGAAGACCTGAGCTGAGACACTGTCTCAGGTATTTGTAATTGTGCAACAATCTGAGCAAGCCACTTAACTTCTCTTTGACTCAGTTTCTTGATCTGTTAAATGGGAATAATAATAGCACCTGCCTCCCTGGATTGTTGGGAGGATACAATGAGATAATATTTGAAAAGTGCTTTGTAAACCTTAAAGCTGTATATAAATGCTAGTTATTATTATTATTATTATTTTTATTTTTATTACTATGAGGTGTTGCAATCAATCAAGAACATTATGAAGCATCAACTATATGTCAGGCATTGTGCTAAACACCATTTCCAAGCAGTAGCAAGCACAGGGAAGGTTCCTGAAGAGGAAGCTCCCTCTACCAATACAGGTCAAGATTTATTCTTCAATTTTGATCCTAAAGGAGTGAAGGAATTTCATCATGCATTTGTCTAATGCTCGGCCACCAAATGAGTAGGACTAAGAGGAGAAAACATTGTTGGTTTGTTCTTATGAGGCTTGTGATTCAGCTGAGAGAGCTTGCAGATCAGACGAATGAGCTCATACCAGTCCTTTGCTTGATATGCTAGTATATTTGTATGGCATTTGATATTCATATATATGACAGGTTGCCATCCACAAACCCAAGTGTGGTGGGGCCAGAGGCCCATTTACCCTCAGGTTCTACTCTCATTGGCTCATGTGCCCCCATTTTCTCTTAACTCTTAGCCCCAGCATTTTGTTCACAAATAACCTCAAATTCAAATTCATAGTAAAAGAGATGGATAAGATTAGTGAGAAAACGTGATTGTCAAGATGAGCTAAATACATGCATCTTAGAGTTTATTGTTTCCAATGACTTCTCAGCTCTTTGCCCTTTTCCTAGTTGTAATTTGTTTTCTCTCATCTGATTTCTTAGCTGTAAATGGGAGAAATCAGGAAGTTCACAGGCTTAACTATTGCATATCCACCTTTTTTAAAATTCATACAGGTGCAGAAATGATAGCCATCACCCACAATGGTTAGGGGAGTAAGTCTCTAGCTGTAAAACAGAGGGTGCTAGTCGTGTCAGCAGTGGTTAGGTCCTGGGCTGGTTTGTAAGATGCTCTATCTGAATCTTTGCTTCTTTTCATCTCTAGGACTGGAGAATAAGGAGCCATGCTGCCTCCACCGACACTGGTGAATCAGAAGTCACCTGTTAGGATTATAGACAAACAGCATTCTCCAGAAACAAAGAGTACTCTGTATCAAACATGTGCATAGGCATGGGGCACAAATGGCTCCTATTCATATTCATAATGAATGGCTATTAAATTATCAAAGTCTGTTCCATAAGGCAGGGATATGCTGGAAAATATTTAACAACTGTCTCACTGAAAAAAATAAACAATCATGAATTTAAGGCACACTTTTAATTTTAATATGCTATTAGCATTTTCTCTATCACTTTCTTAAGTGAAGATGATCAACAAAAGAAGAAATGCAATCCTAATTTATAGCATATGTTCATTTCAAAAAATGTAAATGCCCACACTGAAAATTTAACAATTGGCTCAATAGCACTGTCTCTAGGATACCCCTGGTGGGAAGATAGGGGAGACGAGCTCTCTAACCATATCTCTCCACAATCCTGGCCACTATATTTTTGTCTCTTTCTCATTCGAGTTCTACCCTCCATGCCCTATATCTTGTGTCATGTCTATAGTCAATCCAATCTGGACTGTATTGGCATCAAAGCCAACCAGAAAATGTTTCATTCCTGCTAGTCTCTGTGGAAGGAAGCCCTACCCCTAAGTTTCCAAGACAGTGGCCCTATAGACGTTCCTTAAATGTGTAGACCTATGGGATAGAATCTACACTAAACTCTGTCTTTTAATACCATAGCTTTCCCCCTGAAAATGGTTTTTTAGAAACTACTAAAAAGGATCTCAATGTCCTAGTTAAAAGCAAAGTATTTCTTGGGTCTATGGTCTCCTTTCCACCCTGAGCACCAATGGGAACTGCACACATGGAAAAAAAAAACCCATGAAGGGAATTTAAAATTTGGCTCTTCTGAAATAAACCTTTTAAACGAGGCAATTTGACTGCCTTCTTCATTTAGCTTTGGAGCCAAGGAACAAAGTATTAAGAGCTCCAAAATGGTGGGGAAATACTGGTTGCAACTGTTCATATCCAAAATGGGCAACTGAAAAAGGGAGCAACTATGACATGGGAAAAAAAGAGAAAAAAAAACACACCACTTTCCTTGGATACTTGCCCTAAATTCTTGGTTTCTGAGCAGATAAAATGATTCCATAACTAGGCAAAATTGTTAAGTAGGGGAAATTTGTCCGTATCTTCTCTCTTCCAGTTTGATACCTACATTGCCATGATCTCCTCCACGTTATGTCCCCTGCATTTGATACTCGATAGTTCTAGGGCTGTGCTCCCTGGCACCCTCATGCCATCTAATTATAATCCTATTGTCTGAGCCGCTATCAATTGGCTGCTAGGGAACTGGTCTCCTAAAAATGATGGTCCACATTTGTTAGCTGTCACCAATGATGCTAATGGTGGGAATTTCATGTTATGGCAGGCTAATGCAGTAAGAGCAACATGGGCTACAAACTGGCTCTGGGGTCAAAGGATCTGCATTCAGGTCCCACCAATACCACTTCCTACCTGTGTAACCTTCAACAAGTAACCTCCCCTCCTGAAGTCTCAGTTTCCTCATCTATAAAATGAGGGGGTAGGACTAGATGATTTCTGAGGTGCCATTTAGATCTATGATCTATGATCAATTCTTCTTCTTCTTCTTCTTCTTCTTCTATGACTGTAGGAGAGATAGGGCCTTTTGGGCATCCCTCAAATCATCCCTGAGAGGTGGCTCCTTACAGGACCTGGGAAGATAGGAGCCAGCTCTGTTTTAGTTCCATCTTTTCCATTTCCAGAAGTAGCATTCTAAGGGCATCTTGGAACAAGAAGACTTCCACAAAGGCAATCAAACAATTACATAAATGCAGCAATTTGAAATCCATATCAACAGAAATGACAACGCCTTTGCCATATCTATCAATGTGGTATGCTGGCAAGTTCATTTGACAAAAAGAAAAAAGAAAAGAAAAGAGAAGAGAAGAAAAAAATGTGAATTATTGATTTAAACCACCCTGGAGTCTTGGCAAACACCCTGCCTCACAACACCCTAGCTTCTTCCCAACATCCTGCCTCATCCCACTCACTCAACTTAACAAAACTCTCCATACTTTACACAACCATAAATCACAACATGCCTCCTTCATTAGCTGCTCCGTATTTAACAAAGGCCAATCTTTCTTCTCCACTCTTCATGTCACAACGCAACTGCTGCTACACACACACACACACACACACACACACACACACACGTACTTCTTTATAACTTTACTTCTCCAGCTCTTACTTGTGCATCAAATGACAGCATCCTCAATTAACAGAGTCATTTCCAAATCACGGACATATCTATTGATCAGAGGAGATGACAATTTATTTTTAGGCAGATACACACATGCTGCATATTTTAAATACATTTTTCCATTTTGGCAAAAATGGTGTTGTAGCTAATGTATATACAGTATTTCCAAAAACATTGGTACTTTCCCATAAATATCTTCTGCATTTTTTTTCAGTGAGTAATAAAAAAGGTTGAGGTGGGATGTGTTTTATCCCACCACATTATATCATTCCTATTTTTCCTCTTTGTTGGATGGCAATCAGGGGCCCCGATGCCAAGCTTTGGAAGCAACAGCATCTGGCTCCTTGGCAGATTCCACAGTCAGTCTTGTTGCCAGCCTTTAAGCTGTGTCTGGGTCTGTTGCATGGTTTGGCTGCAGATGGACTCTCTGGGTTGCCTTGTGCTTCTGGATACCAGTTTTGGCTTACCTTTGATTCTGAGGACTTTACTCATTTTTATTCATTTGTGAATAAGGGCCCATCCAAATGCTTTATGAAACCAACATCGAAGTAGCCTAATGGCTCAAATTTTGCCTTTGAAAAGCTAGAGGTCAGTGTCTCCGGGCTTGGGCACAACAGCATGGTGTCTTGAAGATGGGTATTCATAATTCCATGTTCCTTCCATGAACCTCTCTGTTTTAAGGAGTTTGAAATTTGGCCATATGGAGTCTACCTCCACCCCCAAAGGAGGAAACTGTATGGTTATCTAAAAAGATAAAACCATGGGAGTACTCTGTATCCCCTAGATCTATAAAGCTAACTATTTCTTTCCTCTTTACCATGAGCCAGATGCTGGAGGGAAAAGGACAGCTACTCCTGAGGTTCTTTCATCTTTTCCTTCTACATCATATTATTGTCCATCTTAGCATGGAAAGAGCTCTGTAGGTGGAATTTAAATCCTCATTGACTTCAAATGGGGAATACAACCGAAGACCAGATCTACCCCCAAATGATTTTTTTTTTAGATTCCAGTAGGAATAGAGTAGGTTACTACTTCCAAATCCTTTCAGAATGATGAACTCATATGATTATTTGCTTGTATGACCTGGGCCACCAAAAAGCTGAGTTTCTATGTATAGAAATGTATGGACACATACTTAAAATCAAAACGGTGTTTATAGATAAATGGATACACACACATAATATACGTTAATACCACAAAGCTATGTGCATTTATTAAAATAAGTCAGTCCTGGAAATTTTTGAGGGCTTTATAATATACTTTGAGTTAATTAGAAGAGATGCTCTTAGATATTCCCAACTCAGAGTTGGAAAGCATTGCCTTGGCGACTCCGGAGTGTCTCTGAGTCAGAATGGAAGGTACAATATTTAAAAGGGTGAGATGGTATTATGGCTCTTGTCATTTTCCTGGATTGAAGATTACAAAGAGAACACAAAGAGGAAGAATAGCTGAAACCTGGGTGTTCGTGAAGGGATATATGCTACCTCTCTCCTTTGATTAAGAACATTTATGTCCACTTGAACTAAGAAACTTCTGAGATGTTATTATGAGAGATTCACTGTGGTTCACTGGGAAATATGAGTACCTCAATTAATCAATCATAGAGTGGTAGCAGAAACTTCAAGATTATTTCATATTCAGTTTACATATTAAAAACCAGAGATATAGAACTTATGATCAAACAAGAGACAGAGAACATTATAGGATATAAAATGGATAATTTTGATTATAACAGGTTTTTTTTGTATAAACAATGCCAATGCCACCAAGATTAGAGAAAAACAGAAAATAGGGGGAATTTTTTTATAGTAAGTCTCTTTGATAAGACCTATGTCTCAAATACATAGAGAACTGAGGCAAATTTATAAGAATGTAAATCATTCCACAATTGACAAATGGTCAAAGAATATGGACAGACCAGGCAGTTTTCAGATAAAGTCAAGCCCTTCTAGTCACATGAAAAAATCCTTTAAATCACTCTTGATGAGAGAAACACAAATTAAAACAACTCTGAGGTACCACTTCACAACTAACAGATTGGCTAATATGACAGAAAAGAAAATAATAAATGTGAGGGGGTGTGGGAAAATTTGGACACTAATGCACTCTTGGTGGAATTGTGAACTGATCCAACCATTCTGGAGAGTGATTTGGAACTATGCCCAAAGGGCTTTAAAACTGTGTTTAGCCTCTGATCCAGCAATACCACTACTAGGTCTGTGTTCCAAAGATATTTTAAAAAGAGAGAATAGAATCTATTTGTACATAAATATTTGTAGTAGCTTTTTTATTTTGTGGTGGGAAAGAATTAGAAATTCAAGTGATATCTATCAAATGGGGAATACATGAACAAGTTGTGATAGATGATTACAATGGAATACTATAAGAAATGATGAGCAGGATGATTTCAGAAAAACCTAGAAAGACCTACCTGAACTGATGTAGAATGAAATGAGAAGAACCGGAAGAACATTGTACACAGTAACAGCAATATTATATGATGAACTTGTAAATGACTTATCTATTCTTAGTAATACAACAGTTCAAGACAATCCCCTAGGACTCATAATAAAAAATGCCATCTACCTCCAGAGAAAGAGCTGATGGACGCTGGCTTTTCTTAGTAGTCTGAATGCATACCAAACATACTATATTTCATTTTCTTTCTTAATTTTTTTGTTTGAGTTCTCTTCCACACAATGCATAATAAGGAAAAATGTTTTCCATTATTGCACATTTCCATCTCAGGGAGGGAGAAGGGGAGGGAAAAGGAGAGGGGGAGGGGGCAGAGGGAAGGAAGGGAGAATTTGGCTCAAACTTTAAAAAAAATTAAGGTTAAAAATTGTTTTGACATGCAATTGAGGAAAAAATTAAATATTTTTAAAAAAAGAAATCAAGATGAAGAGATCTAGAGTGACTTAGTAGCAAGTGACACAGCCTGAATTTGAATTCAGATCTTCTGGCTTCAACTGTTCTGCTTTTCCACAAGTGCCATGACACAACCAATTAATAAAAAAATTGATCTAGAACATTAGACAATTGTTGATAAAGTTCTCTTCTTCCTTTATCCCTCCCCACCTTATAGTCTACCCAACTTCCTACCACTCGAAACTGCCAACTGATCCCAGTTTAACCAAAAAAGGGGGAGGGGTCCATCCTTAGCAGCTAAATGGCATAGTGGATGAGCATTGGGCTCAGTCAGGAAAGCCTGAATTCAAATCTGCCTCTAGACTACTTATTAGTAGTGTGATCCTGGGCAAGAAATTTAACTTCTTTGAATATCAATTTCCTTACTTCTAAAATGAGGATAATAATAGCAACTGCCTTCCAGGATTATTGCAAACATAAAATGATACAATATATGTAAGATGCTTTCCAAATATTAAAGTGTTATATAAATACCATTATTGCTGTCTTGGGACAAAAGGCAAGATTCCAATTGTAGGGTTCCTTCATTTCTGCCCTTATAGACTGTTCCTGAATGTAGATGAGTTCAACCTGATGAAGTGATATTTCAAGGGAAAAAAATAACAGACAAAATAATGGCGTAACTGATTTGACCATTCAGTTTATTAAAAATTGTAGCATCTTGAAAAATTGATTTCAGATTGCTTATCATCAGAGAAAGGGGAGAAGAAGGCTAGTGAAAGGGAGGGAGAGAATTTGGAACTAAAAAAAATGGCAATATTTTATGCATGTAAATACCCATGTAACCAAATTTGTTTCCTGATCCCATTCTTTCAAGTCTTCCTCATCCAAGAGCTCCTTCCCTTGATTCTCTTCAAACATTTGTCCTATTTATCTTTCCCTGAACTGCCAAAATGCTAGAAAGAAAAATCTCTAGTTCCTGCTTTCATTTCTTCACCATTCACGAACTCCTCAATTTGCAAACTCTGCCCTACATTAAAATAGCTCTCTGTAAGATCACTAATAAATTCATTTTCCCCCCTGTCCTGATCCTCCTTGATTTGTCTGCAGCACTTTTCTACTTCTTGTTTAACATAATCTCCTATTCTGGCTTCTAGGATATTATGATACATATGTCTCCTCTTACTTCTCCAGCCACTCTTCTGTGTGACCCTCTGAAGGTTTCCTTTTCTTTTCTTACTCATTAATCATTGGTGTTCCCAAAGACTTTGTCTTTCTCTCCCTTTTATTCACTTCCTATATCTTTTCCTTTTGTTATCTCATTTACTTTCATAGTTTTGAGTCTATGCAGATGACTTACAAATCTACATTTCTATTCCCAACCCACTTAAGTTCCAGATCCATATTTCCAACTGCCTGTTAGGTATGTTCACCTAGAAATCCTAGTCACTTCAAACTCAACTTGTCCAAAAGTAAACTTATCTTTCCCAGTAAAACTTTCTTCCCCCCCTTGACTTTTTTTCTCTTCATGGGATCATCATTCTGCTATCTCCCAAAGTTTGTAAGTTCAGTGATTCAGTGGAATATAAGATCCTTGAGGACAGGAATGTTTTGTTTTTGTCTTTGAGTTATCAGTTTCTAGAACAGTACATTGTTTATAGTAAGTATTGTCCATCTTCAACATTCCCATATTTACCTTTAGGACTTTACTATGAACCTCATTTTCATATTCCAGTTGGCAATCACATACATTCCTGGCTATATGCAATAGAGAAAAAAATGAGAGATGTGATGCATGCAAGTTTGTGGATCAGAGATATCAAGAGACATTGAGGCTGCCAATTCTATCACTGATCATAGTAGCAAGGTTAAATGTGAGGTGGACAGAGTGTCAGAGGTGATGTTGAGACCTCACCAATTTCAACATCTTTCAACAGCTGCAACTAAAGTTCTAGTTATATTTCCCTTGCTTTTTAGAAGGCAGTCAGAGTATAGAGGTTTATAGCAGAATGGTATATAGTATAATGATCTCCTGCTATTGACACAGAAGACGGTAAGATTCAGGTAAAAAAATGTTTTAGTTTTAAGAATTTTATTTGCTGTATGGTATTTATTGTACTGTAAATCTCAAGTGTTAGGAAAAGTTAATATTGTCTGAAATAATTTTTTTTTTTGCATTGAGATGTTAGCACAAAAGGTTATAGAGTGAATTACTAGTGAGAAAAAATGTTTTACATGTTACCAATTTTATTTTGTTTACTGCATTTTGGGGTTATTTCATGGTTACTGTGTTAGGGAAAGCACATATTATCGGAATTAGTGTTTTGTTCTAAATAACTGTATGTAAAAAAGTGCATTTTTAGTCACTGTTTAGTGGAAGATTATAGCTTTTAGTGTTCATGGGAATCTAACTGCCTGTTTTCCATAGGTTCGATGTATCAACATTCAAGTTTTTGACTTTCATGTTGTTTTTGAGGAAAATTATTTCCTTGAAGGTTGAGGATTGGATGGTATTTAAGAAAGGCTCATTGATCTCTTTGTTGAATCTTCCAGTCTTCTCTTTTTTCCCACCCTTACTTCCAAAGAGTTGACAAGTTCTTTTTATTCTACCTGATATCAGAGGAATATAATATTTATATTCTCTTAGTTCAAGTCCAATGTTGGGATGAAATAAGTCACTCCTTAGTCATTAAAAATTTAATACAAGGACGTTTACTTTGCCCTAACACAGCAAGGATAAGCAACAAGGATACAACAGCACTTAGATTATTTTCTTACTCTGCTTCTTCACATGAAAAGACATCTGGTCAGCAGGGTGAAGTAACTTTTCTTTGGCACCTTGGAAATTCATAAAATCATAGGGTCTTAGATTCCCCATGGCAGGGACTTTTTATGTCCTTATATGCCTAAAGAGCTGTATTAGGGAAGCTGAAGCCAATCAAGTCCCAGGGAGCTTTGTTCTAGGCTTACCCCATGGGGAGGGGCAGAGTGGGTGAAGGAAGCTGCATCAAGGAAGCTGGATATGATCCAATAGACCAGTCAGGTAGGTCCAGGGTAGCTTTAACTTCTAGGTAAAGCCTCCCCATGTTATAGGTAGGAGGAAAGAAGTTGAATCAAGGGAAATGATGGTCCTATCATACCTAGCAATATCTCTCACATCCATCTCATTCCCTTCATGCTCAGTGCTACCATTTTGCATTTTTTAGCCACTTAGCCAAGGATAAATGTTTGTATGTATGTGTTTTATAAGCCTTAAATACCTTTTTTATATGCATTTTGTCTTCCTTGACAGAATGGAAGCACCTAGAAGACAGGGGCTATTTTTTTTTTGTCTTTGTACCCCTAACCCCACGGCACAGTGTCTGGCACATATCAGCCTGTGCTTAATAAATCCTTGATAATTCAGGTCTGAATTCCCTCTTACCTGAGCTACTTTATAGACTTCTGAATGTTCTTCTTGCCTCTAAGCTTTCCCTTTTGCAATTCATCTTCCAGGGTGGGCAATCTTCATAATAAACTGGTCTGGTTGCATTATCTTTGGGCTTTATAAAGTTACAGTGGTTTCCCATTGTTTCTCAAATAAGGCACAAATGCTTGGTCCTGGCATTCAAGGTCCTTCATCAACTGAACCTACCCTTGCAGTTTTATTTTAAACTATTCTCCTTCATCTTCTTCATGTTTCAGCCAAACCAGGAGGTCACTCTTTGTCTCCAGTTCTTTTTCTGACCTCTCTCTTCTCCATTCCTTTGCTTACACCATTTTTACAGACCTAGAATGTTTTGCCTTCCAATTCTAATTTCTCTTGAACTCTTAAACTCACTTCTGTGCTTAAAGGTCCAAGCGTTGCCTTGTTCATAAGATTTTCCCCAACTTTTCTAGCTGAAAGTTATCTTTAGTTCCTCAAATTTCTTATGATACTTTGTGTTAAAAGTTCTCAAAGAATCTATGAATCGAGTTGTCAAGTACTCAGTGCCATGGTATTGTGTTCAATAAATATTTGTGAAATTATATGGCCAAGAACCAGCATGCTATAGTGGAAAACATGTTGCCTTGGAGTCAGAGGAATTGAGTTTGAATTCTAGCACTATTACCCATGTGATCTTTTTTTTTTTTTAAACAAACTCTTACCTTCTATCTTAGTATCAATTTTAAGAAAGAAGAAAGGCAAGGGCTAGGTAATCAGGGTTAGGTGACTTGTCCAGAGTCACACAACTAGGAAGTATCTGAGTCCAGATTTGAGTCAGGCAGTCCTGACTCCAACTCTGGCTCTCTATCTACTGTGCTACCTAATTACTTCCATCCATGTGACTTTTAGAAGGGCAAGTTACTTCTTTAAGTCTGGTTTGGACTAGACAAACACCCCTCCCATTTTAAATATAAAAACTGAATTTTCTAACCTTCAGCCTTTAGCATCTGCCAAAATATTTACTTTGAGTTGAAATTTTATACATTCCCCTCTAAAACATGAATGCTTTATGAAAATGTCACCATTTTGTTTTGCCCCACCTGAGCATTCTGTGAGTTCTTAAAGCAATTTAGAAATGTCATCGCATTAAGACCAGACTCTCCATTGCCATTATTTCCTTAACCTCATTATTATGGGCATAAGAATTGAGGCTAAGAGATGTGTGATGACCATTATTCCATAATAAAATAAATGCTTTTTTAAATATACCAATGACCTCATTTCTAAGTGGGTACTTCATTGTCCCAAACCTAAAAGTTTTTTTTTAATTTTATTTTTATTGTCATGCAAAACACACTTCCACATTGGTCACTCTTATAAGAGCAAACACATACATAACCCAAACCCCAAAATAAAACCAAAAATACACCGATGTGAAAGACCACTCCAACAGTTCTTTCTTTGGAGGTGAATAGCATCCCCCAGCATCAGTCTTTTAGGGTTGTCCCAGATCAATGCATTGCTGAGAGTAGCCAAGTTTTCACAGAAAATCATTGTCCAATGTTGCTGTTATTGTGTCCAATGTTCTCCCAATTCTGTTTGTTTCTCTCTGCATCAGCTCCTGCAGATCTTTCCAGATTCTTCTGAAATCATTTTGCTTATCATTTCTTATAGCACAATATGCATTCTATCACCAACATGTATCACAATTTGTTCAGCCATTCTCCAGTTAATGGACATCCTCTCAATTTCCAATTCTTTGCCTCCACAAAAAGAGCGGCTGTAAATATTTTTGTACAAGTAGGTCTTTTCCCCTTTTTTTAAATTATCTCTTTGGAATACAGACCCAGTAGGGGTATTACCAGATCAAAGGGTATGCACAATTTTATATCCCTTTATCTATATATATGGGCAGAGTTAGAAATTGCCCTCTAGAACAGGAGCATCAGTTCACAGTTCCACCAACAATGCACCTAGATGCCTTTATGTGGTATTTTTGGCTGCTCTTGGGTCCTTTTCGAATATACTGATTGAAATAGGATGATTTTGCTCAATGAACAGAATGCAACTTTAACCAGAGAGGTTGGTTTCAGGGTCCATAGCACTATGTCATGGGCCATTTCCCTTGGGACAATGTGGTGGTGGTATCCAGTCCAGTTCTAGTACATAGTGTTGTGTGCATCTGGCAATATGCCATTATCATATTGTGCACTGGACAATGAAGACAAGGAGATTTGGATTCAGATCCTGCCTCTGACACATATTGTCTATGTGATCCTGGGAGAATCACTCGACATCTCAACGATCTAGGCAAGTCTCTATGTTGTAGAGGAAGAGCTTCTTTGTATTCAAAAAGTGAGTCCCCCCTCCTATCCCACCTCCCTTTACCTAGAATATCCTTAAACTCATAAAATAGTAATAGCTAGTGTTTATATGGTACTTTAAGATAGGTAAAGTGCCTTATAAATATTATCTCATTTTAAATCATCCCTGCCATTATGATCATGCCCATTTTACAGATGAGGAAATGGGAGCAGATGGAGGTCAAGTGACTTGCTTAGGGGGTCACAAAGCTAGTAAGTGTCTGAGGTTGGATTTAGAATGCAAGTCTTCCTGACTCCAGGTCCAGCCCTCTCTCCACTATGCCACTTAACTGCCTAGACAAAAGTTCAATCCCTATCTTTACCCTCAGAAAATTGTTTGCCTTTTTTTGTTATGAATTTTCTTCCCTGAAAATAGGGTCCCCCCCCCCACTTACCTTAGAGAAATATACCAGACTATCAACTGATTTTGATTTATGGAATAATTTCATCAATTCCTAATCCATTAATATGGAAATCCTGAATCACCACAAAGATTATAAACTCTCTATAACCTAGCATATAAGCTTCAGGGAGTTGCCAGAGGATCACAGATAATGCCAGAGGTAAGATTTGAATCTGGGTCTTCTTGACACCAAATCTAGTATTTTATTCCCTATGCCATGCTTTCTTTCACCTTAGAGAAAGATTATTGTTTAATAAAATAACAATCCCCATGTCGTTCCCCGTATCAACTTTAGCAGACAAGCCTTTTTTGACCACCAGCCATAGATAGGACGCTAAATAAGTACAAAGCTAATCTCTGTGCCGTGTCCAGCATGAAATAAGAATAGAGGTAAAGTTAATTAATATCCATTAGCTTACAGGATGACTAATTGGCATGAACAAATGTTTAGAGCACAGGGACTGTGTCCATTCAAGTCATTTTTATCTAGTTGAACATTGAACACAACAGCACTGGTGAGGATGTCTAAGGAGAGAGCGTGGGCTCCATACTGGAAAGGTCATGCAGTGTACTGGGATTCAGGAGACTTGGGAACTAATCTCAGCTTTATTGCGAACTAGCTGTATGCCAAGAGACAAATGGCTTGATCTTTGGAGACATTAGTTTCCTCGTTTGCAAAATGAGGAGATTGAATGGGTGATCTCTAAAGTGAACGCCATTCATCCGGTAACACGAACTGGTAGACTTGAATTAAACCAAGGGTCCAATGAGAGCCCCTTCCACAGAGAGAGGGGCTTTTCCCAATTCCCAAAGAGAAGCTTGACTTCTGACAGGTTCTTCAAGTCTGATTGCTTTGTATTATAGCCATCAGTCTAGCAGCCCTCTCTGTGTGGAAAACTGTTGGACCATTGACCTTCCCCTGGGGCGTGAGAATGAGTCCTAGGGATGCTTTAAGGGCCAGCCTGTCCTCCAGCATGTGCCCTTCAGCCACTGGGCAGTAGAAGAGCTTGGGGCTGCCTCATATTTGAGTCTTGTGAGGCAGCCAGGGGATGTGGTCTGGAGAGAGGCTTAAGTCAAGATCTTATTAGCTAGATGATCCTGGCCAAGTCATTTAGCTTCAGTTTCCTCCTCTGTAAAAGGAGGTTGATAATAGCAGCTACCTTTGAGCATTAGTTGTGAGCATCAAAGAAGATGCAGGACTCTTCGCAAACCTTAATGTACTATCTGAAAGCTATTATTATGATTATTATTTTATACCTAATAGTCTATATTCTAGGATGCTGGGCTATCTCCCATTCAAAAACACCTGGGTTCTCATCTTGACCTTGCCATCTCCTCACTAAATGCTTGTGTGACAAATCAACTGCTTTGAGCTTCATTCTCTACATCTGAAAAATGGGGATAATGACAATCTATCTTCACTTTTCTTTTTTTTTAAATATAATTTTATCATTTTTTCTTACCTTTTCTTTAGGACTGTTATGAGCTAAAAGAAGTGTGAGCAGCTTTATAAATATCAAGATAAACAAACCTAGACTTGTTTGGGAATCTTCTCTCTTAGGAAAGAAAGGACAATTTCAGTTAGGAGACTAAAGGAATATATTATTATTATTTATTATTATCATTATTGGCATTATCATAATTATTCCCTGAAGGGTCAGGAAGAGTAACAGAGGCTAGGGGTGAGTGGTCATAAAGCTGAGGTCATGACCCTGTAGCCACCAGCAACTAAGGCTTGAAGTCTCAGCTAGCTAGCATTCAAAGGAGCATACCTAACAAATGGATAACAACAAAAGCATTCAAAGAATTCCTTGGCACGGGGAACCCTCTTGTGAGAGGAAATCCGATCTAGGAGGGGAAGTGAGTCAGAGCTTGCTTACAGTACTGAGGGAGGGGTGGCTGGGGCTTAATTTCTTGGACTCTTCAGAATTTCCACATTGGGGGAGACTAAGGGGTCGAGCCCCAACGCAGGGGACTCAGGAGGTGGAGGCTCGCTGTCCCATTGGGATCTTGGCCATTAAAGAAATGAGGCAGGTCTCCAGGTGTTTTCTGATGCACAACTTAAACCAATCCAGTCCTGCCCTTAACCTCCATTTTTGAAGCACAGTTTAGGGAAGCCAGCCACGGTATCCAGAGGCGTAGACCCAGAGCAAGCCACTTGGAGATTCTTCTGCTGTCCAAGAGCAAAACTTTGCTTCTCTCCAGTTATTATCCAGCAGTGATAATGTTGCAAGGTCATGTATTTGGACCTGTGATCAGCTGCCCTTTACCAGACTTTTTCAATTCCTAGGACAGTCCGGATTTGAAAAAAGCAATAAGAAATCTCCTAGGTAGTTCCTCAAACATTTATAGGACCAAAGATTTAAAACTGGAGAGGACTTCAAACACCATCCAGAATAACCCTCTCATTTTACCAATGAGGAAACTGAGGCCTAGACAGGGAAAGTGTCTGGCCCATCATCACAGAGCTATTAAATGTTCGAGGGGGAGATTTGAACCCAGGTTCTTTTTTACTTTATGTCTAACAACTTTTCTGCTTAATTATACTTTCTCTCCATGGCCCAAACAATGACCATTTAACTATAAGGGGAATAGACCCAGCATTACTATCATTGGGTCAACAGTTCTCAAGGCAATCAGAGAAAAAGGAAAAAACCCTTATGTTCTAAAATATTTATAGTGGCAATCTTTGTGGTGGCAAAGAATTGGAAATTGAGGGGATGTCCATCTACGGGGGAATGACCAAACAAATTGTGGTATGTGATGAGTGTGCCATAAGAAACAATGAACAGGCTGATTAAAAAAAATTAAAACTTGGAAATAACTACATGAGATAATGAACAGTGAAACGAAGTAGAACTGGGAGAACATTATACTCAGCCATAGAATTAATGCTGGAAGAATAAAGCGTGAATGTTAGGTCCAGAAAGTGAACTGAAAGGTGAAACATGAGAGATTTAATTTATATGTACATGCTGGTCTCCTGGATGATATAATCTGTGATGTGTGGAGTGCTGAGAGGGACTGGGACACTTGTGGATGGGATTTATTATCTAGATATGGAGAAAAGTAAGCTAAACATAAAAGGAATTTGTGATTTCATTTATGTAAAAATAAATGAATATAAGGAATGGAGGAGGAATAAATGCAGTTTACATGAAGTATAGTTTACTTAAAACAGTCTATTGGACCGGATATTTGGCCTCTTCACTCCTTCTCCAAGCAGACTATCTTTGTTCACTTTCCTCTTCGAATATTCCAATTGGCTTTATCTCACAGTTGCTTTTAGAATCTAGGGAACTCCCCCTTCATTTTTTTTTAATAGCATAAATAATGGAGGAAAATGTATAAGGATGAGAGTTTGTCCCTTTTTCAGAAGAGAAAAATCCTTCGTACAGATGGAGTTCGTCCTGCTGAGACCCCTAACCCTTGGAGAGCCTCCATTGTGACTCATTCTGCCATTTGGTACCAAATACTCTGGTGAACAATCATCTGTCTTGGAGGAGGGAAGGACCCTGCTGCTGCAGCTCATCTCCTTAACAGGAAGATGGCAAACTAACGATAAAAGCAAGCAAACAAACCAGCACATGCCTCAGGCCTGGCGCCCTTATGAAACAGCAGCCCTGGATTTATAGGCAATCATGAGTGATATGATTGCCCTTCTGCCTCAAGAAAGCAGAACAGGAATCACAAATAGCCCCAGCCAATCTCCGCTGGTCTTGAGGGGCCAAGCTCTAGGGTTTGCATGCCAATGGATTGTTGCTCATTTTCTTACTCTCTTTCTAGAACCTTATTCATGATCTATACATTATCCAGGTAGATCATGGCAGTGATATGTTGGTAAATGTTTAACAATGGACTCTGGGGGTGGAGGGAAGAAAGTATGCAAAGCATCCTTGGAAGTTTAATTGTATCATTAACATATTTTTCATCACTTCCTTCAGTCTAGGCAATAGGCAATAAAATAAATCAATTCCTGATTTGTTTGTTGATTTCTAAGGAGAAAATGTTCACAATGAAAATTTATCAGTCTATTTATCTAAGTTAGAGCTTTTTCAAGTTCCAGAATAATTCTGGATCATGGGCTTCCAAGATGTGCTATTTTCTTTGGATGAATGAATGAATGAATAAATGAATGAATGTAAAAGAATGATTAAACACTCACTAGGCAAAGTATTGTCCTCAGGAGTGATTGAGCAGCCTGGAGATAGTTGTGTCTTTGCTTGTCAATGAAACATTAAAAAAAAAAAAGGTGTTTTAATTAAAACCTAAAGAAATATTTTTTTAACCTTCCTTCCCAGATATAAGCTAAAATCATCAGAATGCCTTAATCCAATGGAGCTAGTTCTAGGTTTTGCTTTGGCTTCAAAAGAATAGACCTAGGGCCTTTGCCACTCTCATGCCCTTCAGCCAAAGGGAGAAGATATACTGTACAGTTGACTTGCCATTGGGGATGTTTGATGGCTTGATGGCCCCGGGGCTTCATCACAATTCCCACTTCACTGGGGTGAGACCTGAATACACAAAGAGGGTGGATCTTAAGAATAGGAGAATCTGCTGCCATACAACCAAGACATATAAATATGAATGTCAAGCTATTGCAATCGTGAAAGGCTTTGAAAATACCAGGGAGTTCCAGAGCCCTGCACTGGGCCTCACATAAGCACAATGAAATGATAATGAGGACAACCATGAGCAAAGACCACCCACCGGTGGTTTTATAGCGGTAGCCAGGAATGACGGGTCTCCCTGGAACTATTGACACTGGATGGCATTGTCATTTTTAGCACATGCTAAAGCAGCGATTGTGAAAAGAATTGTCTCTGTCAAACGGGAGCCAGACTATTTATGGATACCCCTGCCTGCCCCACATTCTTGTGCCATGGGCCATAGGTAGGAGAAAATGGAAAATTACTACTTGGATTCAACAGATTTTCCCATCAATTCCCTGAACACACTTAATTAACCAAGGAAGAGATATGCTCGGTAGACCTTATTATTGGACCCACTCAAATGGAAGTCTTTCTAGTTTAAGCTCAGCACAGTGTAAACCCTTACGTTTACACTAACCAATTCCCTTGTCTTATGGGTGAGCCCTGGGATAGACTCCCAACTCTCTCCAATTTGGCCTGCTAATCCCATGGGTGACCTAAGAAATGCTACTTAGGTGAGTGGTATCAAACTAACATAGAAAAAGGGTCACTAAATCATAGACAAGGATCTGTATGGGCTGTTTAGTGACAATTTAAAAATGTAATATCTCTATTATTATATTTTTATTTCTTTTGTTAAATATTTCCAAGTTACATTTTTTTTTCCTTTTTTAAATAAACCTTTACCTTCTGTCTTAGAATCAATACGTAGTAGTTCTAAGGCAGAAGAATAGGTAAAGGCTAGGCAATGGGGATTAAGTGACTTATCTAGGGTCTCATGACTAGGAGGTATTTTTAGAAGTAAGGTAAGGGATAGAGTATATTTCAGGGATTAGCTTTAAGAGGAAAAGAAGGGAATTTGGATACAAGCCCTGGGAGAGGATTCTGACAAAGAGAGAAGGATTGTGGGAGTTTTTTGAACTGTTAGCTGCCATTGCTCGCTCCCTGTTTTCTACTGAGCTGGAGGAAGGAGGTTTTGTTCTGAGAGATTTTCCCTAGGTAGTCATCATTTTGTGGAGAGATTATTGACTCCTTGGTTGAGAATCTGCTTTGGAGAAAACAGATAGAGAGCAATGGCAGTTAACAGTTCAAAAAACAATCCTTTTCTCCTTGTCAGAATCCTCTCCCAGGGGTTGTCTCCAAATTCCCTTCTTTTCCTCTTAAAGCTAATCCCTGAAATATACTCTATCCCTTACCTTACTTCCTACAGTATCTGAGGCCAAGTTTGAATCCAGAACCTTCTGTCTCTAGGTCTGACTATCTACTGAGCCACCTCACTAGACCCTTTAAGTTATTTTAATCTATCTCAGGAAGTGCTTGAGAGGAGCCATGTGTTGACACTCCAACTCATTGGGATTTCTTACTTCTCCAAGAGAAGGGAAAATTATTTGTTGGTAGTCTTTTAAATAATTGTATCTGATCATAACACGTTATTCACAAAATATTTATAATATATTTAAAACTATTTGGAAAACAGTTAGAAATTTCTTTTAAATCCAGGAAGTGGGCATTGTAAGACTGATTTTGTGTCGTCATCTATTTCATCATGAAGAAGATAGTATATATGAAGGTGTGGAATGTTATTTTAATGCAATGGAAATTCTAGCTCACAGTTTCCTCTCCTTATGTCCTATACATCAGAACATGGAGGGGGCAGCAAAGGGAAATAATGGGACTAGAGGGCTTACGTAGTCTATTTTTGGTGCCTGAGAGGTCAACATGATGCTGGGGCAGCCTAAATCAAACAGGTCTTTAGAGTCAAGTCATTGCATACATCTTGCCCAGAGAGAGAAGTTCCCCTCAAAGCCTGGGCTCCATTCATCTGTAGCAGCTGTGCCTCTGGCCCATTGTTCGTCCCTGGTCTCTATTCGGTTTCTGTTGTAATGAAGGATGACATGACAGAGCTGAAGTCGGCTTAGAGACTGTGCCTCCAAAGGCGGGTAAATTATAGGTTTCATTGCCCAGCTCTGCCCATGGTGGACACTTGGTCAGTGTGGCTGGATTAAACTCATTGATAACAAGGTACTGTGAGCAGGAGAATTTGAACAGAAATGACTCAATTGAAAAACAGCCTAATCTGGCACCAACTGAAGGCTAGTGATGCATTTGTGGGGCAAAATAAGAAATAGTTATAGAAACACAGATTCCCTGCTGCATGGGTTTATAATTGAACTAAGCACTCACAAAGGATACCAACATGGGGTAAAGATAGCGGTTGAGAGGAAAGCAAGGTGAAAACTGAATGCAGAGTTTGACTGGTGTTCATTAGCATTGAATTCCAAGGTGTAACTCTCTATTCTTGCACCTGGACTAAGTCCTCAACAGACTGTGTCCTCAGCCTGGGCACAGAATCAAGAGTGGGGGGTAGAGTGGAGTTTGGGGGACCAGACACAACGTGGTAAGCAGGTGCCATCTTACCAGCAACTCATCAGTAAAATGAGGGGTTGGAACTATGTAGTAATTATAATAGTAGCTGGCATTTATGTATCACTTTAAGGTTTACAAAGTTATTTGATGATCACTTAGGTGCCTTCTGGATTTTAATCTTCTGATCCTATGAGCTTTGTTTTCCAATCTCTCATCTGTGACATTCTAGGCTGGGGGACAGCTTCAGGGTCACTGGCTATCCTCCTCTGACCTTGTCATCTGGCTTCCAGCCTTCCCTTCCTGCCCTGCCTAGTGGAGCCACACTCTTAGGAGCCCCCAGGCAGCTTCTCAAGGTCAGCTACTGCCACCATTTTTATCTTTGAGAGTGGTCCTAGACCAGGAATTGTCTAAGTTCTGATCTTGCCTGACCCATTTTAAACCATTATACAGAAAAGTACTTAATCTATGCTCTTTGTAAAATTGTTATTTTCTGCTTTCAGTACATTTTTCAGTCAAGACAGCATGGTTTTTGTTGGTTCTCAATTGAGATTTCTTCCTCCTCCCAATCCCAATGGGCTCTAGTTTGTAGGTTCTAGTCAGAAAAATCTGCAACAAAGACTGTTTTTAATTCAAGGAAACTTTTTGCTTGAATGCAGTCAGCACAATGATCCCCCAAATGGCTTCAAAAAAAACCTCAGAAGTAAGATATGGGTCTGCACTCCCCAGGTAGATTCCTGAGCTGCTTCCTCATACAGAAATATTTTGGGTAGGGCAATTCACACATGGTTGGTCCTCCTTGTCCAAAGCTCCTGTGATAGAAGGTCCCTCAGCTTCTCTTTCACTGGAAGCATTTCCAGGAAGGGTTGACTCTTGGTTTATTCATTGCTTATACCTGTGTTGGCAAACCTATGGCATGTGTGCTGGAGGGAGCTGCTCCCTTCCCTTTCTCCATGCGTGCCTAAGGACATTTCTCCCATCACCCTTCCCTCTGCCCAGCAGCCCAATGGGAGAGCTTCCTCCCTCCCCTGTCTGGGGTAAGATGGGGGGCTCACCTGTGGAATAAGGGTTCAGTTTGGGCACTTGCTCTCTAAAAGGTTGACCATCACTGGCTTGTACCAAATGGGTATGGCCACGACTGGTAGCCAGGGCAAACCTGGCCCTTTTCCAGAAAAAAAAAATGTAGCTTTGGGTTTTGTGGTGAGAAAAAAGCAGGGGTACAACTGCCTACATAAGTAGTACAAATGGAATCTACAGTGGTGGTCACTGACTGTGTAGGTGGGGCTGAAAGGGTGACCCGGGGGCCAGTCACAGCCGCTCCTACACTCTTCACATGTCAAGAATATGCTCCGGCCGGTGGTTGCAGCTGCCGTCTGCAATGCCTAGCACCATGTGCATCTCTGCCTCCTGGCCTCCGGACCAGCCCGATGCCTTTCCTCCATTCCTGAGCAGTGCACTCCACGTTTGTCTCTTTGCTGCTGTTCCTCAGCTGTCTGCAGCGAGGCTCTGCTGTTTGAAGCTGCACTCCAGTGTGCCTTTGAGGTGACTTCTGCTTGCTTCTTGCAGCTGTCCCACTTGTGCTCACCATACAGCAGCTGCTTGGGTATCCTGCTCTCATCCATCTCTGCACATGTCCTGCCCAGAGGCCCCAAATTGGAACGTGCCTCTTAGGCTCTGGGAGTCTGGCTATGTCCTGCCTTGCTGCTTGCTGTTAATTATGGCTTCAGGTCCCAATTTCACAAACATATAGGAGGTTAGACACTATTACTTCTCCATCAGTCTGTGACGGTTTGGTTCAGTTGATTAGAACTAATTGGGCCAAGGTCATGGGTCTCATCCCCATGTGGGTCAGTTAGCTTTGCTCTGCTCATGACTCCAGACAGCACCTCTAACCTGGCCGTGCCGTCTCATTAATCTGTACCATCCATCACGAAGAGGACCGGATGAGACATTGTGGATGGGTAGAAACAAAACCAGCCCCACTCAGGGAAACCATTCAAAATTCTCACTCTCTCCATAGATCCAATGGAAGACAATATCATTGCTTTTGTGTCCTTAAGTAGAACCCAGAATTCAATAGACTTCTGAAAACCCAGCTGATCTTCGATTTTTTTTTCACCTTCTTCACTTGGAGCCATTCAATTTAGCAGGCCATTTCTAGTTCCTCCTATGCTTAAGGCATTGTGTTAAGCTTTAGAATTGTGATAAACAGAAATAAAATAATGCTTGTCCTCAAGGAACTTATATATCATTTTGGAGGGATATAATATATCAAGTAAGATTTGAAAACAATGCTATTTAAGGGCAGTTTACAGTTTCTTTTGGGGGTTTGCCTTTGTATCCTCCAGGGTCTGGCACATAGTAAGTGCTTAATCAATAAATCAACAAGCATTTACTATGTGCTTAGTGCTGAGGAAACAAAGAAAAGCAAAAATGGCCCATGCCCTCAAATAGCTTACATACTAACGGGGGGAAATAGTCTGCAAATAAATAGGTACCTACAAGCAATATACGGAATGGATAGAAGGAAGGGAAGCTTGGAAAGGAAGGCTTAAGGGGTTGGGATGTGGTGAGGTCTGAACAGGGGTAGCATTTGAATTAAAACTTCAAGGAAGCTAGGAATTTCCAGAGGAAATAGTGAAGAGCATTCCAGCCATGAGATCAATCAATGCAAAAGACATGAAGACAAGAGGGAATTTTATGTGTAAGGAATAGTGAAAACTCAATATTGCTGAACCCTGTCTGTCTGTGCTTGGAGGTAGTGGGTGGAAAATGGGGAGGGAATAAAGTATGACAAGATTTAAAAGAAAAGAAGGAGGGGCAGCTGGGTAGCTCAGTGGATTGAGAGCCAGGCCTACAGACTGGAGGTCCTAGGTTCAAATCCGGCCTCAGACATTTCCCAGCTGTGTGACCCTGGGCAAGTCACTTGACCCCCATTGCCTACCCTTACCACTCTTCCACCTATAAGTCAATACACAGAAGTTAAGGGTTTAAAATAAAAAAAAATTAAAAAAAAAAAAGATAAGAAGGAACTGGGTTATGAAGAACATTAAATGCCAAATAAGTTTATATCTGATTTTGATTTATATTTGATTCTGAAGGCAATAGGGAGCCATGGAGTTTATTGAGCAAGTGGCAGGATACACTTGGGTAAAATAATTGAGAACTGGTTGGAGGAAGGATTGAAAAGGGGAGAGATTTGAGTCAGGGATACCAATAAAAAGAAGGCTGTTGTGACAGTCTGTTCTGAATGTCTGAAGTGGGGCACACAAGTGAGAAGAAAGGACCATAAATAAGGTAAGTGCTTATTGATTGATTAACAGAAGAAAATAGAAACTAATCAAAGAAAGACAAAGAAATGTCAAGGGATAGACAGTACTAGCAAAGAGGCCTCAGTAAAGACTTCAAGTAGGAAATGAAAAGGGAGTTTATCAGGTCTTAGAACATCACTGTCTACATACAATATATAAAACCTTTTCCGTGGATTCTTATGTATAAGCTTCTAAAGTGCAGTCATTAGCATACAGCTGTTTCAGGATGATGAGCTCAAGGACTTGTGATCATATTCATGGCCTTCTGAATCAAAGAGAGTTTCCCAGAAGAGCTGAGGTGTGTTCAGAGATAAGCTTCTGGATCTCCTATTTCCTAAAACATGACTATTTAAAAGAGGTTAAATAAGACTAGATTTATCGCACAATCTTCTTTTATTGCAGTGATGATGGGATACAAGGTAATAAGGTGAAGAAAAGGTAATTGAAGAGATTATGAACATATGGTAGCAACACTGTTAGTGACATGGCTGGTGAAAACATGGAATTGGCCAAAATGTTGTCTTTGTATGACGTAAACCATTTCATGTGGGCTTTTTTTGCCCTGAGGCTCAAGTCATTGGCCACCTCCTCCAAATTTCACATTGGCAGCTACATACTCGCTCTTAATATAGCTGAAGTAGTGGGATTGCCTAGTGGGCAGACGTGCTTATGATATAGTCATTTAAACCATACAGTTTGGGCAGCTAGGTAATACAGTGGAAAGGGTGCTGAGCCTGAAGTCAAGAAAATTCATCTTTCTGTGTTCAAATTTGACCTTAGATATTTACTAGCTGTGTGACTCTGGGAAAATCACTTAACCTTCTGCTTGTCTCAGTTTCCTCATCTGTAAAGTGAACTGGAGAAGGAGATGGCATCTCACTCCAGTATCTTTGCCAAGAAAACCCTAAATGGGGTCACACAGAGTTGGACATAACTGAAAAATGACAGAAAAGATATAGCCAATGTACATAGCTGTAAGTAGAAGAAAGGAGCATATAGTGGGGCAAAGTAGCAAATAGATTGGAGGGGCACCAAGATAATATGGCTAATAGGGAGGCCAGAAGTATAGCCCGTGATGTGGCATGGTGGTGGGTAAAGGTAAGTTAGGTTTGAACTTTTGTGGTTCTGGCATATGGCAAGAATATTAAACAGTTGGGCCACTGGGCAGATATAACTATGGGGGAAAGGAAAAGAAAAGAAGGGGGGGAAAGCATTTTTAATGCACTTAGTACATGCCAGACATTGTGTTAAATGCTTTACAAATATTATTCATTTGATCCTCTTTTGTAATGGTGGACAATGGCATGGAACCTGGGAAAAGGAACAGAACTGGTTGAACTACAGTTTCAAGGAAATGAGAGAGGACCATGAGGAATAAGCACAGTGGGGCTGAGGGTTGTCACATAAAATGGACCCCTCTAAATTCTGGCATCCTAGACAGAGGTCCAGTTGCCCAGCTCTAATTTTTGATCTGCCAACATTTAATTTGTTTATAACTAATATTCTATTTACTATTTTGAGGAGGTTCACACAAGTTAAGCCAATAGAAAATAAGACAAGTTAGGCCAAAAGCAGAAGAAGATTTTCTTAAAGGATCAGAGGCCATAGATCATAGGATTTAGGGTTACAAGATATTTTAGAGACTATCTAATTCTGATGGGCAGTCTGGTGGTCCAGTGTATAGAGTGACAGGCCTAGAGTTGAGAACACTGAATTAAAATTTGGCCTCAGATTCTTCCTAGCTGGGTGACCCCAGACAAGTCTTTAAACCCTTTTGCCTCAGTTTCCTCATCTGTAAAATGATCTAAAGAAGGAAATGGTAAATCATCTCCAGGAAAGAGCCAAGATAATTCCAAATGGATTCACAAAGAGATAGGATGGAAACAATTGAACATCAACAACAAATCTTGATGTAGTCAAACAAACTAAAAGCTAGATTGGTGAAGTGATATTCATGAGGTCCTGTAGACATCATCAGAAGGGTCAGAATCTGAATCCTGATCCTTAAACACTAAAGCCAAAATGTATTCCACTGGTGTTACTTTACTTCTTCAAAACCTAACCATTAGACAATACTAGGCATCTGAGACAAACTGATTACTATAATTGGGCATGGAACTTCAATTTGGCTCTAATTTTTTGGCAGCTAAGACAAAAAAGGAAAGCAAGTTAGGTTACATAATTTATAGTCTGACAAAGAAAAAAAATTGCTTTGTCTGCAAAACCAAACCTTTGTCCAAAAACTACATTTAAGGAAGAATTTATTGAGTGGACCTTTGTGAAAGGTGCTAGATAATAGAGAGGGATCTTCAACCATGATTTTGCTAAAGACAGAAACACTGTTCATACAAAATTCTTGAATCAATTCTCTATAAAGATTAAAGGCATTTCTGGTGAAGGTCTGAGCTAATATGATTCTTTCTTCTCCTCCTCCTCCTCCTCCCCCTCCTCCTCCTCCTCCCCCTCCTCCTCCTCCTCCCCCTNTCTTCTTCTTCTTCTTCTTCTTCTTCTTCTTCTTCTTCTTCTTCTTCTTCTTCTTCTTCTTCTTCTTCTTCTTCTTCTTCTTCTTCTTCTTCTTCTTCTTCTTCTTCTTCTTCTTCTTCTTCTTCTTCTTCTTCTTCTTCTTCTTCTTCTTCTTCTTCTTCTTCTTCTTCTTCTTCTTCTTCTTCTTCTTCTTCTTCTTCTTCTTCTTCTTCTTCTTCTTCTTCTTCTTCTTCTTCTTCTTCTTCTTCTTCTTCTTCTTCTTCTTCTTCTTCTTCTTCTTCTTCTTCTTCTTCTTCTTCTTCTTCTTCTTCTTCTTCTTCTTCTTCTTCTTCTTCTTCTTCTTCTTCTTCTTCTTCTTCTTCTTCTTCTTCTTCTTCTTCTTCTTCTTCTTCTTCTTCTTCTTCTTCTTCTTCTTCTTCTTCTTCTTCTTCTTCTTCTTCTTCTTCTTCTTCTTCTTCTTCTTCTTCTTCTCTTCCAGAGAGATCTTTATAATATAGGAAAGATTCTCCTTCATCATATATGATTAAGTGCATTATAACATAAAAGAAAAATGATTCGTTCAGTTAAGAGTGGGCATGGCCTTTGGGCTGCATGAGGTTCTTTAAAGCTTTGGGTATAGTCCTGAAGTTGGAGGAAAAAGTCTGTTATCACTATCAATCATTCTGAGACTATGATTATCAGTATCATATGGATATCTGCCCCCTCAGCCACCCAGAAGAGACATAAGGGTCTTTCGGGGCAGAATGTGACATATACTCATAGATGTAGCTACTCTATTGGTTGATTTTGCTTAGCTCCTTTCCTTTATAAAGAGGAAAGGCTCTATGGTGGGAGGCATATGGGGAGGTAATTGGGCTATAAAAACAATAGTATTTTGGAAGCTAAAATAAAATTTTAATGAAAATGCCTTCACAGTAGCCACCAAGTTATCCATCAACCATGGTGAAAGAACCAAAGGTGACTTAGGTATTCATCTTAGCATCAGGATGTACGGTAGATTCTTTATACTACATAGAGTCAGAGAGCCTCAGTTCGCCCTTTATCTCCATTCTGCCTCTCTTCTTGGTGCTGATTATGTCCTGGTATGAGATCACAGGAAATGATCATATGGATGTGTCCTGATTCTTAGATGCCACTTGGAGCATTTTAAAGTGTTTTAGCCCAAAGTGCTATAGCTACATGACCAATGGCATGTTCAATGAATCCAGTTGCATACTAAAGACTATAACAAACTCCACTTACCTTTCAGAAAAACAAAATCAAACCTCGTCCTTGCCCCCTGCCCCCTGTCATGATGCTCCCTCCCTCGTTACGTTCTCAAACAGTTAATGGAGTTAAAGGAGAAAACAGACCCTCGTTCTACCCCTACTCCCATGCCCTGAAGTCTGGAGTTTCTAAAGATATGGCACTGTTCAACTGCATGTATTTTTTCCCGAGTTTAGTCATGTTGAAGAGGCGTTGGGTTTTGAAATGTCAAAGCATTGGCCTGAAGGAAGTGGGCATGGTTCCCATTTATATAGCATGGAATTTCTGGAAACAGCATTGTAAATTGCAGCAACAATGTGGTAAGACTAAGCCCTCATTGGTTGTCCCTGACCCTCTCAGTGGTCGTGTGGACATCTTAGCATGCAAGTCAGGGACAAACACACACATACACACTCACACACACATGCACTTACGCACATCTTACTTTCTCCTCAAAAGAAAAAGCTATAAAAAGCCTTCCCTAAGACCGAAGGATAGCCTTCTAGACTTTGGTTTGAGAACCCAATGTCTTCCCACTGGTTTTTCCATGTGGCCCATAGTTAAATACACAGCTTGGGCTTCCTAAGGCATTTGTCTCTGGAAACAAGAGAAGTATATTTACACTCAATCAAAAGGGATTGCTTGCTTTCTGTCCATGTAGGGGGTGGTGGGATATGATGTAGACTGGCTTGACAGGCTAGGCAATAGGCTGGAAATTCAAAGTCTGTGGATTTTAGTTCCTGCTGTGCTATGTGTGACCCTGGGCAAACCACTTAACATTAGTTAAGTTCACTGTCCACATATATAAAAAGGGAAGCTAGGTCACACAGCTGGTAAATATTAGAAGCCTGAGCCCCGCATAGCCGTGTCAACTTCTCCAAAAAATGAAGGTTTTCAGACCATGTCCCTTTTTTGCATTTGATCAGGTATTTTTACATAATGATATCAAAGTATGCCTTTTTTTTTTTTTTGCAGAAGCAAAGCAGTCCCTTCTCTGTATAAACCTTCATCTTGTCATCATCTAGGGATTGGGGTCAGTAACCTCTGTCATTCTTGACTATCATCTCCAACAGTCAACTCTATGGGTGCCACAGGGCGCCACGGGCAAGAATGAATTCTAGGCAAAGGAGGAAAAAAGGAACAAGAACAAGGGGAAGGGAGAGGGTGAGAAGGGGGAAAAAAAGGAAGAGATCCATAAAGCAGGTGTGAAAGAGGCACAGCAAAAATTCTGCTTCAGGTTTTGCATCAGTACCGCAGGGGGTCTAGTTCTTTTTTATGATTTGGCTGAAAAAAGAGACCTCATCTCGAACATAACTATGCTCTCTGCTCACCATACTGAGCAGGATCCTACATGAAGAACTCAGAGGCTATGTGGTACAGTGGAAAGAATATTGGATTTGGAGTCGAAGGACATGGATTCAGATTCTGACTCTGCTTCTTAGCACTTGTGTGACTTCAGGTACCCACTCACTCGACCTCTACGGACCTTAGTTTTTCATCTGTAAAATAAAGGGTTTAGATCAAATGGGCTTGAAGGCCTTTTCCAGCACTAAATCTGTGAATCTGGGTCCTCTTGCTGGCCAAAGAACTTGGTTTAAGTATCTCTTTCTCTCCAACCACTGGGATAATGCTATCTGCTGCTGCTTGTGACATCAAAGGGTCACTGTGAACAGAAATGTGTGGGAAAGTTTGTTTCCCCTTTGGCACTGTCCATCTGTCCATCGAAGTCCAACATGAACTCAACTATAGATATCCCATCTGCTGGCAATTGTCCTGTAGCCGAGTGGAGCCACTTACCCTCGAGTTGTAGCCAGATATAGAAGTTCAGATGCACGGAGAATAAGGAGGAAGGAGGATTCATATTGCTTTCATCTACCTACATACAAAGGGAAAATCAAGCCTCTGATTACCATTTATACAAAGCCCATTCCTGCTGCTCCTAGATAGTTTGACATGCGTACTATTAGCGTTTAAAACAATTCAGAAGGAAAGAAAAATAGCCTCCTTTGTTTGAAACTCCAGGAAATGTGGTGGCCAGGTCTGTAGGAGTGTTTCCCATCACTTAAGGCTTGCAAAAGTGCAATGCAGATAAATAAGCCTCAAAACTAAGCCACCCAGTGTTTATAATAGGCGGATGAGTTGACTTTTGGGGGAGCAGAAGTTTGAATGGAGAGGGAGATCTCCATTTGAGATCCCTGCCTGACCATAAAGGGATGTTTGTTTGTTTTTTTCCATATCTAGAAGTAACTTTTCAACAAACTTCATTTTTCTATTTCTAGAAGAAGCCAGCGCTGCATTAGGATAGATGAAGAGCTTTATTGCCCCAGGGAATCATAGGTGCTGGAAAGATCGTCAGAAGCCATTTTAGTCATAGAATCATAAATTTAGACCTCGAAGGGGCTTTAGACACCATCTAATCCAATCCTCTCATTTTACATGAAGAACCAATTTGGGGTTGCATGATAGACAGATCTTTCCTGTAGGCCATGAGGATTTGTTTAGTAAGCTTCTGAACAAAACCCCAGGGACTTACTAAAGGGGCACTCCCCAAGCCTCCAGCCTCTCTTTCCTGCTGGCCACAAAGTGTAAGAATGACACTCTGAACTCCAGAGGGTCAGTGTGACCTCCCACCAAGCCACCCATGAGCATCTGGCCTTCTAGGCAGGCCCAAGTCTGGAATGTGGCCACCTCCTGTTTGTGTCTTTTTCCCCCTTCAGGTCAGGGGCCTTAAAGAGATTTCAAAAGGTTGCTCGCATCTTCTGTCTTCTCAGGGATTCCAGAAGTGGGATTTTGGCCTCCTGGGTAGTTGGACTAGTAAAGTAAGCAAAAGACTAGCTCAGAGGAAAAGAGTCATATACACAATAAGAAACCACAAGGAAGGAAAAAAACCCAGTTGGCATTGATCAGTATGTAGTCAATGAAGATGATATATATAAAAAAGCTAATGGACAGTCCTGCTGCAAATGTCACACTGGCGCTCACATACTAGCCTCTTGAGTATCTTTAGCCATTCTCTGATTTTTTTGTTGTTGTTGTTGCTGGATGGGATTTAAATAGCATATTCCTGATCTTTATTTATATTTACTTACATTTAAATATAAATATACCTATATATAAGTACATTTTTTTATTTCTATTCTAGGTACCCTTCTTCCTTCCTATCTCCCTTTTACAGCTTGGGAAGAACCCTTGGACCAGAGTAAAAATTCATATTGTTCTCCATGAATCTGATGTGGAGGTAGAATTGAAGCCCCAGGAGCCTAGAACCTCTGAGGAGAACCTGAGAGCAATGAACTCAGGGCAAACATTGAGGGCAGGTAAAGGACAGAGACTGGCAAAGGTTGTCATGCCTGGGGACCTCAGAAGCCCAATAGCTAGTTACCAATGAGGAACCCAGATCCAGAGAGGTTAATAGCTCAAGGTCACACTTACAGTAAGTAAGAGAGATTTGGACTCAGGTCCTCTCACTCCAAATTCCATACAGTAAGGGCTAGGTAACTGGGGTTAAGTGACTTGCCCAGGGTCACATAGCTAGGAAGCGTTTGAGATTTGAACCTGGGTCCCCCCAACTCCAGGTTTTACTTTCTATTCACTGAACCACCTGGCTTCCCCTGGCCTAAGGTTTTATAACTCTTCCCACAACTATTTGTATATGAACATATTTGTATATATATACAAATATGTATATATTTTTGAGATTTCAGTCTGAGCCCTAGAATTCAGACTTTCTCACGCTCATCCTGAGATATATTTACTGATTAAAGAATCAGATTGTACATTATCATCCCAATAAGAAGCTAAGCTTCATGACAGAAAATAGCATTGAAATAATGATTCAAGCAATAGCCTGGATTAACTGGCACTATAGAAATGATCTGCCACTGGATTACTTTCAAAAAGATATAATGGAGGGGCAGCTGGGTAGCTCAGTGGAGTGAGAGTCAGGCCTAGAGACAGGAGGTCCTAGGTTCAAACCCGGCCTCAGCCACTTCCCAGCTGTGTGACCCTGGGCAAGTCACTTGACCCCCATTGCCTACCCTTACCACTCTTCCACCTATGAGACAATACACTGAAGTACAAGAGTAAAAAAAAAAAAAGATATAATGGAATATATTATATGGAGGAAGAAAAAACACATCACAAAACAAGTAAAAATAGTCAACCCTATTTTTTAATGACAAAAATCAGATTGACTGTATGGTTGGTCCGATCTATCATACATGAACTGGTTGTTAAAATAGCAAAGAAAAGAAATGCCTCTGATTTCACCTTATCTTTCTACTATCTCCCCCAATGTGACGGTTCCCATTCTTCTTTATTGTCCTCTGATTCCTAACCCTGTTACTGACACTTAACCCCAATTGGGTATCTCTAAATGTATGCACTAAATCAATTTTCTTCCTCTCCTAATCCAAACCTCATATATTCACCCCCTTCCTCCCCTGTTTCTCTCTTATCTCTGAAAGAAAAAAAAAATCTTTCTTCTTATCTGTCAAGGCTAACCTCTCCATTTGGGTCCTTGATCCCATCTCTTCTCTCCTCTTCTGAAACGTTACCCTTTCAATGATCTCCTTTTTGGATCTTCAAACTTTCCCTTTTCCTGGCTCTTGCTTCTCCACCTACAGATACGTTCAAGTCTTCTTTCTTCTAAGAAACACACACACACACACACACACACACACATACACACACACACACACACACACACACACAAATACACACATCCTCGAAGCTTTCTCCTCCCATTTACTGTAAAACTACTTTAAAAAGAAATCTACAGTAACTGCTCATTCCTCTCATTTCTCTATCCTTTACTATCTGATTTCTGTCCCCACCATTCTGCTGCCGCCATTAATAACTTCCTAATGCCAAGTCCAATGGTCTTTTCCCAATGGTTTTTCATCCCTTTTACTTTCTTTTTGTACTTAAAAAAGGATTATAATATTATAGATCAGAGTTGGAAGGGAACTTAGAGGTCTTTTACTTCAACCCCTCCTTTTACAAATGAGTAAATTGGCACTGAGAAGGCACATGACTTGCTCAGGGCCATATAGCTCCAGGCCTTGAGCCTCTCATTCTAAATCTAGTGCCATATTTTTACTATATTACTCTGCCATTCCCTTAAGGAATTTACATTCTATTTGCATGCATGTAAGTTGTCAGAATTATTTCTAAAAGAGACTTTTTTCAAGCTGTAAAAAGTATTTGAGCTGCCCTATTATAATAATGTAATTGTGAAGTGATTAGAGAGAGCTGCCCTTAAAGCCAGAAAGATCCAAATTAAAGTGCTGGCTCTGATTCATCCTGCTATACGACTCTGGGCAAGTTATTTAACTTTTCAGTGCTTCAGGCTAGAGGTATCTAACACCTGGCCCTTGGGCAGAATCTGAATTACAACAAATCTGAGAGCAGCCTAAACCAGATGAAAATTTAGTCAGATCTGATTCTGATATGGTGATATATTCATTCATTTTGTTAATCCCTTACCTTCTGCTTACTTTTTCAGTTCTAAGACAAGAGAGAGGTGAAGGCTAGACAATTAGGGTTAGTGACTTGCCAAGGATCACCCAGCTAAGATGTATCTGAGAGTCTTTGTGGTCTTATTTTAAGAAACCACCTTCTTAAATCTTTTTTGCTGCAACCCTAAACCTGATCAGTCAGCAACCATTGACATTGAGGCAAGATCTTCCACAAGCAAAAAGATTATGACTAGCTGAAGGCTCAGATGATAGTTAACATATTTTTAGCAATTTTAAATTAAGGTATGTGTATATTTTTAGATATAATATGATGCTTTGGGATAGGGTAACTCCATTTTGTACTTGTGTGACTTGTCCAGTTATCAACCCAATAAATTCTGTGGAACAGAAAAAAAACCCTAAAACTAAACACTTAGTAGACTGCAGTGTAGTGAACTGGGAAGCCAAAAATACCATGTGATTTGCTTAATTGTGATATTTGCTTTATAACAGTGGTCTGGAATGAAACCTACAATATTTCTAAGGTATGTCTGTTCTAAAAGATAATGAAGACAGCACTTACTGCTGTTGACAACCCTCTCCTTTCTTAGCTTCCACACATACTTTTTTTCCTGATTCTTTGGCTCCTCTGTCTCCTTTTCCTTTTCCTACCTAAGGGAAATGTAGATATTCCCCAAAGCCCTGTCCTCATTCTCTCTCTTTTTTTTTATACTTGATACTTTTTTTGTTACCTCATATTGAAAATGAGGCTACTGGGAAGTCTAACTTTCCAAGAGAGAAGGAAAAAGACAAGACTCGTGAGAAGATGGAGCTCCACAGAACAAAGCAACTCAGGTCTGATGGAGCTTCCCAGAGAGGGATGCAGGAATACAGATGCATGCCAGTGGTAGATGCTGATTGCTAGTGAAGGGTACTGCTATCCCAGCTTGATTATAATTGTGAGCAGTTGGAGCTATGTCTGGCTCATTGATACGTTTAAGGAGTGATCTGCCTAGATCTTTGCATTTGCTTAAACGTAACTGCCTCTAAACACCTTGGGAATCTGGTGAATTTACAAACTTTCCACTTCCTCTTCTCCTATCTGTCTCATTACTGCCAGATGAACTCTACATCACTTACCCTTTGGAGTTTACTCTTTTTAAACATTACTTATTTGCTGTTTGTACATTTCTAATGAGTGTTGTCTCCAGATGAGGATAAGCTGGCTTTTATTGCTCTGAGTGTTTGCTACTACTGTATAATGGGCAAGAGGGGGAAATACAGATTTTTTTTAAGTCTACTATAGAACCCAGAGGCCAATCTCTCCTCATTGGCTAGGAAAAGGAAAGGATTTTTCTTTCCTCATTTGATGGCTCAGAGCTTATTGAATTCCATAAACACCTGGCATAAATGACTGGCTAAACTATCAAGGAAAAGGACAAATGGGAAAGAGAAGAATTGTGAGCCTATATTAAGCTCTCTGGTGACACAAAGGAGAGGTTTCACCCTTCCCTCTAGATTTCATCTTCTCTCATTCTTTCCTACCTGTTTTCTATGCAGATGACTCTTAAAAAAATCTCATTCTGTAGCCCTGACCTCTCTCTTAATTGTTACTCTTACTTTTACTACTGTTGACAACCCTCTCCTTCCTTAGTTTCCACACTGTACTCTATAACTTCTCCTTCTACCTCCCTGTTTACTGATTCTGTCTCCTCTAACATCTCCTTTTCCTGTTCCTACCTATGGAAAATGTAGATATAACACATCACACTGTACCACACCCTGCAAGCTCTCTGGAAGGAGGCCAGTGATATGAGTGAATATACAGAGATATCTTAGTTGTAATCAATGATGATGCCTTGTTGATTCATTTGAGTATTTCAACTGCTCTGGAAACTGAATTTCTGTTTAGATCTTTAATGGATATGGTACATAATCAATCAGAAGGCACACATTAAACTCCTACTCTGTACTAGACTATGAGTATGCAATCACAGAAGTAAAATAATCCTTACTGTCATCGAATCTTGATTCTGATAGCTACTATGTGATTTGGGGCAAGTCTCTTTATCTCTCTGAGATTTACTTTTATCATTGTAAATGGTAAAAAAGAATACTTACACTACCTTCCTCATGTTCCTCCTAGGAGCAGCTAGGTAGTACAGTGGTTAGAGTTCCAGACCTGGAGTTGGGAAGATGTGGGTTCAAATCCAGCCTCAGATACTTCCTAGCTAGGTGACCCTGGGCAAATCACTTAATCCAATTGCCTAGCCCTTGCTACTCTTTTCTCTTAGAATTCATACTAAGACAGAGAGTAAAGGTATAAAAAAAGAGAGAGAAAATGCTATTAGGATCATTTCTAATTCTGCCATCAAGCCCTAAATCTCCTGTTTCTCCGCTCTCTACCCATATTTTTGCCTCTAAATGGTATATTAATCCTTTGTGAATTGTGAGGCATAAAAACAAAATATTAATATCTTTAAGCATTGCTGGTCTGTCCAGTTCTTTTGTGAAGCCCCCTCTAAGTCCTTTAACTGCTGGTAAGGACTGGGACAACTCTATATATGTAAATGATCATTCTTTTGGAGAATTGACATATTCCTAGAGATCTCTATGGAACTCTGACAAGCAGTTCTAGTTCCTAATATAAAAAGGTTTAAGAGAAGAGTACAATGCACACATTTAGAGTTATCTCTTCCCTTATCCTTCCTACTCTTGTTTGACACAATCTGAATTCATGAATTTTCAGATAATTCTCTCTGAGAACCAGGTATTTTCACCAAATACTTATTTATTTAGCTCCACAAGCATATTTATAGTGATTAGATTTAGCTTGCTAAAAACTCCAGATTTTTCATAGTAATATTGAGTAAATGTATTCATTGTGAATGCATTAAGGTACACTTATTTGCATTTAATGTAGATGCAAATCAACATTCATAAGATTTTCTTTTGGCCTTTAGTGAACCGTGTACTCACACAAAATAGGATTTGTAACACAGAAGAATACATAAATCAAAAATCTTAAATTTCTGCCCAGGTAGCCAATGTGGAAGTAATAAATTAGAGTACTTGAAGGGAGCCACAAATGGACACTAAGAGCATCCTTTTGCCTCCTACCAAGACCCGAATCCAGACAGGGGAATGGATATACTAGTGTTAAAGCCTTGTAGAGAATCATCTCTCTTATCTAACAATGCTTAGAAAGATTCCTCCAGCTTAACTGATTTGCCTGGAATATTGTTGATTGCTGCCTCCCCCCCCCCCCCCCCGATTTCTAACTGGTCAGATAGTTAGAGTTATGATATTAATAACAACTAGCATTACATAGTAATTAAAGTATTACAAAGTGCTTTACAAATATCATCTCATTTTCCTTTCATAACAGTCTTGTAGGTTGGGTGTTATCATCTCCGTTTTTACATATGAGCAAACTGAGGCTGAGAGCAGTTAAGTGACTTGCCTAGGATCATACAGCTAGGAAGTACTTAATGCAAGATTTGAACTCAGATCTTCTTGACTCCAAGTCCAGCAGTCCAGCTACCATACTACCTACATGTCTCTGTATTACCTAGTTGTCTCTGTTTTGGCATAATTAGGCTTCTTTAATCTTAACACACTTTCATGGAAATTTTGTTCATTCCCAGGGTTTCGGCTACTACTTTTGGGTAGATAATTACGAAATCTACTTTTCCAGACTTTGCTTTTCATTTGAGCTCCAGACCTACATCTATAGCTAATCTCTAGGATATGGCTACCAAGAAGGCTCTCCTGAACTTTGGACCCAACACGTCCAATTCTAAATTTATCTTTTCCCCATACATACTCCTCCTCTCTCTCCGTGGCGCCTATCTGTGACACCCGCATTTGTCTTGTTTCTAATCATGGTCTTGGTGTTCTCTTTGCTTCTGCCATTTTTAATTCTTGCTGCTCCCTTTCCATTTTGGTTACTAGTCCTGTTGATTTCACCTCCATCACATCAACTTTCTGTGACTATAAGTGGCAGAATAGTTGTCAATTTATAATAAATTTCCTCATCGGAAACTCACTACACTAATAAAGTCAAAAGTCTGGATCGAAAGGCATCTCTTACATCCATCTCCTCCTCTATAAAAGGGAAATTATGAGACTGGCTGTAAATTAATAATTTTATTAATCAAAAGTAGTAGGGGGAAATGGAAAAAATAAGAGAGAAATATATAGATTACTTTCCTTATTGCTCTATTTAGCTTAATATTCTGAGGCTGCCATTAGGACCCCCTAGCCACATTACACAGAGAAGTCTAGCCAGCAACAAACACAGAAGAGAAGAGATCAAAATCTGCTCTTGCCTCACTTTATCAAAACTTCTCTCCACCCAATCTTATACATCATGTCTCAGCTGCCAACTATGGTTTTCTATTTTGCCTGCGCCCATTGGGGGTGGGAGGACAGTGCAGAGGGCATCACCCTGCCCCCTCTCTTGTGATCTCTTGACTCTATTACTGCCTTTTTCTGACTGCCATTCTATCCTTGTGCCTCAATTCACCCAGTGATTTCCTTCACACAATCAAGTTCAAGTTCACTGCAGGTAGTCGGGGACTGCCATCACCCTCTAACAGATCTTCCTTGACCACTCACTGCCTGGACTATTGCTTCAAGGTTTTCCACCTCCAAATTATCCTTCATACCACTGCCAAAATAATCTTTCTTAAGCCATAGATCAGGTCAAGTTATTCAAACTCTGCTCAAAAAGTTTCAATGTTTCTCAAAGTTTAAATTATTTTGCCTGGCTTTCAAGACCTTCTGTAATCTGTTATCATCCTATCTTTTCAATTTCACTTCATCTTATTTCTCCCCAATTAGTTCTATGCTCTAGACAAATTGTACCACACTAAGCATTCCAACCTTTTGAGACCTTTCCTTACTTGGAACCCCGTCTCGGGAATGTCCTCATTCTCTCTTATTAAAGTTTGCAAAATGCTTCACATATATTATTATCTCATTTTAAATTCCTAATAGCCCTGGGAAGTAGTTGTTATCATCCCCATTTTATAGATAAGAAAAACTGAGATACAAAGGGGTTAAATGACTTGCCCAGTTTCACACAACTAGAGAGTTTTAAGGCAGGATTTAAACTCAGGTCTTCCTGAATCCAGGTCCAGAGCTCTATCTACTATACCACCTAGCAGCTGACTTTTAATTTGATTTAGATTTTATTCTTTAAAAACAAATCAAATACTGCCTCTTCCATGAAGTCCTCCCTAATGACAACCCCAAGCTTTCCCCCACTTTACCCTCCCACAGCCACTTTTTTCCCCATATCTTTATGGCAATTGATAGTATATAACATGATCATAATACATGGAATTACAGTAATTTGTGTTTGACTTTTATTTTCCTTAGCCTACAAGCTCCTTGGGTCGAGGGATAGAGATACAACTAACCTTTACATTTCCTCCACCTGAGTGCTTGGCAGACAGTAGGTCCTTAATATGTGTTTCTTGAGTGAGTGAGTGAATGAATGATGGAACAAATTACAACCTCAAAAGCAGCAAATCAGATTGGCAGTGTAGATTGTGCCACAAAACAATTCTCATTCATTTCAGGGTTCATGATAAAAAAAGATATCAATCTTTATTTTATCTATTCAACTAAGAATATATTTTGAAGTTTCTTCTGTGTTTCCCCCTCCTCAAAAAAAGGGAAATTCCACTGCATTTTTCTCCCTGATTTAATTTTATACCCAACATCAATCTAATTTCTTGCAAATGAAAAGGGTTTATCTTTGCAATGACACATAGAAGTTTAACAATAGATACAATTCATAAATGCAGTAAAAATGCCTTAATTCAAAGTATAACTAATTTGGTCTTTGCAGTATTTCTGACCAGCTGGGATCTGCGAATTAAGGCCTCTCCTATTTGCAGAGAAAACTAATAGTATAAAGATTATTGGAGGAATGCTTAAACTACTTAAGAGGGCAAACTTTTAAAGTACCTTCCAGCTTCTAGAAGCATCCTCCATTTATGTATAAATAATTGATTGGCTAATTACAAACCATCCTTATCTATTCATTAAAGCAAGTTCCCAAAGGAACTCTTCCTGGGCAACATTCTGTTTAACCTAGTTCCAGTAAGTGCTTGAAAGTAATATAGTAATAAATGAAGCAATAAGAGAAAGACCAAAAAAAATGGTCTGTGACAAATTCCGTCATTCTGACTTTTCCCTGGTTCAAACTATCTCATTTTATTAGTCCAGATGAGTGAGATCCTACTTTAGTTGTTCTTGAGTTAAAGCTTAAACAGGGCTTATCTCTATTTTAGGTGTGACGGATATGTCCAATTAGGAGACACTAAAATTGTGATGCACTAACTTAGATTACTCATGTCTAAGTATGGCACATGATATATTTTCCCCTAAAAAGTGCTTGGTCCTGACTCATTGATGTCTTAGTGCTAGTCAGTTTTGTTATTTCAGAAGTTTGTTCAATTTTTTTTGGCTTTGTTTTTGGATATCTCATCTTGCACAGATGAAAAAGGAATTTGATTGTACTTTACCCACAGTAGCCATATCTTTTTCAATCTGTGAAGTTGACTTTGGAGGCTGAAGTTCAAGACTTTACATTTATCTCTATTGTATTGCATTGAATTAGATTTGTTTGGATGCTCTAGCCTAAAGGTGTCGACCAGAGAGCTGCACATTTTTGAATGGGCTGAAACAAATGAAAATGTAATTGGAGGATACTTGATGAAATAAGTAAAAATAAAATAGAACTTGGATAATATTAACATATGGTTTTCTATATCAATATGTGGCTCCTTATATACAGTTTAGTGGCCTCATTGCCATTGATTTTATCACCATTGCTCTAGACTTTCAAGATCCAAGATATTTGGGGTCTTGGATCTGTTAGTGTATTGGCAATCTTTCTTAACTTAGTGGGATCTGAAAATCTGAAGAGTACATCATTTATGGCTTTATCCAAGTCATTAATAAAAATGTTGACCAACCCAGGACTAAGAACAGATTCCCTAGGGTACCCCACAGGAAACCTTCTGCAATGCTGATATTGGACTACTTTTATTTTTGTTTTATCCTTACCTTATGTCTTAGAATTGTGAAACTAGGTATCAGTTCCAAGGTGGAAGAGTGGTAAGGGCTGGGCAATGGGAGTTAAGTGACTTGCCCAGGGTCACATAGCTAAGAAGTATCTGAAGCCATATTTGAACCCAGGACATGCTGTCTCTAGGCCTTGTTCTCTATCTAGTGAGCTGTCCCAACATTGGACTATTAATGGCAATTCTTTGGGTTCTGAATCCCTCCAGTTGTATTATCATTTTTTTCAATAAGAAAATTATTACATATTTTGTCAAAAGCTTTGCTAAAACCTAGGTAAAATGCTTCTTTTTTAGACATAACTATGATTTCATCTGCGTAGGAAATTTCTCTATTATAGCAAATTACTACCTTCTCTGCAACTTTTAATCTTGTGGAGTTTCCTGAGGACATTAAAAAGTCAAATGACTTGGGGTAGCTAGGTGGCTGAGAACTAGGTTCAAAAATAGGAGATCCTGAGTTCAAATCTGGTCTCAGACACTTTCTTTGTGGCCCTGGGCAAGTCATTTAGTCCCCATTGCCTAGCCCTTACCACTCTTCTGCTTTGGTACCAATACACAGGATTGAGTCTAAGACAGAAGGGAAGGGTTTTTTAAAAAGTCAGATGACTTGCTGAGGTTCCCATAGCCAGTATATTTCAAAGGCAGAACTTGACTCAGAATTATTGACTCAGAGGCCAACTCCCTAGGAATGTACTATGCTGTTCTGCCTTTTTGGGTAACTATGTCTTTCCCCTTATCTAGTAGTTTAATAACCCTAACAAAAAAGCAAATAAGGCTAGTTGGCATGACATGTTCTTAATGAACATGCTGGATCTTTTTAATCAGCACTTCCCTTTCTGAGTATTCACTGTTTCTTTACTATTCTATTCTCAAAGGTTCTTAGGAATTGAACCAAGGTACACTAGCCTATAGTTTCAGACTCCACTGTTTTCCCCTTTTTGAAAATCAGGATATTGTCCATCTCTGATACTGTGGTACCTCTCCTGTTTCCCACAATCTTTCAAATATTTTAGGAACCCACTATCTCCTAAGGCAGCTCATTCCACTTTTGGACAGTTTTAATTGTTAGGAAGTTTTTCATTATATGGAGCCAAAATCTGTCTCTGTGATTTCCACCCATTGTTCCCAGCCCTGATCTTTGGGGCCAAGTCAAATTGTCCTTTCATGTGATACCCTTTAACATTCTTGAGGACTTCTGTCATATCTCCCCATATTCTCTAATTTTAAAAGTCTCAATTCCTTGAACCAATAATCATTTGAGTTTCTATATTTGGAACATCATGGTCATTATCTTTTAGATGATTTCTATCTTACCAGCGTCCTTCCTAAAATGAGATGGTCAGAACTAACCATAGTAATATACCAGATAATAGTTAACATTTATGTAGTGCTTTAAAATTAACAAAGCATTTTACAAATATTATGTTGTTTTATTCTCACAATAACTCTGGGAGGTATGTATTATAATCATCTTCATTTCAGAGATGAGGCAGAGGTTAAATGACTGTTCTAAGTGTGAAGATAGAATTATCTCTCTTTATTTTAATGAAATCAATCAGCAACCTTTAACTCAATCAATCAAGAACTCAAAGCACCCCTACTTAACACTTAAGTAAGAGAGTTCATAAGTCAAAAACTCTCATCTCCAAAAAGATGCCCAATCCTGGGTAGGACTAAGCAAATTGAAAGACTGCACTTGGTTTCTATGAAGAAGGGGGAGAGACAGGAAATGATGTGGAAAATAGGGTATAAAAGAGATCAACATGGGTTGTAGAAGATGGCCTTCTACCATTCCTTTCTTGGCATTTGGAGAGATTGGTTCTGGAGATTTCTGCTTTGGCTTTGGAGGAGACTCTTTCCCTGGATCCTGTGTAGGCTTGCTAGGTAAATGTCTTGGGCTGTAGAAGAGGTTATGCTGGTGGACTTCTGGCTGAAGACTCCACATGGAAATTGAGACCTGAGGAAGCCTCCTGCCAGGGTGCTGAACTGGACTTCACTTTGCTGGAGAAGCTCTTAGGGCTGGTAGGCTTGTTAAGAATCTGTCTCTTTATCTACATTTCCCACTTTCTGTCTTTTTATTTTACATTTACCACTTTCACTTTTTCCATCTCTTTGTAAATAAAAGCCACTAAAAGTCATTTTAACTTAAACTATACTATTTTAAAATTGGCCAACCACAATATTGTTTTATAACTCTCATATTGAGTCAAAAACCCCAATTTAATCCTTACACATGGTCACATATCTTCTAAGAGTCTGAGACCAGATATTAACTCAGAACTTCTAGACTCCAGGCTCAGTGTTCTAGCCACTGAACCATATCCCTGCCTCTAGATCAGATTTGGTCTGACTAAAGTAGACTACATTAAGAATCCCTTATTCTGGACTCTATGAATCTCTGAATACAACCCAACATTAATATTAGTCTTCTTATTGTTCCTATGTCACATTGTTGACTCATATTGAACTTGTGGGCAACTAAAGTGTCCAGTTCTACTTCACATGAATATCTGCTTGGACATAGTCACACTACCTGAATCATTATCTTCTTCATCTCTACCCATTAGAACCTTGGTCTCTGCCAATGGAACCCTCATAGACAAAATTTCACCCCCTCTTGACTGGAACAAGGCTTCTCTATTACTTCTCAGTCATTTCTGCCCAATGCAGCCACCCATGCATCCCACTTTCTCTTCCAGTTTCCCCTTTATGTATCCCCCATAAGAATGTAAGCTCTTTGAGGGTAGAGATTGTATTGTGTATTTGTAGTTGAAGTCCTAGCACTTAACAGTGCCTGACTTATAACACATAAAAATTATTTCTCTCCTTTAACTCCCCTGTCAGATTTTATTGTGAATTTTACCTTTTAAACCAAAATATAGAAATTTATATGTGTACCCCACAATCTACTTCTTATCCTTTTAATGTGATTTAGAATTTTGCAAGGAATTGAATTCTGATTCATGGACCTCTAACTGGTAGACCCAATTTGTGCCCTTTTTCAGAAATCAGAATAATATTTGCCCTTTAACTAGTCCTATTTTCTTTTTAATTCATTCAATTTTTCCTAGGTCATTGACAGCAATCACATCTATTTAGAAGACTTAGTGACTTGAATTTATTGAGGGCAGGATTGCCCACTCATCATTTCCTCATTTAGAATTAGAATGGACTTCATAGATAATTTAGTATAATCCCCTAAAAAAAAAAAAGAAGAAATTGTGGCATAAGGAGTCTGTGATTTACCTGATTTCACATGGTAGTAAGACGACATCCTCTTCAGTCAAAAGAGGTCCTTGACAGGGAAAACAAAAGCAAAGTTTAATAGAATCCAGTCTTCCCTCCACTGATCATCTCAACTGACCTAGCAGTGGGCTAATTTCTTTAGTGATCTTTTTTCTTGTTCTCAGTATAACTTTAAAAGTCTCTCCCTACTTTAGTATTCATTATTTCAGCTTAATCTGGGCATTAGCCCTTCTTACCTTCTGCTTATAGGACTATGTCTCTCATATATTCATCCTTCTCACTTATTAATTCCTACAAAAAGAAACTGGTCTTAGGAACACTCATTTTTCATACAACATTTCTGTATATTATAATGCCTGATGCACTAACCCCCCCCAAGGAGAGTCAAAATATGAATATGCTGATTAGGTGTTTGTTAACCTCATAAAGTTTGAGGGGGCTCCAGGCAGAGTTCTCTGTTCAAAAACATCAGTCCTACAATTTATCACTCCATAATCATAGCTTAATTCTTTGGGCCTGACAGGTATGGGGAATCTTAAAAGTATCTTTTTAAACTTTTTACACATATGCCATAAAAGAAGCCATGTCTTATAGATTAATATTGTGTGAAGGGAACACCCTGCCAAGATCATGCATTTGTATTTGTCCTGCATCCCCACGCTCCAGTGTGGGGCATGGGACACTGACCTAGGCACATGCCCTGGAAAGGATCAGGTTAGGGATCCGAGGCAAAGGAGAAGATATAAAAGAGGGGTTTCCAGGAAGTGGGACCTCTCTATTTGCTTGGGCATACGATGAAAGAAAGGTGACAGAGAGCCACATGGCTAGTTAGAAATAGGTTTAGTTCTATATCTTTCTGCCTTCTCTTATTCAAGTAAATATTAATAAACTCTATGGAAATTAAAGCCTGGAGTTTAATTTAGTTTTTAACAATCTAACAAAAGTTATTGGAAAGCACCAGTAATTACCCATTATTTGTATAGTGGTACAGTTTATAAAACAGTTCATGTAAACCCTGTATGGTAGAGTGATAAGTACTCTTTTCTTCACTTTAAAGATAAGGAGATTGAAGCCCAAGAACTTGAGCAATTGGCAAAAACCAGGTTTGGATCAATATCTAATACCCTATGCCAAGTTAAGTTCAAAATGGTATATTATTTAAACATAAAGTGTGATATTATAAGTAAATTAGGTGAATGTGGAATAGTATACCCGTCAGATCTATGGGGAAGGAAAGAATTTAAGACCAAGCAAGAGATAGAAAACGTTACAAAATGTAAAATGAATAATTTTGATTATATTAAACTAAAAAGGGTTTGTACAAACAAAATCAATGCAACCAAACTTAGAAGGGATGAACTGGGGGGGGAGGGTTATAACAAAATTCTCTGACAAAGGTCTAATTTCCCAAATATACAAAGAACTAAGTCAAATTTATAAGAAATTAAATCATTCAGCAATTGACAAATGGTTAAGGGATATGAATCCCTTAGTTTTCAGATGAAGAAATCAAAACTATTAATAATCATATGAAAAAATGTTCTAAATCCCTCCTGATTGTAGAAATGCAAATCAAAACAGCTCAGAGGTACCACCTTATACCCAGTAGAGTGGCCAATATGACAGAAAAGGAAAATAATAAATGTTGGAGGGAATGTGGCAAAATTGGGACTCTAATGCATTGTTGGAGAAGTTGTGGATTGATTCAACCATTCTAGAAGGCAATTTGGAATTTTGTCCAAAGGATTTTAAAAGAATGCATGCCCTTTGATCCAGCAATACCGCTACTGGGTTTGTATCCCAAAGAGACTAAAAAAAGGGAAAGGTTCTTTTAGTACAAAAATACTTGTAGCTGTGCTTTTTGTGGTTTTAAAGAATCAGAAAATAAAGGGTTATCTCTTGATTGGGGAATGGCTGAACAAATTGTGGTATAAAATGGTGATGGAAAGTACTATTCTGCTATAAAGAATGATGAACCACTTGATTTCTTTTTTTTATACATTTATTTTTTTAAACCCTAATATCTTTTATATATGTCCTTCTATATTAAATTTATTTGTTATGGGGCTAGGCAATGGGGGTTAAGTGACTTGCCCAGGGTCACACAGCTAGGAAGTGTCCAAGGCCATATTCAAACCTAGGACCTCCCATCTGTAGGCCTGGCTATCAATCCACTGAGCCATCCAGCTGCCCCTGAACCACTTGATTTCTATAAGAACTGGAGAGACCTACATGAATTGATGCAGAGTGAACTAAGAACCAGAAGAACATTATACACAGTAACTGAAACATTGTAGGATGATCAAATGTAATTGACTTTGGTACTAAAAGCAGTGCAATAATCCAGGCCAACCCTGAGGGACTTATGAAAAAGAATGCTATTCATATCTAGAGAAAGAACTATGGGAGTAGAAATCAAGAAGAAAACGTATTTATCACTTATTTATATGGGTATATGATTTGGGGTTTTGGTTTTAAAAGACTACTCTGTTACAAAAATGGATAATATGGAAATAGGATTTGAGGGATATTATATGTATAACCCAGTGAATTGCTTGTCAGCTCTGAGAGAGGGGAGGGAGACAATAATAATCATGTAACCATGGGAAAAGATCAAATAAACAAACAAACACACAAACAAATAAGAGCTCAAGCAATTGATGCTTAGGTGGAACTAACATAATAAAAATGGTAATGCTGCTTAAACTAATCTACCTATTCAGCACCATACTAATCAAACTACCAAAAATTGTTTCATAGAGCTAGGAAAAAAAAACAACAAAATTCATCTAGAAGAGCAAAAGATCATCAATGGAAAAAAAAGGAAAGGAAGGTGGCCTAGCAATAATCTTCAAAGCAACCTCGTACTGACTAAGACATAGAGTGTTGAGCCAGTGGGATAGATAAGATATGCAATACACAGCAGAAAATAGCCATAATAATTTAGTACTTGGAAAATAGTATGGCAGAAAGTAGGCACAGACCAATATCTTACACCATATACCAAGATAGTCAAAATGGAAATATGACTTAGACATAAAGGGTGCTATCTTAAACAAACTAGGGGAACATGAAAGAGTTTCTCTGTCAGATCTATGGATAAGGGCAAAATCTATGGCCAAGCAAAAGATAGAGTATCACAAGATATAAAATGTATAATTTTGACATTAAATTTGAAAGGTTTTGTACAAACAAAATCAATGCAACTAAGATTAGCAGGAAAACAAAACTGAGAAAAAATTTACAGCAGATATTTCTAACAAAGGCCTCACTTATCAAGTATATAAAGAACAGAGTCAAATCTATAAGAATACAAGTAATAACCCAATTGACAAATAGTTAAAGAATATGAAAAGGCATATTTTCTGACAAAGAAATCAAAGCTATATACAGTCATATGAAAAAAATGCTCCAAGTAGTCATTGACTAGAGAAATTAAAATTAAAACAGTTCTTAGGTACTACCTCACAGAGAGCAGATTGACTAATATTATGAAAAAGAAAAATGATAAATGCCAGAGGGGATGGGGAGAAATTGGGATACTAATACACTGTTGGTGTAGTTGTGAACTGATACAACCTTTCTGAAGAGCAATTTGGAACTATGCTGAAAGGGCTATAAAACTGCTCATACACTTTGATTGAACAATATTACTCCTAATCTGTAGCTCATAGAGATAAATGAAAAAGGGAGGCTGGGGAGAGAACTTATTTGTAAAAATATTTATAACAGCTCTTTTTGTGTTGGCAAAGGACTGGAAACAGAGGTCACCCATCAATAAAAGAATGGTTGAACAAGTTATGGTATATGAACATAATGGAATACTATTGGTCTATGAAAAATGATGGACAGGAAGATTTCAGAAAACCCAGGAAGACTTAAAGGAACTGATGCAGAGTGAAGTGAACAGAACCAAGAGAACATTAGACATGGCAACAGCAACAATGTATGATCAACAACTATGAATGACTTAACTACTCTCAGCAATACAATGATACAAGACAGTTTCAAAGGGCTTATAATGAAAAATGCTATCCACCTCCAGAGAAAGAACTGATGGAATCTGATTGCAGATCAAAGCAGACTACTCTTCACTTTTTTCTTCATGTTTTGTGTGTGTGTGTGTGTGTGTGTGTGTGTGTGTGTGTGTGCATACGTATCTTTTCCCAAAACATAACAAATATGGAGATGTTTTGTATGATAGTACATGTATAACCAATAACAAATTGCTTACTGTCCCGGGGAGTGGGAATCATAGGGAGGGAGGGGGAGAGATGAATTAGCACTCAAAATGTTAGAAAATAAACTCCAAAAGTTGTTTACATGTAAGTGGGGAAAAGCAAAACATCACAAAGAAGAAGGATGAAGATAAAGAAAAAGAAGGAAGAGGAGGAGAAAGAAAAAAGAAGAAAGAAGAAGAAGAGCAATTTACCCAGTTAGTAACTGAGCTGAGACTTGAATTCCCATTTATGGACTTTACTACCCTGTACTCTACAAATCTTTAATAACATGCTGAGGAAAATTAATATTAAATTGCATTATTTATTAGTAATATTTATATGGGATGTAATTTATTTTCCCCAAGCCTCTTTGCCTTCCAAGGTCAGGCTGAAATAGTTCAGGTCTCAATACTGGCTGGGCCTCATAAACTCCCTGACATTCAATTTCTTAACATGCCAGAGAAGGGTGTACTGCCCATGTTTCTCTAGCTGGTAAACTTTGACCCATTTGTAAATATGATGGGTCTGACATTTCCCATATTGGATAAAGATCCATCTCCCTCCTAATGAAGTCATAATTGAAATCTCTAAGTCTACCTACTCTTTTGGAATATCCATCAATGGGGACTGCCAGGAGAGGTCCAAGAGACAAACTGTTAACTAATCAGAAAGAAGACACAGCTTCCTATAAAAGAGAGAATCAAGACTCATTGAGGGTCTTTTGTGGAAGAGGCTGGTAAAAGATCCATTCTTTGTTAATGGATGGCATATTCCCATTGATAAATAAATTATTTCTCAGAGAAATGACCTCATATCATTTATTGGTTAAAATTCCAGCTGCTACATTTATGGGGCTTGTGTCTATGAACAGAGGTAGGTAAGAGCTCTATGCCTCTGAACCCAACCAGAAATTTCTTCCTAATCCAAGGGCCCAACTATGGACAATTTGCCCCCAAATGAAGAGCTTTCCAATTGAGGGAGTCTGTGATTGTGGATTAATTCTTTCCCTACACTACAAAAATTCCAGGCATTACAAGGCAGAAATAGAGGAACACTCCTGGGAAAAGAAAGGTTTCAAGAGGAAGAGAAGACCAGGAGATAGGAGAGATGGAAGAATATTGAAGGCTAGCTTGCCAGCCTGCCTTTGCAATTTAGTCAGATATTGGTCCTACTTCTTGTTTCCAAGGGATTTTCATGAAATAGGAATGGAGTGGGAGAGGGAATCTGTCTCCCTCCAGTGCAGAAATGGAGAAGTTCCTCACCTGTTTCCTGTCAGTTGTATGTAGATCATTTCAATCTCTTCAAGGATGGCCATTTGGTATCCTTCCAGAACACATTCATATAGGCCATTAGCTCCAAGGAAAGCTATTCTACTTTGAATCTGACTTCACCTAACCTGAGTTTTTTCTGCTCTAGATTCCTACTTTGACTTCTTGACTGGCTAATAGCCAGGACTGACTGACACATGTGAGCAAACCCTTCAGGAACAGTTCTTTTGTAAAAATGAATTAATGATGGCTAAGTATAGAGTATAACCTCAAGCATCCTTCAGCACCCAGCCATTAATGCTAAGCAACTCCAGGCTGCTCTCTGAGAGGGCAACTGACTGCTTGGAAATGATTCCACCTGTGACAATTTTTTTTTCTTGTCCCTGAAATTATTTTTGTTTTGTTTTTAAAATTTCTCCTCTACATAGGAAGGGGTGGTGGTGTCTGTGGACAAATAGCTGAGTTAGCAGCTTCATGTTACACATATTGTTAGACTGAGGAGACCTCAAAAAAATGAACATTTTACATGTGCAAAAATGAACATTTTACTTACCATAACAAAATTATCAAGATGTGGGCAATTTACTTTGAAATATACATTTTAACTGGATAGTCATTAAAACTAGAAAGGTAATTTCCAAGATTTCATTTTCAGGTTTTTTGGAAAAGCATAAAGTTATGCTTAATGTGAAACTAACCATCCTATTCTAGACTTACAAATAGTTTAAAGTCTAAGCAATGGGATCTAAAAGCAGCATATAAATGATGATGATAGCAGTGCCTTACAGAAGAGGGTTATTTTGCCTGTGATCTATTCATGAGCCCTTAAATGACTAATGGGACTGATTTGAGACCAGAAGATTTTACCACAATCCCAGCATGTTTCCATATGTGGGAGTTTGGTTTTGATACTAAAGTTGCTGCTCATCATGACCTTTTCAGTATTTCATTATGGCATGTTGCATATAATGAGCACTGGGTTTGGAGTCAGGAAGCCTCATTTTCCCAAGTTTAAATCTGGTCTCAGACTCTTACTAGTTGTATGACCCTGGACAAGTCATTTAACCATGTTTGCCTCAGTTTCCTCATCTGTAAAATGAGTTGGAGAAGGAAATGGCAAACCACTCCCATGTCTTTGCCAAGAAAAACCCAAATAAGGTCACGAAGAATTGGATAGGACTGAAATGACTACAACAACAACAAGAAAGAGGAACTTCTAATAATAGATAAGAATTTGGGGAAAGTTAATTAAATAATCTCTATCCGTTTAAATCTAGAGACTTGGGTGGTTTGTGTCCTAGGTATCTGAGAAATCAGCTAAGGTCAAAAATTGCTTAGGAAGCTGAGAAGAGGAGAAAGGCCAGCACAATACTTATTTTTTTACAAATTAAATAAAGACTCTTGAAAATTCCTCTAGTCCAATTGCTGGCCTCCAGGAAGAACCACACCCTTACCATGCCAGACAGATGTCTCCATCCTCTTTTTAAAGATTGCCAGAGAATAAGATTCTACAATAATCCATGTGAGTTCTGTCTCACCACTCATCTAGGTCTTTTAAAGATTATTCTTGTTCCATTGTCTATGTAATGAAGTTCTTCCACATGCTCAGAATCTGCCTTCGATCTTTCCTTCTCTAGCCCCTAACTAGCCCCAGTTACTTTAACTTTCCTTCAAAAATACTGCCTTTTGACTATCTTCAGTTTGCTTCTCTCAAACGACTCCAATTTCTCCATATTCCTTCCCATAAAGTCAATTGGGCACTAGTGGAGATATAAAGCTTAGATCAAAAAGGCTCTTCTAGAGCATACATTCTAATAAGGCAATAAGGTACAAACATATATTTTATTATAATACACAATATGAAATGATAAGCACTTCATGTGATTCGGGAGATACAAAACAAACTGCTATGTGAGGTCCAAAAGGGAAGGTCACCACTGAGCAGAGAAAATCAGAAAAGCTTGACTGACAAAATGAAATTCAAACTGGACTTTAAAACTTATTGGGAATTCAATAGGAAAAGAGGAGAAACATTTCATTGGAGGGAACAGAATTAGCAGAAGGACTAAAAAGAAGAAAACCAGGATATATTTAATAGGTGACGGGTTTGAAGAGGTTGGGTAGTCCGTAAATCTCATGGAAAGGATTAATACTATATACAAGTACCAAAGTAAAGATAGTGTTAGATTGTGGAGGGCTTTGGATGCTTGGCAAAGAAGTTTGAATTTACTTTTAAAGCAATGGGGAGTCACTGCATATTTTTTACCAGAAGACTGACATATTATATTTCTGCCCTTGAAAGAATACTTTGACAATCTTATGAAAGACATGTTAGATAGACTGAGGGTAGGTCTGGAAGAAGTAGAAGAATCATTTTAGGAGGCTACTGAAATAATCTGAGAGTGAAAATATGGTATTAGAGGTACTGTGGTATAAAGAGGAAAAGTATAGGTTGTAGAGTCAGAGGACCAGGGTTCAAATCTCACCTCTGACACTTATTTGTCATGCATATATTGGGCAAGAAACATATATTGAATAAGGCACAAGCTCCTCAGCCTCAGTTTCCTTATCTGTAAGAGGAGCCTAGACTAAAAGCCCCTGAAATCTTTTTCCACTCTAGATCTAGGATCATAAAGCCTGTCAAATGGCGATAGCAGTGAGAACAGTGTTTCCTTAGTTGTAAAAGGAAAAGGCGATGTGATAAACTCTAAATCTTGTGATCTTATGAATTAAAGGGACCTCTGTGAGTGATTATAAAGTGGAATTTCTGAGGCTTGGGAACTAGTTAGGTGACATGAGGGAGAGGGAAGAGTCAAAGTAATTCCACTGTGGACACAAAAATAAATCTTATTTATATTACCCTTGAACAGCAAGAAGAAGAAAGCTTCAGGATGGGAGTAGAAATTTTCTGTCTCTTCCCTCAATTTATTTAGCTTTGTTTGGGGGTGAGAAACTTAGACTGACCATTAGAGTGGTGAAAAGATTTCAGAAGCCATCTCCTTTTCAAACAAGGTTTGAGAGTTGGGAAGAGGCTCTGTCATGGCAAAGCTACAAGTAATGGCATCCATTGTCAAGGGAACTACATTAATCATTAATGCTCACCTTAGTCATGTGCTCCAAGCCTGAGAGCATCAAAATACCCATAGAAATATATTCTTTCAATGTGGTTTGTTTGACAAACAAGAGCAGAAAGAATATTTTGAGAAGTCAGGAGCCACTTGAGGATGAAGTAGACTCAAAATGTAAGAGATAGAAAAGGAAGTTGATATAAAAATTGCTAATATTTCTATAGTACCTACTATGTACCAGACACTGTGCCAAACACTACACAATTATTCTCTCATTGATCTTCACAACATCCCTGTGAGGTAGGCGCTGTTATGATTTTCATTTTACAGTTGAGGAAACTGAGGCAAACAGAAGTTAAGTGACTTGCTCAGAGTCACACTGCTTATAAACATCTGAGGGTGAGATTGAGATCTTCTTAACTCCAGGTCCAGCGCACTCTCCACTCTTCCACTTCACTGAGAAAACTAAAAGAAGCAGCAAACAGGAATGAAAAGGAAAGAAAGGAGAATGGCTGGTTTTACTAACTGACTGTGAGGGGCTTGCTTCATCTCTCTAGGAACTGGGTTTCCTCATTTATAAAATGAGGAGGTTAGGTTAGACCAAGAGTTAGATCATCTTCTTTTGTTCTGAAACCTTTTGGAGTCTGGTAAAGTCTATGGACCCCTTCTCAGAGTGATGCTTTTAAACAATAGGAGGAAGAGCCTACTTAGAACTAGGGTTTGGTAAAAATTAGAATGCCATTTTTTCCCTATTTGAGTTCCAAGACCTGAAATCTAACCACAGTTCCCCGGATCTTAATCTCTTGGACTATTCTCTTTCCACACTAAAATATTAAGATTCTAAGTGAGCCAAAGTGAATCAGTGTGAGAACTTTCTTTAAGCAAATGCTCCATTCCTCTCACCCTTATGGCATTAAAACTGTATTTCCCTCTCACATTTGGAGACAATGGTTCTCAATCTCTTCTATAAGTCCGAATGATATTATCAGAATTTCTTGATGACAAACTTTCATATTGAAGCATGTTATACAAGTATATAACATCTGGGCATTTCTATGTGTGTGACTCAGGTAGGTCTGGATCTCTGAGCACAAATCATTTTCTGTTCTTTTGGTATAGCAATACTGGTCGTACTGCATCCCTGAAGTAGTTTGCGATGTGAGTTAATTTTTTAAACCATCAAATGTCTCTGGTAGGAACATTTCCAAGAATATCTCTGTTTGTCATGTTTAAAAGAGGAAGGGAAAATTATCTGCATCCATATGAGAAGTTATTCTATTGGTGCCTTCATTTTTTTCCAAGCTGGTAGTATCAGAAAAGTAGATTAAAAATTGGGGTTTATTGGGATTGTTTTTTGAAAAGGCTTAAAAATACAAGTGAGGGAAAAGTGGTCAAGAGACTAAAGACAAAGAAAGAATTCCATGAACACTGGGGAGATGGCTTTTTTTTTCTGGGAGCACTTACAAGTCTAAAATAAGAATCCCAAGATTCTTAAGTGTCGTTTGCCTGGAAAAGAGAGTAACAAGGAGACAGATGTTTCTCTCATTATTTTTGTTTGGAGACAGCCATCGCTGTTACGACATGTCACCCTCTTCAAGGGCCAGAAATATCAATGCACAGCAGGACAGTTGTGCTTAGACATGTCTTTGTGATTTCTACCGGGGCCCAGGGAAGGGGCATGTGGGCCATATCCCTCCCCCCCCCCCAATTTAGAGGCAGCTATTTCCAAAATAAAAGGATCAAACTTCAGTCATTTGTTTCTTGTGACACACAGTAGCTTTTTAGGTCTATGGACCCTTCTAGAATATAGTCGTCGTTCATATGGGGATTTGGATGTTCCAAAGAGGCAGAAGCCACTTCTGAAGTCAAAAGTAAGCCAATGGAGTTTAGCAACAATGGGGGCAGGCGTACTTGTGTCCCAGCGTCCCTCTCTTAGGTGGTTAGAAATACAAGGATCATCGTACTACAAGTGTTTATCTACAAGTGTTTCCCAAATGAGCCAGAAAAATTGAGTAGCATTTTCTCTGCTCTGTAGTGCCCTGGGAGGTGAGGTTAATGATATCCAAATCTGAAGACTCAGTGAGATGATTTAGTTTAGTCAAAAGGCTGCAGATCTGCCTCTTTCTTCAAGACTTGCTCATTCTGGCCCTCAGAGCACTGGGATAGAGCAAGCTAGGCTAGCTAGCTGTAACAGGGAAATGCTGCATTCCCCTGTAAGTTGGGGCAGGATTTCCTGCAATGGGTCAAGAAAACATACTTTCCCATTGTCCTTGTTTCAATGGTAAAGAGTCCTTAGGCTCCACAGAGGACCCTCTTAGTCACTGCCATGGCAACTAATAAAAATAGGCAGGTTCATGTTTGGCAATGCGTGTGGAATTGCTGTCCCCTTCACAACAGATGCCAACAAAAAGAGAAGGCATTCCTGAGGCAGGAGCGGGGACCACGCCACAGGTCATGCCTCCTCCCCTCCCATTCATTTGGCTGGCAACATGGAAAAGCCCCAGTTCCAGTTCAACTTCAGTGATTTCAAATAAATGAACTGTGTGTATGGGTGTGTTGGGGCAGGGGGGGAGGTCAGTTCAAAAGCCAATATGCCAAAATTATGTTTTGCCTTATTATTTGGTCTTCTCTCATAAACATTTTATTAGAAATATATGGTCAATAGGTGAGTGAACAACATTACGACAATAATAATTAGTGACACTGAACTTTACAGAGTGCTCTGATATTTCATTTGAACCTTAAAACATCCCATTTAGCGGGGCTACTAGGCGACTCAGTGGATTGAGAGCCAGGTGTAGAGATGGGAGTTCCTGGGTTCAAATATGGCCCCAGACACTTCCTAGCTGTGTGATCCTGGGCAAGTCACTTAATACCTCTTGCCTAGCCCTTACCACTCTTCTGCCTTGGAATCAAGACAAAATATTGTCTAAGACAGATGGTAAGGGTTTTTTTTGTTTTTTTTAATCCCATTTAGGTAGGCAATTTAAGTAGTATTATCCTCATTTTATAAGTGAGGAAATAAATTCAGATTTAGCCTCAGAAATAGCCTACTATGTGCCAGGCATTGTGCTAATTACTTTGCAAATATTATCTCATTTGATCCTCACAACAAGCATGGAAAAGCAGATACTATGATTATCATCTCTGGTTTACAGTTAAGGAAACTGAAGCAGAGGTTCAGTGATTTGCCAGGGTCACATAGTAAGTGTCTGTGGTTACATTTGAACTCAGGTCTTCCTAACTCCAGGCCTAGCCCATTCTGTCTACTGTGCCACCTAGCTACTTCTACATAAATTTGACTGTCTCTCTCATCTCTCTCTCTGTCTCTGTCTCTGTCTCTGTCTCTCTCTCTCATGTCTCTCTCTCTCTCTCTC
>NC_058133.1:141133956-141146780 GCF_016433145.1 Gracilinanus agilis
TCTCTCTCTCTCTCTCTTTCTCTCTCTCTCTCTCATTCTCTCTCTCTCTGCCTCTGTGTGTGTGTGTGTGTGTGTGTGTGTGTGTGTGTGTGTGTGTGCGCGCGTACATGTACTTGCTGAGGCACTGTGGTACTGTGTTAAGTCAGGGGATCCGGATTCAGATCCCAATTCACCTACTTGCTACCTGTGTTACTCCTAAACTACCTGTATATAGATAAGCCACTTTACCTCTAGACCTCAGGTTCCTCTTATCCCAGCTGTGCCCTGTTTGCATGTTGCTGTTTTGTTTCCCACACTAGAGAGTAGTGTGGTTTTTAACTTTCTTTGTAGACCCAGTGCGTAGAAAAGCATCTGTTACAGTGGATCTAGGTGACTCAGTGGATTGAAAGGCAGGCCTTGAGATGAGAAGTCCTGGCTTCAAATTTGACCTCAGATACTTCCTAGCTATGTGACCCTGGGCAAGTCACTTAACCCCCATTGCCTAGTCATTACTGCTCTTCTGTCTTAGAATCAATATGGTTCTAAGATAGAAGGTAAAAGTTTTAAAACAGAAAGGAAAAGCATCTGGCACATAGTAAGTGCTGACTTGAGAGGATTGGGCCGGATGACCTCCAAGTTTCTTTCCAGTTCTCAATCTGAGATCCTACGATGATTCCATCTAAATCAAAATCTATACCTCGATATCACAGAATGCTGCCTGGAAGGCTTAGTATCTTCTTATCTTCCCAGCCTTTGGACTGGTTAATACCAAAAGTATTTTGAATGTGTGTCCTTCCAACTTTTAATCATCTCCAGGGAAGGAAATTTTGCAATTTCCCTGGGAAATCTTTATCTGGACTTCAAAAGGTAACAGGGTGTAACAAAAGAACACTTGCCTGGGAATCAGATCTGTATGCTCAGTTAAGCTTTTCCATTATAGGTTGATCTTTGGCTCATCACTTTACCTCAGTTTCCTTGTCTGTAAAATGAGAACCTTGGACTAGCTGATCAAATGATATCTTACTTGACTAACTTTAAAAACATTTTATAAACATTAGTTTTTCTTCTTGTTTTATTGTATATCTTTTCCAACTCTCAAAACTGTCTCATCCTACTAGAGCTTATAACTAGCAGCTGCGAGGGGAAAGGGAATAAGCAAAGAAGCATTTACTAAGCACCTACCAGATCCTAAGAATTTTCCACAAATTATCTCATTAGATTCTCACAATATCCCTGAGAGGTAGGTGCTCTTAATATTTCCATTTAACAGTGAAGAAAACAGAAGCAAACAGAGTTTGAGTGACTTATCCAGGGTCACACAGCTGGTGTATGATATCAGATCTGAATTCATATCTTCCTGACTCCAGATCCAGCACTCTATCCACTTATGCCACCAAACTGCCTCCTGGAAGAAAAACACATTGGCAGCAAAGACCCTTAGTTTGGGGATATTGATTTTTTAAAGTATTTCTTTAATTAATTAACTTAGAATATTTTTCCATGGTTACATAATTCATGTTCTTTCCCTTCCCTCTTCCTTCCTCCCTCCCGTAGCCAACAAGCAATTCCACTGGGTTATACATGTATCATTGTTCAAAACCTATTTCCATATTATTAATATTTGCAATAGAGTGATCATTTAAAGTCAACATCCCCCATCATGGGGATATCGGTTTTGCAGTCACTATTTCTAAATGCTTCCTGGCCTCCATTTACCAAACCCATCTTCTTTTACACTTAATTTCAATGGGATCTCACTCATATGTTTTCATAGTCAGTAGAAAGTTATTTTGAATATCTGCAATTTACATATGTTTTCAAATGCATATTTACTTTGACATGTAACGCAGGTCTGGTTGAAAGAATTTTGGGTAATGAAACTCAATGTTTAGAACGTCCAAAGAGAAAATAAATAAGAATACTCTGCTTTGGTTTGTATGGTTCAGAGAGAGATGTCAGGCCCAAAGATTTAACTTTGCTTGCTGACACTGCTAAATACACATATGCTAAATATCTCCTGACTTCAAGATCAAGACTCTCAGAAATGATAGTCACCTCCCTTGGTCCCAAATTTGGAGTTCCTTGGCATTGTTTGTTTGCTTGTTTTACTAGAAAACTCCTATTTTAATTATAGCATTAATGTAATTATTTCTTTTCAAAGCCTACTCCTGTTAGTGATCCTTGAGGCAAAGAAAAATAAAAAAAACATCCAAAAAGTACTGAGTGGAAAGTTAGGAGTTTGCTTTTCTTCCACCCCCAGAATTTCATGCCAATAAGGTCTATACTCAGAGAATGAGGGGGACCAGTTTCCAAAAGAAGATTAATGACAACAGGGTCATGATAGCTGAATTGTTCACTTTCTATTAGGCCAGGTAGACATGTAAATTTCAATGAGGAAAGTTGGGGAGAATGATGCTTCTAGGACTTGAGGCAGTTTTGTGACCAGTACGATTATTTACAACAGTTGGTATTCACTGGATTTAAGTTTTATTATATTTGACAATAAAAGGATTATGAAAATTCTCATGGCACTGCAGGTATTTTTTGTGAGGTCAGAGTACCATTGCTGGATAATATGCAGTTTGTAAGTGCTGAGGAATGTGTGCTTTTGTTATTGGTCTGTGCTCTTTGTGCTCCTGAATGGGGCAGGTGGTATCATTCACTGTAACCTAATAGAAGATTTGATCATCCAGAGAGGGTAGCAGCTCCTTGGAATCTTGCAAAATGAGTGTCAACAGGAGAGAGACAGAGACAGAGACAGAGATAGACCCACACACACACGCACAGAGAGAGAGAGAGAGAGAGAGAGAGAGAGAGAGAGAGAGAGAGAGAGAGAGAGAGAGAATCAGTAGAATTTATAGGCAATAGTCTTGCTGTCCTTTATTACCTTGAGGGGACATACCTATTCTTAGTAGGAAGGCTCTGATAGCTGAAGTAGCTAAATGCAAACTTTAGGAGACTAAAGAATGGATTACATCTCCATTCAGGTGAGACAGCTGAAGGAAGCATTTGTTTTCAAGCACTTGCTGAATCACAAGTCTCATTCTTGTGGGTAGGGAGCCATGATTTTGGGTTTAGTAATAATAAAAAAAGAACACCTTCCATCTTAATCCCTTCAGACAAAAGCATCATGTTCAGAATAAGGAGACCTGTGGCTATTATTTGGGAGATGAGAGGAATCTGTATAGAAATGAAGCTTAATTCGCAACTCCTTTTCCTACCTACTATCCATGACTTGTCTCCCCAAGAGGGATCATATTTTGATTTCTGATTTATTAAAAGATGAAATTTTGGAATGTTGGAGAGACTCAATTCATTTGTCAGATCACGAAGTCCTCATAACATTTCTCAGCCTTAATAACACATCTGCTCTTAGAATGTGGTCTCTTGATAATAGCTGTCTGAAAGTGTCTGAATTTAGGGATTATTTGAGACAACAGATTTCCTTCTATTTGGAATTGAATGAGGCATCTGCTCCCTTACCGTTAGCTTTGTGGGATATTCTCAAGGCATTCATAAAAGGGCAGATCATTTTGAACATTATGGAAAGGAAAAAAGACCTCTGTTGTCAATGTGAGATTTGGAAGGAGGAATTAAGGACCTATAAGGACAATATTTCATCTCCGAACACTATACTTCTCATAGTTTCTTCTCCAATTTGGGAAGGAAATGACAAATAGAACAGAGGGAATAATGCAGCCTTCCAAGACTAACAATTTAGAGAAGACCAAGTTGAACACTGCATAGAAACTCACAATGTGATAATCAGATCATTATACCTTTTAGAACTTAATGGAGATAAGCAAACATGAACTATGATGGTCTCACGCCAAATTAATGGCCTGGCTCTCTGAATAGGCAAGATGGGGAAAATGTACATAAAAGTGACCTACTCCCACTTATTTTCCATAGGAAATGTTAAAAACTAAATTGTAATAAGATCAAGGATGATAAAAAATACATGCTAAAAATATGCCACAAAATTGCTATTTGAAAGATAAAGGAAGTGGAGCAATATTGACTATTTAAAAACATTTAGCCTTAAAGATCACAATTTATAATTGGATAAATCAAGTACAAAGCAAGAGAATTGCTTGCTCTCTCTTCTTAAAACCAACAAAAACAAACCAACAACAATTAAAAAAACAACCTAATTATCTTGGAAAGGAACTATTTGAGATTGTTGCCTAATCTTGGCTCCTTTCTCCTCTTCCACTTTCTATACTTTCCTTTGAAGAAAAAGTCTCACAATTTTAATTGACAGAGATTTATTGTAATGGCTAATATATTTTCAGCTTTCCAAATCTGAATTTCCAAATACCTAATAGATTATCCCTACCTAAATGTTCTACCAAGTATCTCAAAATCAATATATACAAAACTGAACTCATCATCTTCCTCCAAGAATCCTTTTCCTTCTCATGGTTTCCTTATTAATGGTTCTACCATTTTCATAGTTGTTCATATTTAAAACTTCTATCATCTTTGACTCACCTCTATTTTTTTTGCCCCTTATATCTATTCACTCACCAAGTCAGTTCTGTAGACAAAATATCTTGAATCAACTTTCTATTCTCCATTTCTCTTTTTGACCACACTAACTTAGGCCTTTCACTTGAATTGAGCCTCTCCAATATTCTTACACTTCATCTCCAAGAAAAGCTCCCCCAGTGTCTTCAAGAATTTAAGTGATGGGAATTCACTAATACCCTAATCTTTCCCCTTCTACCCCACTTCCAGGCAGACCATTTTGTTTTTGGACAAGCCTGGTTATTAGTGTAGGGAGACCTGAATGAAGGAGTGGCTCAGATCTACAACAGTCTTAAGCAATTGAATTATTCCCACTCATCCCCAATGAGAGTCAAATGGATTGAAACATGAGCATTTCTACCTTCTCTATAGGGAGATAAAATTCCCTGTAACTTGCTCAAGTTGTGCAGGGAATTCCTTTGATGAGCCTAAGAAACTTCTTCCTTGTGTCAAACTAGAATCAGACACTCTTAAAAATTGTCTTTATTTCTTTTCATTCTTTTCTCTGAGACCAAGTACCACTATATAGGGAAATACATATATTTGATCATTCCAGCACCAGCAGTCTGGTGCTAAACAATCTTCAAAGTGTTCTTCTAGCTGAACTAAACAAAGTCTAACTTCTTAGTTTGTATTGAAGGCATTCCATACTCTGGTTAGGTCCAAAAAAACAAAAACAAAACTTATCTTACACTATTTGTCCTACCCCCCTTCACAGTAGGAATTAGTTAAACTGGGCTACTTGCTGTCCTCAGAACACATTCTGCTTTGCCCCACCTCCTTATCTTTACTCATACTATTCCCTATTTGTTCAAGGAGGATTAGCACCTCTTTTGTAAGGGATTACTGAGCTTTTTTCAGAGCTATTCATCCACCTTTGATGTCTACCTTCCACCCAATTCTCACCTGTGGCTCCAAGAAGCTATAGTATGTGCCACAGTCACATCCCAGCAAAATGGTCTTGGCAGATGGCTAAATCAGGTTGAGTATAGCCAACAGGTCTCAAACATGTCAGTGAATTAGGAGAATGTCTATCCAAAGCACATTAAGACTTTCCTGGTGGAATGGGCAGATGAGAACAATTTGTTGCAATGGCCATGAATATAGCTAACAAAGGCAGTGTGGAGCACCTAGAGCTTGATCAGACATGGAAGATGCCAAGGTCATTCACATTATCTCAGGACATCACCAGTCATCTTGACTTTTGTCTTGCCAATGGGACTTTGATGACTCTGAGAGAGTAAAACTGATGACTTTGTACAACTGTACCTCACTTAAGTCCAATGCACATGTAAAAATAAGACATCACCCCTTGAGGTCATTTGTCCTATTCAAAAATGAAGAACAAACAACAATAAGTGTCTGTGGCTAGATTTGGACCACATGAATATACTGTGAATGCAAAATTATTTCTTAGTTATGAAACCAGAATCTATTATTGAATCAATTCTCCACATGTTTATTAGTTGTATTCGTTGTGACAAAAATATAACTAAATTCTCATGTTGTACAACAATAAGAAAATTATTAAAAACATGATAGATAACTATTTGATTCCAATCAAAGAATTATAGAAATCTGATCCTTTATCCATGTGACAACATTTAACTTATTTTGTAAAGATAAATGTTAGAACAGTTACATAAAGTTGGAATTATTTTTGTTTATTTGGTTTAAATCTATGGTTACATCAGTGTGGGAGTTCCTATTGTGGAAACTACCCCCATAAATATAGAGTGGTTACTTGTACAAAAATATTTATAGCTGCATTTTTTGTGGTGGCAAAAAATTGGAAAATGAGGGGGTGTCCATCGATTGGGGAATAGCTGAACAAATTGTGGTATCTGATGGTGTTGGAATACTATTGTACTGAAAGGAATAATGAACTGGAGGAATTCCATGTGAACTGGAACAACCTCCAGGAAATGATGCAGAGTAAAAGGAGCAGAACCAGGAGAACATTGTACACAGAGATGGATAAACTGTGACATAATCGAATGTAATGGACTTCTATACTAGCAGCAATGCACTGATCCAGGACAATTCTGAGGGACTTATGAGAAAGAACACTATCCACATCCAGAGAAAGAGCCAGGGGAGCAGAAACACAGAAGAAAACAAATGATTGATCACATGGTTCAATGGGGATATGATTGGGAACACTGACTTCAAATGATGTCTCTTGCAAATATTAATATGGAAATAGGTTTTGAACAAGAATACATGTAAAACCCAGTGGAATTGCTCATTGGCTCCAGGAGAAGGGAGAGAGGAAGGGAGGAAAAGAACATGAATCATGTAACCATGAAAAAAATATTATAAATTAATTTAATTAATTCACTAATAAAAAATACAGAGTGGCATCACATCTGTAACTTAAATCTTAGAGCTTGGCCAAGGGCAATGAGAATGAAAATAACTTGTCCTTTGGTTCACAGGTAACATATGTCAGAGATAGGTTTTCCTGACTATAAGGATAGTTCTATAAGGATAAAAAATAATAAAGGCTGCTATAATAATATAAATTAGTATTTTAATTAAAGCCATGCTGATAGATAAAGTCATTAGAACACGCGCTTGTAAGAATTCAAAATTGCCGCCCCAGTCATTATTACCTCTTCCTCAGTCTGCTGGCCAAGAGGCCACTCCCTCCTAACCCAGGAGATTTAAACTCTTCTCTGCATGGAGACGTAGGCGTCCCCATGCCCAAAGAACCGGAAACGGAAACCTGTTGGACCACGGGAAATGTAGTTTGACAATTTCCACATGTCCATAGAAAATATATATACTTTTAGATAGCATGTCCCAAATTTCACTTTTACAGTTCATTATCTGCTGTGCTGTGCTGCCTCTCTAGTAACAAATTACCAGTGATAGATTTCCTTTTGCATCTCATTTTTTACATCTATTAGACACTTTCAGAATATCTTTCTTAAAATTCTATCCTTGGGTTTTTTCATCTTACAGTAATCTATTCATTCCCTTTACCAATACATCGAACACTATTCAAGGACCTACTACTATGTGTAAAGCATTGTGTTAAGAGTTAGAGTTGTCCAAAGACAAAGTAAAAAATAGTGCCTGAATGTGAGATTTCATTATTCTAGAACATATAAACAATAAAACATATACAGAATTATTTGACATTGAATATGCATTCTAAGAGTGGAATGAAGCCTACATTAAAAGTATGGAAGTAGGAAATGGAATGCCGGGTTTGGGAAATAAGGAGACTATTTTGACTGAAATGAAGAGTTCATGAAGGGAAATAATGTGAAGCAAACCTAGAAAAGTAGGCTGGAGTCAGTGCAAAGCCAGATTTATCTTTCATTGTCATAGGTTTGTTGGATTTAGAGGTAAAAGCGATCCCCTAATACAAGGTACTCATTTCACAAGCACATAGTAGAGATCCAAGAAACTGCCCAAAGTCACACAGCTAGTTAATTGGATTCACACTTCATATTCTCTAATTCCAAATGTAGTGTTCTTTCTTCTTTTCTTTCCCTATCTTTTTACAATGAGTTTTGCTTACATGGTTTAGGAGTCATAGGTGGCTGTCCAATCTGAATTTTCAAAGCTGAACTTTCACACTGACTCTATTTTCCTATCTCCAGTTGCATAGACTCATCATTTTAAAGAATCTGTGATTGATGGACTACTACCATGCTGCAAGAAATGATGAGCTCGTTGGTTTTAGAAAACATGGAAAGACTCGCATAAGAGAGGGAAACAAGCAGAACCAAGAGAACGTTGTATGTGGTAACAGAAATATTATTTGAAAAGTAACAGTAAAGGACTTAAAAAAAATAGAAGAACCTGTGATCTATTTTCTCAAATCTTAATTCTTATCCTGACTCTTATAGCTCCTTACCATTCTCCCTCTCTGCCCTACTCAATCTAACTTATTATATTTCATTCAATAAACACCTTTTTTGTGTCAGGAATTGTGGTATGAACTGAGGATACAAATTAAAAAATTAAACCGGGAAAAAACCCACAAAGTGCAAAATACCCTCAAAATGCTTCTATTAAAGGGAAACAATGTGTACTAGATAAGTATATATTATATATAAACATGCATATATATGTATACATACACACATTGAATACAAAGTATTTCAATGGTGAGCATGTAGTGGTACAATGTTAACAAGTAGAGAGGGAAATAGGAAAGGCCATGCTTAAGTGGAGATAATTAAGCCAGTCATTTTATTTCTCAATCCTCCATTAATTCTTGGACAAACTAGGTGGCGCAATAGAGTTTTAAATTTGGAGTTAGGGGGACCCGAGATAAAATCCTGCTTCAGACAATTATTGTATCATACTGGACAACTCATTAGCCTCATCTTCCTCATGTGTAAAACGGAGTGACCCTAAGCCAGTGATGGCGAAACTTTTAGAGATGGAGTGCCAGGTCCCACCACACCCAGACTGAGTGCCATGCCCCTCCACTCACCAAGTGACAGGCATGTACACCCCTTCCCCCTTATCCCACACAGGGGAGGGAGGAAGCACTCCCATTGGACTGCTGGGCAGAGGGGGTGGGTGAAGTGAGGAATGTCCTCAGCAAGTGTAGAGAGGGGGAGGGAAGTGGCCTGAGGGCTCTGCTTCCCTCCAGCTTTGCTGCCTATGAGCCACCCACCTAACCCTCTGTGAGCTCCCATTGGGCTGTTAGGCAGAAGGGCAGGTGATGTGAAAAAATGTTGTCAGGCATGATGGAGAGGGGAGGGGAGCAGCTTCACCCAAGTCCTTTCTAGTAATGAACTTGGGGTGCTCTGAGTGCCATCTTTGGCACCCATGCCATAGGTTCACCATCACTGGCCTGGGCAACTCACTTAACCTTTATCAGACTCTTATTCCTCACATGTAGAATCAGGATAATAAAAGCACCTATTTCAAAGGGCTGTTGTGAGGATCAGATGAGATAGTGTACACAAAGCAGTTTGGAAACCTTACTATTTAAATGATTATATTACTATTAATTCTTTATCATCATCATCATCATCATTATTTTTGTTGTTGCCCAGTCTCAATCAAGCTTATCTGTCTAGCACTGTCAACAGGTGAATTTCTTATTCCATTTCTCAATGCTTTTGGTATGAATTTATAACATTTCCTCTTATGGGTTATCACCACTCACCAATCTATGTCCCATGCTTTCAAAAGTCAGCTTAAAAATCAGCTCCTTCAAAGAATCTTCCTTCATTTCTCTTCTTCCCTCCTCTCCTAACCAATTCTGATGGCTCCATATCCCTTCAGCACTTACCTACTTGAAAGTCGTTTACCTTTTGTTTTATAAAATGTTGTCATTCTCCTGCTGTGACTCTGCATCTCTAGCATGAAGCCTAGCTATGTCCTCTCTTTTTCTCTGCTGCTCCTATCTCCCATAGTGTTGCGATAAGTATGAAACTTTCTACTTATATCTTTACATCAAGGATACCCGATTTCAGTCCTGTGGATTCTTCCTCTACTGATGTAGGCCACATCCCCTTTCTCACCTCCATAGCTAGTCAGCACAAATTGCTCTTAACTGTTCTGGTCCTTGGAGAAGAAATAGTAATTTACCACTGGCCTATATATTTGAATTCTATTATATATTTTCTAGCCTTCTCCACCACAAGCCTGTGTTCTGTGCCTATTGGCCTACCATCCTAGTACCCAGCTTGATGCTCACCTCTACACCATGATGAAACAGCTATTGATTCAAGCAAAGTCATGCTATTCACATGGTGAGTGGAAACTGATGACAAACTGAAACTTCAGAAGAAAGAGTCTCATTTTAAGGTTAAAGCTCAGGATAATTATTGGTAATGTAGAAGAAAAGCATGGCTCTCATCAGAGAACCTGGATTCAAATCTTGTTTCTGATACAGACCACCTGTGTGATGTTGGACAAGTCACAGAATCACAGAATCTGGAGGGCTTCAATTTCCATATCGATAAAACCAGGGGTTGGACTATGTGGCTGTTCCTTCCGGCTCTAAATCTTCCGTTCTAGGATCCAGATCCTTAAATAGGAAATGTAATGCTTAAAGAAACCTCAAAGAGACAAGAATTACAATATTCCAGAACTGTTTGTTCCTTTAAAAATTCTCTGGTGCTTACCAGTTTCCCTTAAATGATCTGATCATAGATTAAGAGCAGGAAGGGACCTTAGAAACTCAGTCCAACCCCCTCGTTTTATTGTTGGGTGGGTGGGGGGAATAAGGAAAGTGGTGGGGTGGAGATGGCAATCTGTATTGGCCCACTTACAGCGTTGGATGCCATTCTGAAGCAGCTCTGAGAACTCTCTGGCCTGGGCACTTTTGCCTCCAGTTAGCTGATTCTTCCCACAACTGTCATCCCCAACTGTCACAGAACCTTTCAGTTCTAACATTCCATCTCTCTCGGCAAAAGGAGTTTAAACAGCTCCTCCTACCTCAGCTCTGAAACACATGGCTATCAAATAACAAGGTTAAGCATTTCTGAAGCGTGTGGCAGAATAAATTAGCTTCCTCTCAAGGAAGAATAAAGGCAGATCGACTGGAAGCTAAGCTCGTGTGCGCATCTGAAGGTGGCCTGTCCACAACCAACTTGGACTTTGGCGATTTAGTCAGGGAAAGAAGGACAATCAAGATAGTGAGATGAATTAATGTAATGCCTCTGGAAGTTTAACTCCCTTCCCCCTCCACATTTAATTGACTTGTGATATTCAAAGAATGGGCAGCTGGGAATCTAGGTCAAACCTGTCCCTATTGAAGCTTTGTTTCCTTCTCTATCTCTGCCCCTCTCAGTACCCTTCCCCACACCCAAGAATCCCCCTTTAACACTTACAGACATGATTAGCAACTCTAATGACACAAGAGAAAAATGAAGTAACAAAGTTAAGGATAATTATTTAGATGTGTTTGACACCTTTCTAAGTGGCCTCAATGCAAGGCACTTTATAAGCATAAAGACATATAAATTATGCATGGGATTCCTTCAGCCACTCTTGAAACGCAATCAGTTTTGCATGAGTTGATTATTTTGAAGGTTACATAGGCAGTACAGAACACCTTTTCTAGCAACAACAAAATAACAAAGACAGAGATGTAGACAAATAGGAAACAGTTGGCTGTTACCTAGAATAAACACAACTAACTGTTCTGTAATTTTTTAAAAAAGAGAATTCCTTTGTCCTTTATTCCAGTTGAAAGTCAAAGTCCATTTCAAGGCCTTCATAACTTAACAGTGTATTGGTATGTACAGTAGTGCATTCCATTGGAGGATTAGAGAAAGGAGTTCAGAAGGGCTAGTTTCCTTCAGTCATAAGCTTCTAGAAACTGCAAGGAAGTCCCAAGGCGTCTCCCTGAGCTACCTATGTTCTGTGACTGGCATCCATAAGAATACTAACATTCTTGGACTAGCTGACCAAAAGTTTTATTGGTTTATTTTCCATAGTTCCTGTAAAACCAATATTTGTAATAAAAAAAAATAATAATCAAAGGAAAGGGAAGAAATGCCTTCATTTTACCCAAAGAAATCTTCAAAATAACCAAACCCCAAAGAGAAACATATAAAGAAATCCATATGAGTAAAAAAGGAAGTTCTTTGATAAGCTTTTAAAGGCATAAAAAATGAAAGGAATTACATATAAACAAAGAATAGAAAAGTGTTGCAAGAAGTAGCAAAGGCTGTGTCTAAAAGACAAACTATCAGAATAAACAGAAGGTTGCAAAATATGTCAAAAACAACACAAAGGCTCAATTTATCTATGTGCAAAGCAAAATGAAGGAAGGATAGATTCGTTGCTTGGGGAATATAATGGAAGAGAGAAGATAGAACTTCTGTCTTATTCAACTTATATTGCCTCTATTTTCTTTTTTTTTTTTAAATGGTATTTGAAAGACTTAAGCATGCCAACCAGTGACCAAGCATGACTCCAGAAGACAAATAATGAAGCATACTCCCCACCTCCTGACAGAGAAGTGATAGACTCACAATGCAAAATAATGCAAACATTTTTGGACATGGCCAATGGAGGAATTTGTTTTGCTTGACCATGCAGCTTTGTTTTTTTTTTCTTTTTTTTTTCTTTTTCTTATGGAAAGAGGAAAAGTGGGAGAGAAGATTAGATGCTTGTTCATTGAAAAAAAAATCCCCTAATTTAATTTAAGAATGAAAAGGTGCATACACGATGGAATTCTGGGTTTGAAGTTGGAAAGACCTAGTTTTAAATCCTATTTCTGGCATATATTAGCTGTATGACCTCAGACTTTATATCATATTAACCTCATTGGACCTCACTTTTCTTTTCTCTTTTCTTTCCTTTTCTTTTCTTTCCTTTCCTTTCCT
>NC_058133.1:141147143-141162092 GCF_016433145.1 Gracilinanus agilis
TCCTTTCCTTTCCTTTCCTTTCCTTTCCTTTCCTTTCCTTTCCTTTCCTTTTCTCTTCAACCCTTACTTTCCATCTTAGAATCAATACTGTGTATTGGTTCTAAGGCAGAAGAATGGTAAGGGTAATGCCCAGGATCACATAGCTGGTAAGTGTCTGAGGTCAGATTTGAACCTAGGACCTCCCATCTCTAGGTCTGGCTCTCAAACCACTGAAACACCCAGCTGCCCTCAGTTTCTTCAGTAACAAAATGAAGTTATATCAGCATTGTTGAAAGGATCAAATTAGATAATGTTTATAAAACACTGTATAAATAAAAGCTAAGGCCACAGCTACTTATAATACTTTGTGGCAAATTGGTTGTGTAACCTTTGACAAATCACAATGTTTTAGATCTGTCTTCACTTATAAAATAGTTGCATTGAACCAAATCTCTAAGCTGTGATGCTATGATTCATAGAATTTATTATACTGGGTTGAAACCAATAAGATGAAATTTAATGGTAATAAATGCAAATTTTGGCATTTATCTTTTTAAAATTAATTCCATAAGTAATTGGCAACAGTTCCTATGAAAAATAAAAGAAACTAACACTGAGGTTTTCAGTTGACCATAAGCTCAGTATGACAACTGACAGTATGAAAAAGCTGTTAAAAAAGCTAATGAAATCTTGGGCTGTATTAAGAGAAACATAGTGTCCTATTTACAGGAAGCAAGAGTCCCATTGTACTCTGCCCTGATTCGACCACACATGGAGCATTAATTCTGAGGGCCACATTTTAAGAGACACACCGATAAACCAAAACATGCCCAGAAGTAGGTTGCTAGACTCAAAAGGGGTCTAGATATTTTGGAATATGAATGATAGAAAGAATTGGAAGTGCTTAGAAAGGAGAAAACTAAGGAAAGGATAAGATAACTGTCTCCAAAGGGAAAGTTCTGAAAGACACAATAGTGTAAGTAATTAGAAAAGAGGGTTTTCTGGACCATAAGACAAATGCTCATGGGAATAAGAAGGATATTCCCAGGGAAGAGGAAACACATTTGTTCTGTGTCACTTCAGGGAAAAGAATTAGGATCAATGTGAGAAAAATTAAGAGGAAGTAAATTTTACTCAATTTATGGAAGAACTTCTGCTGGTTTATTTAACCATTAGAGATGCACAGTATCAAAATGGGCTGCCTCATAAAGTCATAAACTACTCCCAATTTGAAATATTTATTCATACTGAGACAGGGTGACTATAGATCAAAGATTTTCTAGATGGGATTTTTTTTCCCCCTTCGGCAGCAGGTTGGAGCTTAGGTTTCTCTAAGATCTCTTCCAATTCTATGAGCCTATAATGCTATAAAATTCTTGTCTAACAGGTTATAAGATAGCTATAAAATCTGACCAGCCCTGCAGTGAGACTTAGAATCATAGAAGTCTAGATTTAGAGCTGTACAGAACTTTAGAGGCTATCTAGTGCAACTCTCATTTTCAGAAAAGGAAATGAGGCTATAAGAAATTAGGTCACTTGCCCAAGACTGCATAGCCATCTTACATCAGAGGCAAAAGCAGGACTTGCACCCAGGTTTTGCTGATTTTGATGCTGGCTCTCAATTCACAGGTATATCTTGACTTCCAACAACTGCCCTTCTAGTACTTCTTTTTTAAAAAAAGATTCAGCCCCACTCTGGCATTTTGATTCTTTGATACGCCACACTTGCATTTTCTTGAGTTTGTAGGCCAGCATCAAGTTTTATTTTGTACAATATTGTTGTCGTTCAGTTGTTTTCAGTCATATTAAACTCTTCACGACCCCATTTGGCATTTTCTTGGCAAAGATACTGGTTTGCCATTTCTTTCTCCAGCTCATTTTATAGATGAGGAAATTGAGGCAAATGGGGTTAAGTGGCTTGCTTAGAATCACACAACTAATTAAGTGCCTGAGGACGGATTTGAATGCAGGTCTTTCTGACTACAGGTCCAGCATTCTATTCTCTATAATATCTAGATACTCCGTTGTTTTTGTAGAATATTTACACATTCATATTGTCTGAAAGTTTCTTTCCTAAGGATATAAGGAACATTAGGTCTTTAACAAAGTAAAAACAATATGCAAATTCCTTCTTACCAAAAACCCTCCTGTTCTTTTGCTGGAAGACCTAGATGTGGTTAGTATATTGTGAAAAGAGCCCAAAGCATAGAGTTAATTCCTGTCCTGACTCTGCTCCTTGTTAATTGTGTGATCTTGGTAAGTTTCTTAGCCTCTATAAGCCTCAGGTTCTTTATCTGTAAATATGAGGGTGAAAATAATTGCCCTTGCTATCAACAACCCCACTACCAAGGTTGTTTGGAAGAAGGCACTTTATAATCCATTATGAAGCACTATATAAATGTGAATTATTTGTTGCCACTATTACCGTTAGTATAATTTTACATCATTGTCTATGCCATTAACCGTAACGACAAAGATGGATAACATGGTATGACTTCTTCTTTTCTTTCTCATATTCTCTTTGAAAAAAATCATTCTCTTTATTCCACTGGGTACTTGTTGAATGTCAAGGCTGCTTGGTGTAATGAATAATTAGGGAGCCCTTGGCACCATGAAAATCTGAATTCGAATCCTGCTCTGACATGTACTGTGCCATTGAACTGCTTTGGGCGATTCTCTAAGTTGAAGTTGCAGTGTAGGACTGAACTACTTGGGGAGAAGAAGTTCCCTGGACCAATGAAATCACAGATCTGACCCCAACCCCTCTTTGTTAGATAGTCCAGAAAGTTCTCTTCTTTAATTATTCACACCACTGTGTCATTCGGATCTTTAAAATGTAACCATGTGCTATTACAAAGAATTTCAATATTTGCATTTCCAATTCTGATCATTTATAAGTATTCATTTTTATTAAACTTGGAAGGATGACTATTTTGACTCAAATCATAACCAGTTCTGCGGGCATTGCACCAGAACACAGAATTACAGAACATATGAGATTGAAACCTGACACTCAATTTTCCCTGTTGAGATGTGTTAAACAGAGAAAAAAAATGTACTGCTTTATAAAAAGCTGGGTAATCAGCTTCAAAGCTCAATGAGATTAAATCAGTAAAGGAAATATTTTAAAAAGTACTTTCTCATCAGGACCTTAGGGGGGAAAAATCCAGGGAAAATCAAATAATAATAATAATAATAATAGTAATAATAAAAACCTAAAGAACTTATTCCTTATATTGCATGTGGATTTAGTAATCTAGATTTGAAATTTTATTTTGGATAAATGCCCCCCTTTTTTTAGTAAAGATTTACCTTTAAGTAAGTTTTGAGGGCATTTCTGACCCCTCCCCAAAAGATAACTGTTCTTCAAAACAAGTAAGAAATTATGTTTTCTATACTTGAAATTTGAAAAAATTAATTTTTAATTTCATCTTTTCTAGTAAAGTAGCCTTGTTAAAATATACCAGCCGGCAAGCAATCTCCAGCCTGCCAGATTTCCTCAGACCAGAGTTTGCAAAGTAGTGTCCAAGGAATGGTACATCTGGTGAAAATGACACTTGCTTACAGAACAGAGAGAGAAAAAATATTATGGATAATATTTAAAACTGTAATTAAAATATTTGAAAGGTTATATATAGGAATGGATAGACAGCCGGCCTCAGAGTCATGAAACCTGGGTTCAAGATTTGCCTCTGACACATCCTAGCTGTGTACAGGCTTTGGATGAGTGACTTAACTTCTTAACTAAACTCAAGTAGAATGAGATCCCTATGGACCATATTGATGTGGAAAACCACAAATTAGCATTATCAATATTGTATTTTTTTTAAACCCTTAACTTCTGTGTATTGGCTCCTAGGTGGAAGAGTGGTAAGGGTGGGCAATGGGGGTCAAGTGACTTGCCCAGGGTCACACAGCTGGGAAGTGTCTGCAATATTGAATTTTTTATTTTGTTAAACATTCCCAATTACATTAAAATTTTTTAATTATATCTTTTCCAAGTTACATGTCAACAATTTTTGTTAACAACTATATGCTAACAAATTTTTAATAATCGTTTACTGACATTTTGTGATCCATATTCTCTCTCCTTAACTCACCTTTCCTAGAAATGGCAGGTAATATGATATAGGTTGTATATTTTATTTTTGTCATGTTGTAAAAGAAAGACATGTTATCACTTATATTAGAAAAAACTCATGAAGGAAATAAAGTGAAGAATGGTATGCTTCAATCTCCATCTGTTTCTTTTATGGCAATGGACAGCCTTTTTTTGTCATGAATCCTTGGAGTTATCTTGGACCCTTGCATTGCTGATAATAGTTGTCATTCACAGTTGATCATCACACATTATTGTTGTTACTGTGTACAGCATTTTCCTGGTTCTGCTCATTTCACTTTGCATCACTTCATCTAAGTCTCTCTTGGTATTTTTTATGGCAATTACATTTTAATCTGGCTCTAGTGCTCTCATTTTGCTATGCAGGCCCTCTACAGACCTTGACTTTGACATACCTCTGCTCTAGTCAACTCCCTAAACCCAAAATGAGCTGCAGAGATGATATCTCTCTGTATTATGGGAGAAAATCATTGGGAACTCCTTATACCTCGGAAATAATGGTTCTAATCCTTGTATCCTATTTAAATCCTTAAGGTCCATAGATTGATTTCTTTTCATTCTAACCTAATGTTTTCCCAGGTTTGTGGATTTCTGTTCATTGCTATTAGGACAAATATTTGCATACTTTTATTTATAGAAAAAAAGGTTTTTGTGCAAAATCTAGGGTGCAAGTCAAACATGTCTGGATACCCTCTCTATAACAGATTCTAAGACAGAGTGATTAGTTTCCCCAAAGGTTCAACCTCAGCTATCATTTCTTCCTTACTGACAAAAATTTGGTAAAGCATGGCAGTCTTTCTAGTCATTTCCTCTATCTTCTAGAGCAATTCTTAACCTTTTATCTGTGTTGTGGGCCTCTCTGGGAATCTGAGGAAGTCTATGAACAACTTTTCCAAATAATGTTTTCAAACATATAAAATAAAGTATATAAGATAACCAAGGAAACAATTATATTTTTATAAGTTCAGGAACACCAGATTATGAACTGTAGTTAGAATTTAAAGGATAAAGTGATGTGTAAAAGTGAAAAGAACTTTCCCAGTTGAGGTGCCAGTTTGTGCCCCTCCCCTCCAGTGCTTCTAGTACTTCCTTGGGATTTATTGAAGCCTCAGGACAATTATGGTCAAATATTAATTACAGAGGACATCAGATGAAGACTAAATATCTTCTTCTTTTCAGAAATTTATGGCAGATTCTAGACCCATGGATGAGATCTTTGTTATATCCTGGTGGATGGACACACTAAGGGCCAGAAAACTTGTTTACCCAGGCTACAAGAACATCAAAAAGTAGTTTTCTTTTCTTTATGGCTAAAGAGAATATACCATTGCACCTTCAGCATTGGTGGAGGGATTTCGGTCTAAATGTTTTAGATTAACAAGGATTCCAAACCAATATAAAATCATAGGCCTCCTCTTTTGGGATCTTCTGTATTTCCTACAGAGTCAGCTGGGTGGCACAGTGACTAGAAAGCTGGGCTTGGAGTTAGGAAGATTCATCAGTTTTCTGGGCTCAGATCCTGTACAAGTCACTTTATTTGCCTCAATTTTTTCATCTGTAAAATGAGCCAGAGGAGGCAATGACAAACCATTCCAGTATCTTTGCTAAGAAAACCCTAAATAGAGTCACAAACAGTCAGACACAATTAAAAAACAACTGAACCACACATTCCCTATAAAGTGACAAATTTCAGTAAGATATAACTTTAACATTCTGAATGATGGGATTCAATTGGATTTTGATTCTCAAAGATTTCCTTTTGAAGCCTATATCCATTTTGTGATGTCAGTTTTGAATCACCTACACCAAGAACTATGGGAAATATATTATCAGTTGGATAGCATGTCATTTTTATCATTGCCATAGTCTCTTGGGGGCTGATGCAACTAAAAAGGGTTGGGGTAGCTGTCTTCACACCATATGATCCAGATTTAAAGTTCAAAGGGACTTTAGTGGCCATTGAGTCCAACCTCCTAAACCTTACAAATGAGGAAACTGAGGGACAAAAAATAAAATGACTTGCCCAGGGTCACACCATTAGTAACTATCCAAGGTAGGATTCAAATTCAGATCTTTCTCCTGATAAGTCCTATGTTCTCTCCACTAAATTATACAGTAAAAGAGAAATTCTATTTATTGTTTGGCTTCAAGAAGAACTTGGATGAGGGAGTTGGAATTTCCCCTAGGGCTAGGGTTGTGTCTTATTTATCTTGGTGTCTTCCTCTGTGAATCTCATAATATTAGAGTCTGAAAGGATGTCAGAGGTCATCTAGTCCAAACCAGTCTTTGAACAACAAAATTCTCTCCACAACATTCCAGACACCTGGTCATAAAACCTTTGCTTAAAGACCTCTTGGTAGCAGTACATTCCACTTTGGGAGAGTTCTAAATAGATTAGGAATTTTTTCCTTTGAATCTAGCCAAGATCTGTCTCTGCAGTTTTTACCTTTTTTCTTCCCTCTACCTAGGAGAAGAAGTCCAATTTGTCTTCCATATTACAACCATTCAAGTATTCGAAGACAGATGATATGTACTCATACCACCCCTAGATATTTTCCCTTCAATTTGAAATCCCCACTTCCTTTGTTTCTCATGCTCTAGCAGTTACTACAATTAGGCCACACTCTTGAGACCTTTTAATTGTTCTGGTCACCATTCTCTGAACACTTTCTAGTTTACTACTGTCTCTTCTAAAATGTGATATTAAGAACTTAACATTCCAGGTGTGATCAGAGTACAGCACAATGATCACCTTCCTTTCTGGATACTTTGCATATCTTAATACCATCACAATACCTCCTCTGGCTGCCATGTGCCTCTGTTGCCTCCTATTGAGTTTGCACTCTATTAAAATCCCCAGGTCTTTTTCAACTGAACTGCTTTAAAAAATCCCTTTTTGCTGCCTTTGGTTTTTCTTACCAGCCTATACTCTAGCACTCCTGTCACTATTCTTAGTGGGCCGTACCATGCGTTTGTGGCCATACTCATCTGTCAGCCTTTTTAAAAGAAATCCGTTAGTGTGTTTTCTCCATGCCCATGTCAGTCTCTTTTGACAACAATTTCTTTTCTTCCTCATCAAAAGGTTTATCTTTGTGTTTTCAGAATTTCATTCCTGAACTCTTCTTAATTCATCCAGACTGACCTCCCTATAGAATTTTAGTTCACAAAATCCTACCAGTCTTTCCCAGGAACTCCATTTGTCAAAATCCATTTGTCAAAAATCTAGGGTAAACATCATGCTTCTTCTCCACCATCATAAATTCTAAGGTATGACTAAGATTCCCTTTCTTCACCTTATGGACGATGAGATAATTCATGATGAGACTAGGGTTTTGCCAGTAGGAGATCTAGCTTGTGCTACACTTAGCTCATGTTCCCCTCCCCATCCCACCTTCTTTTGGCTTATTGAAACTTTAGGGCAATTTTCATGTGCACTAGTTAGGGGCGCATGATGGTAATAAAAAGGGGTCATGATTAATTTTTTTTATTATTCCCAGTCTCAGGAAAAACTCAGTGGGAGACTGTGTCTAGACATTGACTGGGTCCAATCTGAAATAGCAGATGAGAAAGAAGTGAATGGAATTTAAAATCACAGGATCACAGAATTTTAAAGTTGGAAGGGACTTCATAGATCACCTAATCAAACCCATCCACATAACTCTAAGTCACCTAAGGTTGAGGAGGGCAACAATGAACTCTTACAGCTGCCTGAGAAACCTTTTTTTGTGGGTCAGCAGGGACAAAGTTATGAAGCCAACGATAGATCTTGGAATGTGTTGATTAGTCCCTAGGGATGTTGGCCAAGGTGGTCCCTCTCTAAAATTCAATGACACCCCCCTAAGGCAATGGCAGGAGTAGTGACAGCCAAAGAAAAGTCAGGCCAGTTGTTGGGAAATGCAGTTGTGAGAACTCTGACTGGAGAGGTTTTCTCAGCTGTGATTCAAGACAGATGAAACTGAGGCCCTTTCTCACCACAGAGTGTGAGGTTTCAAGGGATTTATTCTTTTCCTCATTAATGCATGGCTTGATGGGAAATTACATGAGTTTGTGTATGGGAGCTGAGAATGATACTAATATAAGATTTTACTATTATTTACTTTGCTATTCTGTTCCAATTAAGTATTCTGTTATTTGATTTATGGCTCCTTCATGGTCTGTTGATAGAAATAAGCACTGGCTAAGTCCTCAAGGTATATTTCTCTCCCTCAGTGAGCATAAATAATATATGACTCCAGGGGTGAAAGGGATAAATGGTACATGTCATTAAGGCAAGCCAAGAAGTCATTAGTTGTCCTGCTTTTGGCAAGGGGAGAGGTTCATGGATTCCAGATAACTGAAGTTCCCCCTCTGTATTGTACCTCCATTCTAGGCTTGTGTTTCCAGAGCTACTCACCTATGCTCTCTTCTCTCTATGTGACCTGTACTTTACCCTGATGGCAATATTACTTTGTCCTCCATAGATCTTCATTCAAATATTCACCATCAAACTCTCTGCCCCTTAGATTTTTTTTTAAACCCTTATTTTCCATCTAAGAATTGATACTGTGTTTTGCTTCCAAGGCACTGAGAGGTAAGGGCTGGGCAATGGAGAATAAATGACTTGCCCAGGGTCACACAGCTAGGAAGTATCTGATGCCAAATTTGAACACAGATCCTTCTGTCTCTAGGGCTGGCTCCCAATCTACTGAGTCACCTAGCTGCCCCCTGCCCCTTGGATTTTGTTGAAAGAGTATAGATAAACAAATATTGTTACTCTATCACTTTTACCTATCCTGTTCCATTTGAATAAAGCATTATCTTTCAGTGTCATATTCTAGTCATGAATTCTATTCCACTAAATTTCAGTGATACCGGTGAAGTAAAACTTTCCTGCTTAATTTAGCCTCATTCATTTACCCATACTTTGTTTATTCGCATGTAGACATCTGAGGCCATGAATTTTATTGTTTAGCTTACTTCTTGGACTTTGTCTTCTGTAAATTTGGGAATATTTATGCTGCTCTTCTCATTTTCATTTTGTAGTTGCTCTTTATGGCAAGTGGTCTCCAAAATGGAGACTGTGACCTGACTTCTAAAGGGCATGTGACCAATTCAATTCAATAAACATTGAATAAGGGCTTCCTGTGTGGCAGGCACCACCATGTTAAGCACTATGAATACACATAAGAAAAAGATAGTCCTTGCTGTCAAGCTCACAATCTAATGAAGGAAGGCAACACAGAAAAGGAAGCTGAAAAAACAGAAGGCAAGAACTTCCTGACAATTAGAACTATTTCAGAAAGGAATGATTGTCCTATGAAATAGCACATCACTGGAGAGCATTGGATGATAAATCACCTCCATCACTGGAGATGTTCAAGAAGAATCTGGACCATCATTTATTGGGATTGTTATGCAAAGGACTCAGCATTATGAGCATGACCAGATGATATTGAATGTCCATGCCAGTTCTGAGAGTCTATAGTACATCTACACTTTCTGGATAGATGGGAATATATTTTTAAGACCTCCCTAGAAGGAAATTCTACCACTTCTCTGTGGTGACTCATAAAAATCTTTCACAACTCTCCACCATGGAGTTCTCCTTTGTAATTAACCCAAATCCCTCATTCTTCATTTAATATTCATTTTCTTTTGTTCTGTACACAGTAGAGATGAAGAATAGCTATTCATCATTGCCTGGGTAAGAATCCTTTATATCCTTTATTTCTTAGCTTCCCCGCTCCACTCCATTTCTTTCTTTTTTTTTTTTTAAACCCTTGTACTTCGGTGTATTGTCTCATAGGTGGAAGATTGGTAAGGGTGGGCAATGGGGGTCAAGTGACTTGCCCAGGGTCACACAGCTGGGAAGTGGCTGAGGCCAGGTTTGAACCCAGGACCTCCTGTCTCTAGGCCTGACTCTCACTCCACTGAGCTACCCAGCTGCCCTCTCCACTCCATTTCTTTTAATGGATCTGCTCATATAAAAAAGTTATAGATTTTGTTATGTCAGTCAATAAGCATTTATTAAGTGCCTACTGTGTGCTAAGCATCCATCTCCCAAGCCCATGTAGCCTCTGAGTTAGAACTTACGGTCATCAAATCATATATGTAGGACTAGAAGGGATCTTAGAGGTCATGAAATTTAACCTCATTTTATTGATGTTGCTTAGAGAGGTTACAATGACTTGCCCAAAATCACACATCTCATTCATACAGAGATGACATTTGAATCCAGGTCTTCCCGACTCTGTGTTCAGCATGCTATCTATTATGCACCTCTGACTCTCTTGAGCTTAATTCCTCCTTGAGGAATGCTACTCCTAAAGGCTCTAGAACCAAAAATACTGCACCAGTAACCTAAAGAATTATTCTTCTTTTCAGCATTTAGTACCTTGCTTGGCCCTTAGATGCTGATTAATAGAAGATACATAAAATGACCAGAGAGATCCCCTTTCTCTATTGGAAGTCTAGCTATTGTCCTATTTCAAGAAAAAATAATTAGCCAATATTTCCAAAACTTTTCAGCACAACTGAAGTAGGAAAAGGTGGGGTCAGGGAATAGTGGGATGCTTCACACCTCTGAGAAAAACTGGTGAAGAAGAAATTCAACCACATTGTTGCAAAAGCTTAGCAGCCAGGCCATTTAAAATATATTTAAATACACTCCTCAAACTGGCAAGAAAGAGGCAGATGTGGCCAGAACCCAGATACAATGGCAACTCAGCCATCACTAGATAGCGCAAGGTCATGCCAACTACTTTAGGTGGCTTTATACTTGGGAAGATTCTGACTCTAATCTTGATACAGCAATATTAAATGATTCAAAATAGTAAAAATGGACCAAGATCATCAAACATGAAGAAATAGAATGGAATACACTAGAAAAATAAAAATTGGAGATATCTTAAAGATCATCTAACCCTCTCATTATACAGATGAGAAAACTAAGGTCTAGTGTGTTAAAATGATTTTGACATGTTTTAGAGTAATTCAAAGATAGAACACTAATTAAAACCAAGATCTTCTGACTCTCCTTCCAGAAAGATATATGACAGATGCAGACTGAATAGGCAAGAGCATCCTTCTGTGAAGAAGGATCTAGATCCAGAATTGAGAAGAGACCCCAGTTTGTTCTGACACATCAGTAAAATCTTTATAATAAACTCAGGTGTTTTGACATAAGTCTGGACAGAAACTTACCCAAAATATATTTGCAGGTTTAAAAACACTAATTAAAAGTTTCTCCAGGCTACAGCTTAACATTCCAAAAATGGGACTCTTTTGTTTATTGTGGAAAATTCTTTAATTTGCCACATTATTAAAATGGTGTGGCACTTAAATTTCATGGCAGTTTTTATTTTGCTATTGTTTTCCTCCTTCCTTCCTTCTCTTCTTCCTTCCCTCTATTCCTTACTTTCCTATTTCCTTGCTTCTTTCCTTTTTTCCTCCCTTCCTTCCATCTTTATATTACAATGGAAAATATATGGCTCTGGAACCAGAGAATGTAGGTTCAAACATTAACTGACAATCATTCTCCTGTGTAACCCTGAGTAAATCACAACCTCCCTGGGCCTTAGTTTTCAGATCTATGAAATGAAGGGATTATACCAGATTGCTTCTGAGTTTCCTATCTGTGTTGGATTTATGATCCTAGAAAATGATTTCTCTGCAGCCCATTAGATATGCTAATGAATTGGCTCATTTTAAAAATTCTAAATGGAGTTCCTGTTATAGACATAGGGTAGGTTAAAGAACAATGTGTTGGTTGCAAAATTTTCAAAATCAATAGAAGGCTTAGTGGATTAAAAGCCAGGCCTACAGATGGGAGGTCCTAAGTTCAAATCTAGCCTGAGACATTTCCTAGTTATATGACCCTGGGCAAGTCATCTAACCCCCATTGCCTAGCCCTTACTGCTCTTCTACCTTGTAACCAATACACAGTATTGATTCTAAGATGGAAAAATAAGGTTTTTGTTGTTGTTGTTTGTTTGTTTGTTTGTTTGTTTTTTAATCAGTAGCAGGAAGATAAGGCATTGACATTGGATTCAGAAAACAGGTTCATATTTTTTCTGATATTTTTTTGTGTGACTTTAGTCAAGTCACTTGCCTTCTCTATTTGGGAATGGTGATCAGGGAAGGAATTTTCATATGGAAAATTAAATAGATGGCTAATTAACCCTTAGGGCAGTTGATTAACATGTCCATTCTGGAAACAATGATGCTACTGATTTGATCAGTGCTTCCAGATGAAGAATATACCATGGCAAGGTAGGTGATTAGGAAGCCTGCATGGATGGTTGGATGTGATAGGAAGAAGTCTAATCCAGTGATGGTGAACCTCATGCTCCATGACAGACAGGGTAGGGAGGAAGCGTTCCCATTGGGCTGGATAGAGGGTCCAGTGATGAGAGCAATGTCCTCAGGCACACGTGGAAGAGGCAGAGGGGAACAGCCTCCTCCAGCATGCATGCCACAGGTTCGCCAACATGGGTCTAGTCTGCCTAACTAGTGAGCTAGGTGAGCTTGCGTTCATTGACTCATTGACTTCAGGGTGGGAGCTCTGAGCCTGAGAGATTTAACTCCATAGTAAAGAAGGTAACACTATATGATATAAAGGGAATTTCCTTTGAAGTCAGAGTTGGGTTCAAATCCTGATCCTGTCACTATCTCTGTGACCTTACACAAGTCAAAATTTCTATGGGTCTCTGTTTCCACACCTTTAAAATGAAGAGAGAAGACTTAGGGGCATGGTTTCAAACAATCTTCACCCCCAACATGTATGACTAATAGGGTTCCATTTCTCATCATCACAACATTTCATTTCCATAAAGGGCCTTAGAAAATTGCCTATCTCTGACCCTTCATTTTACAGGTTAGAAAACTGAGGTTCAAAGTGTTACCTTGTCCCGACTCAGGACAGCTAGTTAATGGCAGTCCAAGGCTCTGGATTCCCAGGCTCATGCTCTTTCTGCCACACCATGTTGCCTCTCTTGATGGAAAGGGAACCTTCATGGGGAAAAATCCTCATGAGAGAAGCCATGTGGGGGTTTTTAAGTGTGATGCATTTTTTATTCCACTTTGAGCAAAATGCTGCCAAACTATTCTCTAGAGAGTGGAGCCTCTATAAGGAGAGGAGAGCTCCCTTGCTTGGAGATCACAATGAATAATCAGCCATTTAACACCTAAACTGCATCCCAAAGGCCAATAACTACCCTGGGGGAGGTTGATCAGATGGAAAGCATGACAAGGAGAATAAGGAGGGAAGCAGACACCAGGGAAGTTGAAGGAATGAACAAATAAGGGTTATTGAAATAGAAGTGAGAAGTGAACGGGACTAAAGAAGAGAACAGCTTTGGAAAGTGGGAAAGAAACACATTCTTAGATACAGATACAGACACATATATATTAAAATATATATATGTATATATATACATATATACACAACACATATGCATATGTGTATATACATATATGTGTATAATGTATGCATGTAATCCAGACTCATATAAATATTATTCTATATAATAGGTGTGTGTATTATGTATGTGTATATATGACCCTTAGTTTAGGTCAGGTCTTTTTCTTTTTTGATCCATTAAAATCTTAGGGACTAGAGGAAAGTGTGAGAGAATAAAAGTGTCTGGAAGGAGTGAGATGAAAATAAAAGAATCAGGAGATGAATAGAATTGGAGTACAATAGCAGAGAAGAGAGCAAGAGCAAAGAGGAGGATTACATTGTGTCTCAGGCTCAGCCGTGGAAGACTGACCAGTTTCCATACTCTAGATGGAAATCCATGGGATTTTTCCTGACCTTTACAACTTCCATTTATTTTCCATTAAAGTATTAGAAAGTGGTTATGGCTCAATCTGTGACTGTGGATCTGTCTATATTATAAAATGTATCTGGGTGTAAGGTTTAGATATCCAGATATTTCTAAATATTGCAAACTCCTCTATGAAAGTATAATATCCCCACAGGCAGAGATAGTCTTGTATTATCACTTGCATGTCCTAGCTCAGTGATGATGAACCTTTTAGAAGGGTGGGTGATGTGAGAAATGTCCACAGGTATGCATGTAGGGGGGAGGGGAGCAGCCCACCCCCACATCCCTCTGGCTTTCTAGTAATGAATTCTGGTGAACTCTGTGCTGGGGCAATGGTGTGCATACCCACAAAGAGGGCTCTGAGTGCCCCTTCTGGCATGTGTGTCACAGGTTCACCACCATGGACCTAACCCAATGACTTAAAAATTAAACAGTTAAAAATAAATGTTTGTAGATCCAGCCAATGTATCTGAAATCAGAAATACATTTTAGATAGCACCTTTCAGGAGTGGGGATGGGGTAGGGGAAGAGAAAGGGAAAAAACATTTATTAAAGACCTACTATGTGCCAGGAAGTATGCTAAGTGCATTACAAATATTATTTCATAGGTTCCTCACAACAACTGTGAGAATTGGATGTTTATCTTTCCTGTCGTAGGAATGGAGGTATGATAATCTCATGAGTTTGATTTTAATGGGTTTATTTTCTTTGGCGCTACTGAAAGAAACATCTACGATATGATGCCATAGCTAGAATCAGAGATCAAATCACCTAATTTCTTTTCACTTATTTCTTTGTCATGAAGTTGTCATTTAGGAATATGCTCCCAAACACAAAATAGTGTGGCAAAAGATAATCTTCCTTCCTCCTTTCCTCCTTCCTTCTTTCTTTCCTTTCTAGTGGCTCAAAGACAAAAATCACAATAGTTCCTGGCATTGGGGAACTTCTATTCTATCACTTTCCTTTCTTTCTTTTCTTTCCTACCCTCCTTTCCCCTCTTCCAAGCTCATTCTTTCTTTTTCTTTTTTCCTTTTTGTCCTTCCT
>NC_058133.1:141162444-141229323 GCF_016433145.1 Gracilinanus agilis
CCTTCCTTCCTTCCTTCCTTCCTTCCTTCCTTCCTTCCTTCCTTCCTTCCTTCCTTCCTTCCTTCCTTCCTTCCTTTTCAAACAAAAATACAATAGTTTCTGCCTTCAAGGGAGCATACATTCTACATCGTTCTCCTTCCTACTCTTTCTCTCCCTTTCTCCTTCCTTTTCCTTTCTTTTTCAAGCATTTGAGAAGCACATCTATATGTGCTGCACCATGTTAGGTGCTGGGATTTCAAAGAGGAAAAGGTGGTTGGAGGAAATTATTTCTAAGCCCGTTTCTCCCAGCTCTAGCAATCTATAAATCTCTGATAGCCCTATATCAAAGCCTAAAAAAAAAGGTAGTTCTTGCTTGAATCTCTTCCTAAACAACTAACATTCTAAAGACTCAGAGGGTCAGATATACCTTCTGCTAAGACCATTCGCTCTATTTTGGCTGAGTAGAGTTGATGAACGTTGTCTCATGTTGGCAGGTGCTGTACCAGGGAAGGACCACAAATTGGATCATGAATTGATCAGGAAGCCCAGAAGTTTTGAGCCAAGTCTTCTTGATTATTGCTTCTTGTGTGAAATTGACATCCAAGCTGAAATAGAAATACACATATATATCTATGTACACATATACCTGAATATACAACGCCATATGTAGCGACAGACACATATTTAGAAAATCATTTAATTTTCATTATACACTTGTAGAAACATCAGCCTAGTAGGTGGCTTGGTTGGGCTCATGGTTTATTCCTGTCTTATTACAAAAGACTGATGACCTGAGAAGTATGAAGCCTTGAGACTCCCAAGTGACCGTGCCATCCTACAGCATAAAATATAGGATTCTTCACTATTTATATACATTATTTTAAAAAATGAGGAGGAACGGTGTCCCTCATCAGAAGAAATTCCGTGCCAGCTGCCCCTGCTCACCCACCAAATTTTCATTTCCTTGAAGATGTTTTCAAGGTGACTTTCACTGAACTGCTTGACAGCAAAGATACATATAGCCTTGTATTTAACAGCTAACACTTAGTCCCTTTTCTTCTCCTATCCAGATAACATCGATGGGGCTCTACTTCTATATCTTTGGTTTGGGTGATTTTAAATATGAGCCACTCTGGGAAACACTGCTGAGTCTGGTGATGCAGCCCAACGAAAAGTGCTTAGAGCTCAGTATCAACAAACAATAAATGACCTTTTTTAAACACATCTAATTTGCCGAGCCCATTAGGTTTATGATAATAAATAAAACCTCTGTAATGCATCATAATAACAATAATACCCTCCCAATCATTCAGCACTTAATGGCCAATTTAAGAGCATTAAACATTGTTAACAATCAATTTACCAGGTATTATTGTGCTTCTGTTTATAAATATCTAATTATATAGGTCATCTTGCTACCTTCCCTGGCCAGTTGTAGCACTTAACAGGGACGCACTGTGAAGAATAATTGCTAAGAATTCTATCTCGATGAGTTCATTGGGGAAAAAAAAAATCAGACCATCAGTGGGCTCCTCGGCTTTTATTTTGCACTGACACTTTTCAGAACTTTTTTTTTTTTTTCCCCAGGATCAGGTAATTAAAAGGGTATTGATGCAAAGGAGAGCAAAGCACCACATGGCTTGGCAAAGTGTTTCCATAAAGTTCTGTCCTGTAGCTGTGGATACAAACTCAAGCTGGTCATGTGCAGAACTCCAGCATGTTGAGCCCACTACCCCTCGGCACAGCCAAATGTTTCAGCAGCTGCCCTTTTGTCCTGTTTCTTAAATAAACAAAGAACAGATACAAATTAATGACCTAAATTTATGGCAAAACACACTGCCTTCCCAGAGCAAATAGCCTTCAAAGAACAGATGTTAAAATAGCATTTCTTCCTCACAGACACCCAAAGTAGCTACTTTGTGAGCATGTTAGCTTATATCATATAGAAATTAATAATTTGAAGAAATGTAATCGGGTTGTACAATGTCACGCTTCCATTCCCAGCACCGCCCCCCCCCCCTCGGGTTTCCTAAGCTCCCCAAGCCTGAGCAGAACACCGTGATGTCCCCCGCTCTTTGGTTTTGTTGGAGAGCAGAATAGGTTGATTTCACTTTGTCAGTTTCCTTTTATTTTATTCTGTTTGGAGGGCAAAAAGGGATTAGGTGAACATTTTTGCCAGGATTTTAAGTAACAGCCAACAATTTGATTATGTTCACATCAGAGCTACAACTCTGTTTCTACCGACTCCCCAATGTCAGCAAATCTTATTCCATTTTCTCTGAACTGCAGTATCAAATGCTAAGGAAAATAGGATTGTTCCTGATAAGCATTGCTCAGAATTTGCTTACGGATTTTTTTCCCCCAATCTGGGCAAATGTCAGCGACACGTCTGAAAAGACAAAAGTGGCAGAAGAGACCCGAATCCTCGTTGGGGGACAAGGGAACATTTTCTCTATCCAGGGACTTCATGGGATCCTCATAATTTATGGCAAATGGGAAGGCAAGCTAGGTCACCTCTATGCATGCAGTGGAAGCAAAAGGTACAGTGTGTTCATTGGCCACACGTTGCGTATTCTCTTTAGACCACACCGTACAATATTTCCAATCTTATTCAATAATTTAATATACATTTTCTCGTCAAGATTTTTGGCAGCAGGCTATGCAGCTTGCAAGATGGACTGAAAATTCCACAGGTGGGCTGATTAGTGGGTGGCATTTCTGAATTCTAACAAGCTGTTAGCATTATGTCTGTTTGCTTTAGGTACAGATGTGAAATGATTTGACAGTAGATTTCAAAAGTGTGTGAGTACATTTTTGTATGTCAAACGATGGAAATATATTTTTTATATTTCACACATCGATGGTATGCATTGTATTTATTAATTTCAGAAATTATACGCCACTGACGTGGAACAAAAAAAATCAATGCGGGCTCCATAATGTATAAAAAGAACAGATTGGAGAAGCATCCCACCCCCAGCTAATCAGAAAGACTTCTCTTGTGCCTTAGAAGAAGTCAGAAGGTGGGAATATCATAGCCAGGAAATAAGACTCTTGGAAAAGTTTGTTTTAATTGGTGATAAGAAATCTAACAAACACTCTGTGGAACAAGCATGTGCCACATTTCTACAGTGACACCTATTAAAAACTTGTTTTCAAAAATTATTTCTAGATTTATAAATGGGATTCTCATTGAAATGATGCATGAAGATTTAAGAGACTTAGTGACACAGTGTCATAGAAAAAACAGAACTTGGAGTCAGAAAAAAAAAAGTGGTCCAAATCTGGAACTTGCTATACGACCTTGGGTCAGTCACTTCATCTCTACAAGCCTCAGTTTCCTTACCTGTAAAATGATACTTCTCTGACTCTGATATTTACTAGCCGTGTGACCTTAGATAAGTTATTTCATCTCCATGAGACTCAGCCTCCTCATACGTCAATTGGGGATAAGACCACTGGAAATACTTACCTCATAGGATCAAATAAATTAAGCGTGGCAGGTGTCTTATAAACCGTAAGTCACTGTATAAATACCAGCTGTACTTATTAGCTGTCCATCCAGGTTGTAGCAAAGGAGGCTTTTGAAACTATATAGAGCCATAGAACTGTGCATTCTTGGTCCCATTTAGAACTCTATAGTACTAATAGGACTAATAGCACTAAAGAACTAATAATATGAAGAGCCAAACTGGTCCTTTTCAACTCTGATGTAGGCTTCATTATCTCAAAGAGCTATGAGACCAAATATTAGCCCAAATAGTAAAGTAGGCACCTTCTAAAGCAAATTCCTTTAGCTACTTCAGGTACTTCATTTCTTTTTCTAGGATAAGCTAGCATCAGACATCGGGGCAGGGTAAGAGGTCTACAAGGGCTGGGGCAGATCAGTGATTCAAACTTTGATGGCATCGATACTCCAGGCTTCCCTTCCAAAGTAGTATATGGAACACGGGACTCCATCTGTGGATGTCTTCTCCATCACTGTGCTCCCCTTTCAAGGTTGGGCTCAGGGGTCACTTCCCCCCATCCCCAAATTGTAACTACTGTACTGAGTACTTTATAATTATTATCTCATTTGATCCTCACAACAAACCCTGGGAGATTGGTGCTATTTTTATCCCCCCTTAACAGATGAATAAAGTGAGGCAAATGGAGATGAAGTGACTTGCCCAGGGTTACATAGCTAGTAAAGTGAGGGTAGATTTGAACTCAGGTCTCCCTGACTCCAGGTCTAGTGCTCTATCCACTGCACCACCTACATACCTAGTTTCTTCCTATAGAATATTCTCTGTTGGAGCAATTCTTTCTCCTTTTGGAGGGTATTATCTGAGAAGTTCCAAGTTAATAATTCAATCCCACCAATCATACAGAGGTGGTAGCTATAGTAGCTACTCAGCATTCTAATTGTTCATATGAGAAGCTATCAAATGGAAACCAACTCGTGTGAGAAAGAAATGCACCAGAGAAAAGGCAAACACAAGTCTGGACCAGAAGAACAAAACAGGCCAATCGGCACCATAGAGCATTTTTACTGCTAGCGTTATCATAGAATACCAGAATTTGAAAGAACCTTAGAAATAATCTACTACAGAAATTTCCAACCTGCATTATGCCTATTTTAATGGAATATAAGAAGCTTCTCAAGAGGGTAGAGGGAGTATTTGGTAAAAAGCTTTATGAATCTTCTGAAATATTCTAGAAGTTGCAAAGTGATTTACAAAAAATAAAGTTACAACATTTTTGGTTCACCCTGGGAGAAGAAAAAGTATTCTCTTTAAAGAATTTATTCTATGCATACATATATAGCAAATTTTAAAATTTATTGGCTTTCTTATTGAACAGGGGGTTACAAAAAACTTAATGAAAATCCAAGGAATAAAGGGACTGTAGAGATTAAAATTAACAGGCAATAACTATTATATTTAATAAAGTTTTATTAATAATAAACTAACAGCTCACTGGAGCAAAAGAGGAAGAAGGAGGAGTTACAGCCAACTATAAAACAATAACGTGACCGTGCAAACATGTAGGTGCAGGAGAGATTAAAGGGAATTTTGGGAAAACTAAGGGACTTATGGGGGATGAAGTCCAAGGTTCAAAATCTCCATTTATACAGGACCAAAAAAAAGTTGGAAAGCTTTGATCTAGGCAACTAGGTGCACAATGGATTTGGACTCAAGAAAACTGGAGTTCAAGTCTTACCTCAGATGTTTATTAACTATGTGACCCTGGGAAAGTCACTTAACCTCTCCTAACCTCGGTTTCCTCATCTGTAAAATGAAGATAATAATATTGGATACCTCACCAGGTTGTTGTGAAATCAAATAGGTTAACATATGTAAAATGCTTCCCAAACTTTAAAGGGCTATATAAATATGTTAGCTGTCATTATTATTGATTTAATCTAATGGTTTCACTTATTAGTTGATAAAAATGAAGAGAGCTGATATGATTACTGAAGTTCCCAAAGAAGCAATATTTAAATGATGATTAGAATTTATAATGCCACTAGTCCACCAAAATCATAGGTTAAATTTTGTTGTTGTTGTTGTTGGAATCTAACCAAGGTTTCTATTGCTATTCTATTAATTAACTTAATTGTTTAAAAGACCTTTACCAGCCATCTCAGAATTAATACTAAGTATTGGTACCAAGGCAGAAGAGTGGTAAGGGCTAGGAAATTGAGATTAAGTGACTTTCCCAGGGTCACAGAGAGAGGAAGTGTCTGAGGTCAGATTTGAACCCAGGACTTCCTGTCTCTAAATCCACTGAATCATTAATCCACTTCTACCATCATTTTGACTGGGGAAATGTTTTGTTTTGTTTTTTAATTCCAAATGACTGATTTTAAAATGGCCCTTTGGTGGGAGGTCCTAGTTTCAAATCTGGCCTCAGACACTTCCTAGCTGTGTGATCCTGGGCAAGTCACTTAACCCCCATTGCCTAGCCCTTATCACTCTTCTGTCTTGACTCAAAAAAATGGAAGGTAAGGGCTTTAAATAAACGATAAACAAACAAACTAAAAACATACCTCAGCTGTGTGACCCTGGGCAAGTCACTTGACCCCCATTGCCTACCCTTACCACTCTTCTGCTTTGGAGCCAATACATAGTATTGACTCCAAGATGGAAGGTAAGGGTTTAAAAAAATTTTTTTTAAATGACCCTTTGGCACACAACCTGTTTTTAAGTTGGATCTTACCTCTGAATGGTAAAGTATAATCCAGAATAATAGGGAATCAGGAAGACCTGATTTCAAGTTCTACCTCTAACATGTATTATTGGCTGTGCCCTCCTGAGCAGGTCACAACCATTCTGTGCTCTAGGCTAGAGATATCAAATATGTGGCTTATGGTCTCATGTGGTCCACAATACTCCCAAATACAAAAATTAAATTAAAATATAATTGGAGAAAAGTTAGCAAAAGTAATAAAAAACACAGAAAATGTTAACTTGTGATTTTCTAAGTCAGTATGTAGCCTGCCGCTTGCCTTTCTATTTGGGTTTGATGCCACTGCTCTAAGAAACTATAGCACAGAGAGGTTGCTGTCTTGCACTGGCAGAGGGAGTTTCCTCATCTGAGAGTTCCCTAGACCAATGAAATGACAGATCCAAGTCCTATCCACAGTCTCTTATCTACAATTGCACCACAACCTGGGCACACAGCAATATTACAAAGTTCTCTGGAACATCCTCTAGTATGAAATGGCCATTTGTTTATTTTGTTTTAAATGTTATTCATTTCTAAAGACTTCCTATCTCCCTTTCTATTTGTCAAATGAGGGCATGCTCCTGGGCTTCCACGCCAACAGTAAAGCAGATGCTTTGGGTCTTCCGTAAGCAAACTCTGGCCTTGGAGTCAGTAGACCTAGATTTAAGTTTGACTCTACCATTTATAATCTGGGTAACATTAAGCAACTCACTTCATGTCTCACAGCTTCAGTGTCCTCATCCATTAAAAGGGGATTAGAATACTGGCAGCTAGGTGATTCAGTGGCCAGAGCACTGGGGTCTAGAAGCAGAAAGACCAAAGTTCTAACCTGACCTCAGACATGTACTAGCTGCATGATCCTGGGTAAGTCACTTAACCACGGTTAGCCTGAATGCACTGGAGAAGGACATGACAAACTACTCCAATACCTTTACCAAAAAAAACCTCCATATGGCGTCATGAAGAGTTGGATGTGACTGAACCAAAAATAATAATAATAATACTAGCAACTTCTCTTTCACAGCGTAGCTGGGGGGAAAAGTGTTTCACAAAGTATTTCTCATTCCATTACTTCTCATATTATACTGTGTTCTTGCATGACATCGATCAAGATTATAAGCTCCCTGTGAGCAGGGATTGGATTGCGTTTCATCTTTGAATTTCTGACACCTACCACAATGCACTGCACACGGCTTCATAGACCTACAGCTCAGAGAGACATCAAAGTCTGTCTCCTCCAATCTAGTCATTTTACAGAGGAGGTAATTTAGACCCAGGAAAATTGAGTGAATAGACTAAAACCTACAAGTAATAAGCATTTGAAATGGGATTGGAACCTAACTCTTTGGAAAACATGCTACCTCCAGGTTTCCATCAATATACCAAGGACCTGCGATTTCCCAGGCATGGGAGTTCCTTCTGTGATTCAGATCACAACCTGTAATCTATCCTCTTAGAGAGTGCCCTGAGGTCTGAAGCTTTATAGGCAGTAGATTTCAGAGGCAGAACTTGAATTGAGCCCTTCCTTAGAGGCAGCTAGTGGTGGTACAAGTGGACAGATCACTAGATCCGGAATCAAGAAGACCTGAGTTCAAATCCGACTGTTGATAATTACTAGCTCTCTGATCCTGACTATATCACTTGTCCCTCCTCTGTCTACCTCAGTTTCTTCAATCATAAAGTAGGGATCATACTAGCTAACTATCTCCCAGGGTTGTTCAAGTAGGGCTTTAGTAATCCTGAGTAAATCATGTATCCTTCTGGTTCTGTCTCAGTTTCCTCAAACTAAACCAGGAATCATAATAGCACCTACCTCCCAAGGTTGTTCAAATCTGGTCACAGACACTAGCTCTGTGATCCTGGATATAACATTTGTCCCTCCTCTTTCTATCTCGGTTTCCTTAACTGAAAACAGGGATCGAAATCATATTTATCTCCTGGGTTGTACCAAGGATCAAATGAGATAACATTTGTAAAGCATTTAACACAGTGCCTGGCACATGGGTGCTTAAGAAAAACTTATTCTCTTCCCCTTCCTTTCCTGATTCCAAAGTCCAACATCCCAGGCACCCATTCCATGCTGCGCCTCTCTAAGTAAATAAATAAATAAACCAGAGCAAAATTTACAGACAAGAGATTCATAGAGATCACTATCAATAGACACTTCGCATGGAGAGCTGAGTATTTGCAATTAATCTATCGCCTTTTTCATCTAATTAAAGTGCGTCTTACCCCCCGCCCCCTGTCCCTCACCCCCATCATGCAGTGGTTCACTCCCAGAAATAACACAGGCAGAAGGCATGCAACTAAAACACAGTGCACATGAGAGGGCTGCAATGATGAGGGCATCTCACTATTCTGGGTCAACACTGTGAAGGGGTTTTTTTTAGGTACAGAAAGCTATCCTGTGTTATTGCGAGGTGAAGTGCTTTGATGTACTTTCCCATCCAAATGACTCTTGGAGAGAAGTCAGTGTTCACAAACATGAAGTGACCTTTCTTCCATTTGTCCAGCTGCTTTGGATTGTCTCAGTTCACCTGTTGGAGCCCAGCTGCTTCGTGATGCCATCACATGCCTGACATCAACTCTAGACCAGTTCCAGATATCCAGCAAGACTCCCCAAGAGCATGGAAAAGAAGCCCACGCATAATACCTGAGCTCCTTGAAACATTACTGCCTTCCCCGAGTCTGATCTCAGCCAATCAAAACCTTCAACTTTGGCAACAAAATGCATTTATTTTCAGAATAAGAGGAAATAACATTTATCTTGGAAAAAGAACAAATATTTTTTTTTTGTTCCTCGTACATGAAGATGCTGCCACTGCTGACCTGCTGACGGTAGGATCCATGCATTAAGAAGTTCAATCCACGTGATGGATTCATGTGGATCCCTCCACACTCTCTTTTTGTAGGCCCTCCCTTGTGCCCAACGGCATGCATTTGTGAGACAGCTGGCCCTGTTAGGGAGGCCGGCATGTGGCTGCTGATGGAAGCTACCTGCCCTTACGGGGCCAAAGTCTTACTAGCACTGTGCTCTAACCAAATCAACTTATGGGCTGAAGCAATATATTCTACTCTAAGCCATTCCATACTTTGAAAATGTGTAATCAAGATGAGAATTTCCATTTTGACAGTTTCTATCAAGAAATAACAAGAAGAAAAAACACAACAGAAAGACATGTTCCATTTGGGGTCATTCTAATTCTTTTGGCAAAAGAAAACTCCCAGTTCTTTTTCATTGAAGAAAAAAAAAAGTAATTTTAGATTTCAAAATATGACAAATAGCAAGAAAACTAAGGAGATAGAACTCTCCTGGGAGAGAAGTAGCAAAGTATTGAAGTTTAGCTTTTATGGTTTACAATTTCTTAAGAATCCTTTGAAAATGGATAAATTCACAGAATTTACAATCTGACAGGATACTTTGTGAGTTTATCAAATATGACTGCTCAATGGACTACATAAGAATCAACTAGGGATGTGGATTCTACTATATGTTTTATCTTTCACTTGCTGTGTGGCTATTAGTATGTTACACAACTTCTCTGAGCTCATTGTTTTTAATGTGATTTTTAAAAGATAGACTGCCATATTGATTCATTTTCCATCAGAGGAAGACCAATGGGAAAAAATTAGTGACAGATAGGGAAACTTTCGCAAACATAAAAAGCCATCCAAAATACATGCTAGTATGAATTTTACTTACCAGAGAGATGCAACTATTAATTTCAAAACTTTCACATGTTGAGAGTATGTCTTTTTTACATTTGGCATTCTACCATAACTTTTTAATGTCTAACAATTTTAATGTCTAACAATTCTGTATGGCAGCTGTCCATTGTATCAAAAGTAACTAGGGATTCCCTCTTTCTCCTTATTTTTGTTCGATGCAACCATTGGTCCATATTATATTTTTGCCTGCAGTGGGGAAAAGTCAATGTATTTTAGGTACCACTGCATCTTAGATATTTCTAGAGTTCTCCAAGCACAGGAAAAGATGCAGCCTTTGTGAAGCAAATCCTTCCTTCAAATTACAGTCTTATTGTCGACAGTGGACCATGCCCTTTTATGAAGGCTTGTACAGCTACATTTTACTGGCTCGAATATTCCATTCCAATTTGATGAACTTCAGAAGATAAGTCTTCCACTCTTGACATTGCATACGGGTTTGGTCAAATCAAATACCAGTGATAAAAATAGAAGTCATTTGGTTAGTTCCCAAATGGGAAATTCTAGAAAATATATGAAAATTTCCAAAAGGGGGTTGAAAATAGCCCCATGCTGCACACAGTGTAAGCTGGAAACAGCTGTTCGGTGGAGGGGATAATGGATGGCTGGTCTGGAGAGCAGTGCTGGGGAGATGGCTCAGTGATGCTGGGCATAAAGCAAGGATCCTCCTGTTAGGGAGAAGGGAGAGCGTCAGGGCAATAAATCAAGTCAGAAATTCAAATCATTGTATTTGCAATGAGGATTTACTTCTCAGTGTGTTGCATTTTTATGCTCATAATTCTCTACAGTGGAAGAAAAAAGATGGAAAGAAAATTTATGTAACCATTTACATTATGGATGGTTTAGGGAGCTATTGGTCTAAAATGTGGTCCTCATCTTTAAGCTCTCTTCTAGTGAAGGCTCATTAGAACTTCTTTTCCTGGTAATCCACAAAATTAGGCACAGGAATAAAAAATAGATGACAGAATATAATAAATTATATATATATGTGTAATAATACATATATAATATATATAATAATATATAATAAATATAAACAAAAATAAAAACCACTTAAATAATAGTTATATCCATTGGATACAATTTTTACTTCTTTTGAAACAGTCTTAAAACCTGACATTACTCACCACCTGAACCTTTGGATGTTTGTTGAGCCTGTTTCAGTTTTATCATAACAGCACTGCCCTCTACATGCTCGTATGGTGTTTATTGAACATTAACTCTGATGACTAAAGGGATGCTAGCAGTCTTGATTTAAGATCTTCCATTCCACATTTTCATTGTCATTGACTATACATTGGCTTTTCCAAATGTCCCCATGTCATTTATTCATCCTTCCTTAAAATATATCACGTCTCTCAGAACCAACAATCAGTTAATTCAAATAGTAACAATGATTTTTAAAACAATTTTTAAAATACCATCTTACATTTGCATACTCCTTTATCAATCACAAAGCAATTTCCCATCTGTTTTGGGTATGTTACTGATTCTGTATTGTTTCTAGTTGTTTTTCTTCTCCCTTAAATAAAAACCCATTTATTTCATCCTCTTTTCCCCCCACAAAATTTGTTGTAGTTTAACTGTTTATGTGTTTTGGTGGATCGGTTTGTCTAAATCCATCCTCTCTCGGAAATGAGTTTAAACTACGTCAGAATTCAAAAACTATATCCAACAAGAGAAAAACCTCAAAATTCAACCAATTTCACCATAGGAAACCAGGAACGCTTTGTGGCTCCTGGGCTGGGAAATTCACAGTTAAAGTCAAAAGGAATAGATTTGGAGCAAAACTGGCCCTTTTGCTGGGTAGACTAGAGGGTGGTACTGTACTCCACAGGGTACCAGCATTCTCTTGATGCTGATACAGAAGGAAGGGTCACCATAGTGCCAGGACAAGAACAGCAGGGTCAGCTGCCACCTTATTGGCATGTCCTCACTTGACACAGTGACTAAAGCTAACAAAACTGAACCATAGGAAAAATAGAAGAATTCCATTAGATATAGGATACATCTCATGGGAGAGGTGAACAGCCTCCAATCTGCCAAAATTTAGTGAGTAATGAACACAGCCCCTGAAAAAATCATGGATTCCACAGTTTTTAACCACGCTCCATGATTTTTCTGTTCCAATCAGCAATTTTAAATGTATGCACCTCTGTTGCCTACCCACTGCAGTGCTGAATTGGCAGCTTAGAAAGGTGTACCTCCTCTTACCTGGAGGGGCTGCTTTCCTCCGTGTGAAGAGATAAGAAGTGTTTACCATTTGATGTGATCCAAAAGGAGAGGTTGGATAAATAGGGGTAGGGGGACTGGCAGAGACATTGGTGAGAAAAGTCAAGGAGACTGATGATTTTAGGGAAGGGCAAGAAAGACAACACCAAGCTGATATCTGGCTCTTTAGTGGAATGTTTGAACCAGAAGAGAAGGGAAAAGTAAGAGATACAAGACAATGGAAAAGTTTGGTATTTTTTAAAAATACCTCCAAAATGAAGGTAATGACTTGAGACACACTAAAGTCAGGAGAGTTGAAATATTACACCTTAGGAATGGTAAATGAGACACCCAAACAGTGACAAGATCAACAGCAGGTAGGCTCAGCCACCCAAATACTGTACAACCCAACTTCCATTCATTGGTCTGCTTTGAGGACTGTGCATTCTGGGTAATTGGATTTCTGGCTAAGAGTTGACCTGTGTCAACCTGTGTGTTTTAAGAATGAATGGGTTCTCAAATACTTCAGCCCACTTTCTTGCCTTTGTAAATACAGTTTCATAGACACCACTGAATCTTTCTTTAAAGATGGGAGAGCACATCCTTCATTAGTCATCATTATATACAGGAATTCCTAGTGTACAGGACTGTGGATGATGGTGTGATGGTTTAACAGATTGGAATGAGGATGTACTTAGCCCTCAGGACATCCCCTGGAGGGCTTTCTTAAAATAAATCCTTAATACATACTTCTTGTCTTGTCATCTGCCTTTCAATTAAAATTGGAGAGAATGAAAACAATTCCAGTGAATTGAAGCTGCCAATGAGTTAGGTTACAGTTTAGTGAGGATTCGCTCTGCTTCAAATATATCTTCAGCCACAAAATCCTATATCTAAACTTCCTGGCATCGCCCAATGACAAAATTGAAATTGGCATTGCATCCATCCAGGGAGAGATCCCCTTTCCCCCGTATTTTTGATAACTCCACACTAGTGATTCTGCTTTTTGGGTTTTTTTTTTTTTTTTTTTTTTGCAATATCTAAGGTATGTGGAAAAATCCTCAAATGTGCCTGAGAACCACATTTATCTTGTCACCATAATTTTATAAAAAATGAATTTAATGTACTTCATGTAACACTCGCTCCTCCCTGTCCCCACCCCAGGTGGGAGGGTATCAGGAAATCAAACAAACAGTTCATTTTCCAAAAAGCCTGGGAATCACTGCTGTTCCCCTCTCACCACTGAGATGCCACCATCTGTGGACGGGATGAGGTGTATGTGCATTTACCAGGTCCAGAAAAACCAAACAGTATGAGAGACAGAAAGCAAATAATACATAATTTGATTGGACCTGGGGAGGAACTTTGCAAGGCCCTGAAGTGGAGCCAGCTTTCCAGGCTAACTCAGGAAAATCAGCTGTGATATCTTTAATGCCTGGAAGTGGTTAAAGTCTCCATTTTTGCTTTCATTTGCAAAATAGCATTTCACAACCCAGGGGTTTCTCACATTATGTCGGGGAATTGTCCCAATACCAGTCTTGGAAGGAGAAGTACCCCCTCCTGGGCCCTTCGAGCAAATCTTCCCATCCAAGGACTGACCCTCTTAGATTTAAAGAGTTGACAAGATCACAGCCCAAGATGGTATGACAGCAGTTTTATTAATAACTATTATCACAGCAGATGGAAAAACTGTAGACAAAACTTTGCATATAATGTGTCTACCACAAAAAATGCTCGATGAAACAGAAGGATGGTTAGCTACCACAGGAAAAAAAAATTTTTTTTTGCATTTTCCTTCCTTAATGGGATAAAAATGTTGAATTTTTATCTACTCTTTTGCAATGATTTTCACAATTCTCCAATGCCTTCCATTTGCGAATGATCATCATTCATTTGTGAAATCCGCTACTTAATTGTCATAGGTGTAACACCTCATGGAAGCAAAGTCTTAAATATGTACATCCAGTGTTTCTGAGTGAAGGAGGACAAGAGAAATGATCTTATTTTCTTTGGGTTCAGAGGAAAGAGGTCAGGAGAACTTGGATTCAAATCCAGCCTCGGCTTCTGAGTTGCTGTGTGGCTCATGGCAAATCCCTTAACCTCTCAGGTTCAAGGTCCTTATCTGTAAAATGGGACCACCTCTCTCAGAAGGTAAATGAGATAATGTCCCTAAAGTGCTTCACAAACCTCAAAGCACCATCTAAATGTTAGCTATTCTTAGGTGGTCTCCGTCTGCTACATCCAGCTGTCCCTCCGGTACTAAGAGAAATTGAATTCCTCATCACCAGAACATCTTTGAAGCCTTTAGGTTATACTCCTTGGTTTTTGTCTTTTGTTTTAATATTTAGTTTACAGTGCAAATAGCCATAGCAGACACTAGCTGTTAACTCTGGAGATTGGAGCCAGGAGCTCTTTTTAATCCCCTCTTTTCTTTTTTCCCACTTCCCTGCCACCACACCCCCCCCCCCAATCCTATCCTCACACCGCCCAGCTCAATCCAAAAAAGGCCTTACTCTCCCATTTTTACTGCCTTCAGAGGTTGAAAGCACCCTCCATCTTCTGCACATCTGCAGGGGACAGAGAGTCCTTTAGGACTGCATGAAGGCAGGAATGGCTCTTAGCTCTGGCACTCAGACAACGGGAGAATGACCAGTTCCAAAGCAGCAAAAAAAAGGAAAAACATCCTCCTGTTTCTGTTCCAAAAGAGCCTTCCAATGCTCAGCAAAGTTGCCAGTGGTTGCCTTGGTTCTTCAAACACAGGCTGGGCTCGCCTTTTCCTGTACCAAAGCTTCTACATCAGGGAGCCCACTCCAGCAGCTTAGCTTAATTACCCTGATCTTCAGAGGCTAGAAAACCTCCCTCAGCCCAGTGCTTCACAGACTGAACCTCAACTGCCAGGAGATGTTTGTCATGGATGCTATTCAGAGTATTAATTATATTAGTAAGCACTGGGGTGCAGGGAGCCCTCCTAAACTGTCTGCCCCCACTCTTAAATGAGAGTCAAAACTAGAAGATGGAGAAGGGGAACCCAGCAACACTGACAATCTGGTAGATGAGAAATAGAATTATAACAATGGCAGCATTTATATAGTGCTTTAAGTTCTACAAAGTGTTTTACGAATCTCCTTTCATCCTGAGATGTAGGGGCTAATAATATTCCTGTTTTACAGATGAGAAAACTGAGGCAAACTGGGTTACATGATTTTCCTAGGGTCACACAGCTAGATCGCTTCTGAGGTCAGGAACTCTGAGGTTTCTCTTTCTGTTCTACCAAGCCGGGCAGCATCCTCTCTTTCTTGCAGGTCTAGCCTTTCTTTAAATCTTTTGAGCTCATAAGGGTAAGTTGGTTGATCTACTTCACTGTGATACAGTAGAAAGAATCAGGGGTCTGGAGGACCCAGATTCAAATCCCATCTCTGATGTTTACTATCTGTATGACCTTAGACAAGTAATCTAATCTAACTTTCCTGGCCCTTTATTTCCTCATCTATAAAAATAAAAAAGTTGGAACCACTTCTAATATTCCTTTCAGTTTTTATTTACTGTTTCTCTCTGTCTCTGACTTTTCCTCTCTCCCTCCCTTTAGCTTTCTTTCTCTTTTAGTCTCAGTCTCTTTCTCTCTCCCTTTTCCTCTTTTTTTCCCCCTAAATCTGGTTGTCTCTGTCTTTTTGTTTCTCTTTCTATATCTCACTCTGTCTCTGTCTCTTGGTCTGTCTGTCTCATTCTCACTCCTCCCCTCTCCTCTCTTTCTTTCTCTGACTCCCTCTGCCCCTCTTTATATATTTTTCCTCTCTTCTCCTCTCTGCTCCTCTTCTGTCATCTCTTCTCCTTACTCCTCTACCCCCACCTCTTACCTCTCTCTTCCCCTCCACACCTCTAGGATTCACTGGCAGAACTGGTTCCCATCACTAGCAATGGCCTAACAGGGGGTGCCAGGGAACCACTTATATATTGTGATTTGAGGGGTGTGAGGCAACCCGACATCTTCCCCAGATACCTGTCTAACCACCTCTTGTGGTCCTCAAAATTCCATCATTGGGATTTAGTGTTTGTTTGTTTGATTTAGTTTTGGAGGCCTTTTGGTCTTTAAGAGCTCCCAATAAAAGATTGATATCCTTTGGAGGGATAATTCCTAAGCCTTTATCAGCAAAGGTTTTAATGGTGAGTTATTATAGTTCTCTGAGAAAAGCTCTTGCTAACATAGGATAAGTGATTAGGGCCAATCAGGGAACCTGTAAATGGTGGTGTGGAGAAGGGGATGATTAAGGATGCTTAACGAGAAAGGAAGAAGCACCAAAATCAAACTTCACAATTGTGTGTAAAGCCAGGCCAAACCACTTCATTTCCCAGGACCGCAGTTATCTCCTTGGTAAAATGAAAAGCCAAATAAAACAAAAGGCCAAATTGATGCAGTGAAAAGGGATATAGTCACCTGGGAGATGATGTGTATCTTTGCAGCAAATTTCTCTATTAAATATAAATAGTATCCAAAATACATAGGAAATTGAAACAAATATGTTATTATAAAAGCCATTCCCCAATAGATAAGTGGTCAAAAGATAGGACAGCAGTTTTCAGATATATAAAAATGCAAGCAAACAACCAAACGATAAATTTCTCCAAGTCACATATAATAAGGCAAAAACAAACAAATCTGTGGCTCTACCTCATGCTCATCAGATTGGCTAAGATGGCAAAAGATTAAAAATCCCAATTATTAGAGAAGAGGAATTTTAATGCAACTATGGATGGAAGACATGGAAGTCATTCTTGGAAGTTCTTTGGAAATATACCCCCAACTCACTAAACTTTTTATACCCTTTGACCAAAGTATATTTCCTAAAGATATCAAAGAAAGTGGGAAAGAACTCTATATACAACATTATTTATAGCGGTACTCTTTCTTGACCAAAGAATTGAAAACAAAGTAGGTATCCATCAAGTGAGAAAATGATTGAATAAATTGTGGTATAGACATTTAACAGACTATTTGCTGTGTCATGAGAAATTATGACTGACTAATTCAGAAAAAAATGGGAAAATATTTATGAACTGATTCAGAGAAAAATGAAAAGAATCAAAAAGAACAATTTACATATCAACCACAGTAATATTAGGGAAAACGACTTTGAAAAATCACAAAATTTATATCAATAAAGTACCCAATCATCACCAAAATGGCACGGTGGATAGAGTGCCAGGCCTAAAGTCAGGAAGTCTTACCTTCAAATCCAGCCTCAGATACTCACTAGCTGTGTGATCCTGGGCAAGTCACTTAACTTTGTTTACTTCAGTTTCCTCATCTGAAAAATTAGCTGGAGAAAGAAATGGCGAACCATTCCAATATCCCTGCCAAGAAAACCCCAAATGGGATTGGGAAGAGTCAGACATAATTGGAATGACTGAACAACAACAACAAATGACCAATCATGCCTTCAGAGGACTATTGAAGCATACCTCTCACCTCTTGGCTGACAGGATATAAACTAAAGCAGTGGTTCTCAAACATTTTAGTCTTGGGACCTCTTTACACTCTGAAAAATTATTGAGTGTTCCCAGAGCTTTTATGTATGTGTTAGAAATTAAAACTGCTAAAAACTTTTAAATTTATTTGTTAATTTAAAATTATATAAATACATCCATTACATGTTAAATATAACATATTTTTACTTAATTACATTTTTGAGAACAAATATTTAATTTTAAAAAGGGGTATTGTTTTATGTTTCTGTAATTCTCTTTAGTGTCTGACTCAGTAGATGACTGAATTCTCATAACTATTGCATTTAGTCTGTTATATGTGCTATTTTTGTTGAAAATAGGTGAAGAAAATATGTAGTTGGAAAAGGGAGGAGTATTAATAGACAAATAATATTTTAGAATTGTGAGGAAAATAATTTTGACTTTGAGGACCCCCTGAAAAAGTCTAGGGGATGCCTAAAGGTCCATGGAAGACACTTTTGGGAACTGCTATAGGAATAGAATGTGATAAATTTTTAGACATGGCAAGTGTGTCGATTTATTTTTCTTGACTATATTTATTTATTACAAGGGAAGACTTCTATTGTGTTGGGGAATAATTTGGGGAATAGTGATAGAGATTTAAAAGAAGGGGAAAAATAACATCAATAAGACATTTAAAAGTACATAAAAGAAATCAAATAGAAGTTCCAAAGGGGATATGAGCAAACAAGATAACTTTATTACTATTATGTTAAATTTAATACACTCCCATTCCTCTCCAGTCTGCTCCCAGACTTCCTCTACCAAATCTCATCTCTTCATCCTGAGGCATCACTCCAGGCCTGGAATTCACACTTGAAAAGTATTCTGTACCTATGGCCTCTTCCTCTGCTTGAACGACTCCTCCCAGAACTTTGTTTAAGGAGGACACCCAGGTCAGCCACCAAGTCTCATTCCTCTCCAGACTTCTTTTACTCTATCCCACCCCTGCTTTCCCTTCACTCTTTCTGGATTCCTTTTTTGGCTTATCTTCTTCCAATAAAATGTGAGCTCCTAAAGGACTGGGGCTTGAACTGAATTAGATCCAACTCATACTAGCTCAGGTGGGAGGAGGTTGTTAAATTTTCAGCTAATACTGAAGGTGCATTTGGACCTTGGAAATCCTAAAATAACCTAAGGCACGATATGATTTATTGTTTTATTGATTGGCTAGAGTTAATAAAGTGATAAAGCGAATGTTAACAATGCAGATTAAACCTAAAAGTGCATTGTGCCTTTGCAGAGACACAACTGTTAAACATTTACCAATCCATTCCATATTCCCAGTGCTTAGCACAGTACTTGGCATATGATGAGTGTTTCATAAATGCTAGTGAACAAACTTTTAAAAAACACATATATCAGAAGTTCAGTTTCATATACAATCCTCTTTTTTGGTCTTTATACACTGAAATGTTCACATTTGTTGATTAAGTTCATGATTTAAAAAAATGAAATGGAAGGGATTAGGCTAGCCACTAGATCAATCTCATCTAGCTCTAAATCTATGATCTCTGTTTCTACCCACAGGTGATTCATTTTTGTTTACTTGACCTCTTTTTCACTCATTTTTGTGCCTTACCTTTATAGGGGACAATGCTAATATTGATGAATCCTCTCAACCTGTGCAGTGGGTGTGCTTATAAAGATGAGTGCTTGAGTACACCAAGTACATATTAAAACTGAGGCAGGAAGGTAGCATAGGGACAGCCCAATACCATTTGGAACTTGCCTAATTGACTTACAACTAGATTTCCCCAGGCAATATAACAATGTAATTCTGGCAAACTCTTCCTTTTCCCTTATCCATTACCCCCTTCCTCTGTTCCCAACAGCTAATCAATTGACAAGTTTTGTGACTTCTACCCAGACAATATTCTTCAGGATTATTAAAAAAAAAAAACTTGGAAAGTTTTAAGTGAACTGATGCAGAGAAAAATAATCAGAACCTGGGGAACACTGTTCACAGTAATAGCAATATTGTGTGATGATCAATTGTGAAAGACTAAGCTACTCTAGTAACACAATGAACCAGGACAATTCTGAGGGACTTATGACAAAAAATGCTGTTCACCTCCAGAGAAAGAAGTGTTGTGCAAATCAAAACATACTATTTTTTTCACAGCAGTTTTTTTTTCCTTTGGGGATTTTGGTTTTATATGAGTGTTCACTTATGGCGATGACCCATAAGGAAGTATGTTTCACGTGATAAAACATGTATAACACAGATCAAATTTCTTATCATCTCTTATGAGGTGAGGGAGGAGAAGGAGGGAGGGAACTTGGATCTTATAACTTCAGAAAACATATGGTGAAAATTTTTATTATATGTATTTGAGAAAATGGATTATCTTTTAATTAAAAAAAAACCCAGGCATGAAAAAGGAGAAATGTGTGACAATATCTAGAGGGGAAGATTTGTTCAAGGGAAGGTTTTTCTCAGGATGAAGGATGTTTTGGGCATCAAGCAAGAATGTAGTAGACAGGGAAAAACTGAAGCTTAGTGACAAAGTAGATGATGCTAGTGGGGGCAATCCACTAGAATGGTTGGGAGGAAATGAGATCATGGGTGTGTATAGTGAGATTGGTTTTGGCAAGGTGATGGATCACCTTTTCATCTGATGCAGAAGTAAAGAGAGAGGTAATGGAGGGAGATGTTCAAGTGATACGAGAAGAAGGAACTCTAAGCCAATAGCTTCAGTTTTTTCAGTGACGCATGATATAAGGTCCCTCAGCAAAGGGATAATAGAGAGGGCAAAATAAGAGGTTGGATGAGAAAAGGGGATCTTTAGATCAGCAACTGGAGAGAACAAGATTGATTAAGGAGGAGCAGAATAACTGCCTTGCTTCAGTGAGGGTCCAGTTGAGACTATATAACATGCTTTTGTAATGGACCCAATCAACATGGTTTCATGATTTTCTCCAGCTTCATTCGGCAGCACATAAATAGGAGTGAAGGAGGCAGATGGTGGAAGTAGTCCAGGATTGAAGTTTGGCTGATATCTTTGCTCTAAAAAAATCATCCATCTTTGATTACAGCAGATATAGGCAGTCCTATCATAGGTATAGTTGCCAAGTGGTAGGATTTTAGGGGTGCCAGAAAGGTCCTATATCCCCAAATATCTCTTCCACTGACTTGTCAAAGTTTTGAAAATTCCTACTTTTAGAGATTCATTCTTTTGGATTAAGCCATTATATTATATTCATCATACTTATATAGGTATGTCTCTCACTTCCAATCCCCTATAAGAATGTAGGCTCCTTTTGAGTAGGGATTGTTAAATTCATTGTACTTCTATGTCCAATGCTTAGCCCAGTGTCTGTTATTTGATTGATTAATAATTTAATTTCACTGAGCCTTAATATTCTCATCTCTAAAATGGGGATAATAATATTTATACTACATATTTCACAAGAAAGGAAAAAATTGGTTTGTAATCAATTGTGAGGGAATTGGTTTGTGAATCTGAAATTGATACATATAAATTAATTATTGTTATTATTTTGTTAGTCATCACTTCCAAGAGTTTCTTATTAAAAATCCAGGTACTGCTGAGGGAGATAACTCCTCAAGGCATGAGATACATGTTAGCATAAAATACTCAATCAGAAATAAACCAACTAGTCATCACCTAGTAAAGTTGTCAAGGAAATGAGACACATGACAAGTAAGTTTTGAAAGAGGAGGAAAAGTAGAGCGATAGAAGAATATAAGGGGAGATCAGGCCTAAGAAGCAGAACCTCAGAGCAATAATTCAGCAACATAAGGCCATGGGATAATTAGGGGAAAGCTAACAGGAGAGAATAAGGCAGAGGGAAGAAGGGAGGGCACCAGGCAAATGTTGCCTAGTTCAGAGTTCTGAGGCCAAGACACCATCTGAACTCCCATTTCAGTGGGTTATTATTTACATCCATGGGGTTTATGGAGTGTTCAGGGAGGACTAGAACCTCTGTTATGAGGGCTCGCAGAGCCCTCTTCAGGGATGCTCATTCACCTTTTTCATCTACCTTTCACCAAATTCTCACCTGTGGTTCCAAGAAGCTGTAGTATGAACAGCAACCACACTCTAGTAACACCATCTTGGTAGATAGGCTAAAACAGGCTGAGGGTGACCAACAGTCCTCAAACCCCCTGGTTTTAGGCATGCAAAGACTTCCCCCAGCAGAATAAGTGCGTGAGAACAATTTGACTCAACATCCTTGAAGGCAGCTAAAGCAAGCACTATGGAACCCTTAAAGCTTGGCCAGACATTGAAGATACAAAGGTTATCCACTGCATCCTAGACCTTCAACAATCATCCTAACTTTTGTCTTGCCACTGAACTTGAATGACTCTGAAAGAGAGAGTAAGATTGCTAACTGTGTGCAGTTCTATTCACTTAAAACCAATTCACTCATGAATCAAGACAATTCTGTGTGTCATTGGTCCTCTTCAAAATGAAGGACGAAAAACAACTACTTATTCCCATTACAAGTGCCCTTGTTAAGTCCCAAATTTCTTCTTCATTTTTTATGAAGAAGAAGACCTCACTGGCCTTCCTGCCTTGAAGATTTTCCATGTCCAACCCATTCTCCATGACATGGCTGCCCCAGCATTCTTTGTATTGCACTGCTACGATAATGTTGCTCCTCAAGGCAGCCAGCTAGATCAGCTTGGGGTCAAGAAGGCCTGAGTTCAAATCTAAGCTCTGTGACCTTGGGAAAATAATTTAACTTCTGTTGGCCTCAATTTTATCATCTTTAAAATAAGGATCATAATAGCATCTTCTTCACAATGTGGTTTTAAGGATCAAAAGAGATAATTGTAAAGCACTTATCACAGTGTCTGGCAAATAGTAGGTACTCAATAAATGTTTATTCCTGCTGTCCCCTCCCCATCCACCCCATACATACCTCTAGAGAGGTAGCAAAACACAGAAGGGAGGGAAGGAAATGGAAAAGTACCAGATCTGGAACCAGTGAGCTCACAACCCCTTTTTGAACATAAACTAAGTGATCTTGGACAATCAACCAAGCATTTATTAAGCATTTCCTACACAGCTAAGCATTGTATTCAGCACTGAAGATACAAAGACAAAAGTGAAATGGGTCCTATTTTCAAAGAACTTAATCCTAAAGGGGTAGACGTGTAAATTTATAAGTATATATTTTGTTGTTGTTCATTTATTTCAGTTAAGTATGACTCTTTGTGACCCCATTTGGGGTTTTCTTGGCACAGATACAGGAGTGGTTTGCCATTTCCTTATCCAGATCATTTTATAGATGAGGAAACTGAGGCAAACAAGAATATTTAACTTATTATTTTACTTACCCAGGGTCACATAGCTAGTAAGCATCTGACGTTAGATATCAGAAAAATGAGTCTTCCTGACCTCAGACCCAGAACTCTAACCACTTCACCACCTAACTGCCCCACAAGTACATATATATTTGCAAAATGAATATAAAGTAGTTTAAGAAGAGAGCACTAAGCTGAGCCTCAGTTTCCCCTCTATAAATAACTATGGTAACTACCATAGCAGTTTATGATGAGGAAAGCACTTTGTAATTCTTAAAGTACTAATATGAATATAAGGTATTGATATTTCAAGACCTTCAGGAGTTCTACATTGCCTACCAAAAATGTTTAAGTTCATCATCCTAATATTCGGGCCTTTTGCAATCTATTTCTAACCAACTTATAGCATTCCCTTTTATGCTTTCTACCTTGCAGAGAAATTGGTCCACTCTTTTGATTGTTTTGGTCTTCTCATATCTCCATGACCTTGTTTGTACACTGCTCAGGTTTCAAGTAGACTCTCTCCAACTCTCTCTCTATCTCATTATTCAAGGCCCATTTGGTGCCTCATTCTCCCAAAGTCATCCTTAATACAACCCACTCACCTCTTATTTTTCTCTTCCAGGTAAAAATGATCTCTCCTAAAATTTTACAGGAAAATTTATCTGTCTTTCCTGTCTCCATTATATACTGCCTTGTATCATGTTCATTTGCAAATATGGCATATGTTACCATAGTTAGACTGTAAGCTCCTCAAAGGTAAGTATTCTCTTTTTTTCATCTTATATCTTCAATTCCTTACTATAGTAAGTACTTAATAAATGTTTCTTGAGAATTGAATATACAGTTAACCCTTTCACATTTGGGGGCTAAGGGTGCAGTGTTCTACGATCTGGAAAATCCATATAAAAATTTTGGCCCTCCCTTTGTACCAGAGAAGAAGTCTGGATTTTCCCTTTTTCTTTTACGAAGTGTTTAGAGTACTTTACTGTAAATTTTGGGTTAAGTATGCATTTCTGAGTTTCTAAACATTTTCTGTTTTATCTGCTGATTTCTGTGTGTCATCTGTGTCTTCTGCAAAACTCCTTCAAAATTCCCGTCTCATTTCTCATGTTAACCCACAATATACTGAAAATGTAATGGAGAAGGATGCAACATGGAAGAGATAACTGTAGATGAAGTGAACCAACTCTTCTTAACATCAATAAAAATAATACTTTGCATGTGTATAATGCACTTTGTGTTTTTTGAAATGCTTTCAGCATCCATTATTTAATTAATTTGGTCTTCACCTCATGAGCTCTTCAGAGATTGTAATCCATGTTTTCATGTGAGCAAACAGAGTTCTGGAAAGATTAAATGAATTAACCACAGTCATATGTCTAGTATGTGTCAGAGATAGAACTAAAACACAGGACTTCTGACATTCAGTGTTCTTCCCATTACACTGCACTTCCATCCTTTAAGATTACAAGGGGTTTTTTGGGGGGAAAACATCAGAGTAGCTTATCTTTGGCTGTCAATGCCTCCGGAGGTCTATCGGCCCTGGGAAAAGAAAGAGGACTTAAAAAAGTTCATGGTTTCCTGCAATTCTTGGGCAAAGCAAAGTCTTCCCCATTTCTGTTCCACAGAATCCCTACTCTAGATTGATAAATTAGATTTTTTCTCAAAAATAAAAAAAAATTCTCAATCTCTCTGCCTCTGTCTCTCTTCCCAACCTTCCCCCTCATTCTGCATCCATGATTCTATATTTCTTATCGAATCATGACTTTCATTTGCCCCCATAGTATTCCCCTTCCCACACTATATAAACAAGAAAACTGACAAAATAAAACAAAAAAAATTTGGATCTGAATGGTGGAACACCCTGATTCCCTGATTTAGTTACTTCCTTGGTACTTCTCATTCATATTTCTGCCCTCATCACACTTGAAGATGAACTTCCTGACCAGATAATGACTTGAACTGGGGACATCCTGCTCAGCCCCACTGCACTGTGCACTACCCTGAGAGCAATCAGGCATCTTCCCAGTAACTTGTAGGGTAACATTTTGTACTTTTCTAAAAGTGGAGGAGGAAACTTATTACCATTGCATCATATTATTACTCTGAAGCTCTTTCCCTCCCACTAGACAATCAGGGAATAGGAATTGTGTCCTTTGTCTTTGTATATCCCACAGTGCTTTGCACATAGGTATTTAATAAATATTTGTTGAAAGAATAAGTGAACAAATGAATGAATGACCAATTAAAGATCATTTATCAGTCACTCTGGTCTTCGCAGAACTGTGCCCTCCATTCTCTGGTCCTTCCTCAGTTATAGAGTTTACCTCCCACTGCTCACCAAGATGAACCTTCTGCTTTAACCCAGTTGACCCTGGCTGGCCTCTGAACATACCGTACTTGGTTCTGCTTTCATGCCTTTGCTCACATTTTTTCAACTTATAATAGCCTCCCACCCTTATGACTGCCTATCTAAAATCAGAGCTGTCATTTCAAGACACAGCTCAAAATCCTGCCGCTCCATGAAATATTCCCAACCTATTGCAAACTAGATTGATTTCTTTCTTCTCTAAATTCCTATGCCACTTTAATGCCTAATAATTCATTTCTGTATTAAATCAGATGTTACACTGATCTTCCTCTTCAAAGTTCCTGTGGCACATTGTTTAACCCCTTGCGTATACACTTATGATGTCATTTGGGGTCTTAGACAGTAACTTTTTTTTTGTTGGTGTCTTATTCTGTAAAGTCAATGAACTCGGAGATGATGTCTTGTAGAAACTCTGTAGCTCCTGCAATTCCTAGAAATCGCTATGCATATAGTAGATGTCTAATAGATGCTGTACTCCCTTTCCATATTATTTTATAGTAATATGCAATTTGAAATCCTGCACTTAGGTCCATTTCCAAATACATTTCAACATTTCCACTTGGAAATTCTGCTGTTTCTTCAAACTCAGTTTGCCAAAAATAGTGTGCCTGGAGGATAGCTAGGTGGCTAAGTGGATAGAGAGCCCACGTAGAGAGAGTTGGGAGGACCTGGGTTCAAATCTGACTGCAGACACTTCCTAGTCATGTAACCCTGGGCAAGTCACTTAACCCCAATTGTCTAGCTCTTACTTACCACTCTCCTGCCTTAGAACCAGTACTTAGTATTGATTCTAATAGAGAAAGTGTAATATCATTTTCTGATAAGAAAATGGAGAGCAAGTTGAGTGACAACAAACAGTTCGGAATTTGGGACCTTACCCAGATGCCATGAGCCAAGGGGCAAAAGACAGTTGCTGCCAACACTATAAAAAGGCATGAGCTGAAGCAAATGGTCTCTCAGTTGTAAGAAGGGGACCCCAGATGGCTGGGTGGGTAGGCCAAGCAACCAGCTAGAGTTACTTGTATCTTGCTTAATTGATTACCACACTATCAACTATTGAATAGAGCTGTGAGATATATACCAATTACCTGATTAATCAGAAGATCATCATCAACCCTTAGTCCATTGGTCAGGGCCAAGGTGCCTGGCTTGACCAGGGCCAGAGAGGGAGAGGTATCTCTCCAGCCAACTAACACAATCTGATTATCGATTGATCATCCATCTCTATCATCTAGAGTCTAGAATAGATTCCCAACTCCTCATTCCTCAACCATGATCCCTCCCCTGAGTTTATTACAATTAAATTCTTAAAGCTCATTTAGGTGAAGGCTGATTTTATCCTAAAGATCAGTTTAATAATCTGGCATCTAAAGGGAAAGGGAATACTTTAGTTAAATTGCACTCAACTGCTTTATCCATTTATCATCAACATTTATCCAATCAACCCTAACATCTATCTATCAACTCAACCCCAGAACAAGCAGCAGGAGAAGCTGTGTGATTCTATTCACAGCTTCTCACTGGATCACTTAGTTCTGGGCACTGTAAGTAGGAACTGGTGTTTAGCTGAGCAGCAAAACAGTTGGGGAACTAGTGTTCACTGTCTCAACTTTGGTGTTCACTTAGGCTTCCCATCCCTACTCAGCTTAGGTCCTTGAACCATCTGAGGACCTTCGACCACCTCTCTATCAGGCCCAATCCAGAAGCACCATACCACCCATAACAAAATTAAGAATTAAAAAAAATTAAATTAGAATGTCTATCCTGACTCCTCTATATTTATAATTCTCCATGTTATTCATAATTCCAAGAGTTCATCATTCATAAATATTGAAGATATCTTTGACCCTCCTTGCCCCTGTATAGTCAGTTGCCAAGTATCATCCCTTAATTTTTTGAAAATAGGGATAGAAACTGGACCAGTGATTTCATTGGTTTAAAGAACTCCTGGATGAAGAAAACTCCTCTATGTAGGTGGTCACCTTCTCTGAAACTTATACTCTTAGAAATTAGCCCAGGGAATACAGAGGCTAAGTTACTTGCATAGGATTGTAAAGCCAAGTATATTGTAGAGGTTGGATTTGAACCCATGTCCTTCTGGTCCAAGGCCACCTCTCTATTCACTATACTATGCTACTTAAATAAATTCTCTTAAATCAGCTATTATGTCCATTTAATCCCAATGATACTACTAGAGTTCATGCTCTTTGTCACTTTACCCTTTGACTTTAAAAGCCTTCCTCTAAGCTCTTATTCCTTCTGCTTAACTTACACACTAATGCCATGTTAATCTTCACTAAAGATCCCTGCGATCACATCTATCTGTTACTCAAAAACCTTTAATGATTCTCTGCCTCCTGCCAAATCGTGTCAAAACTGCCCAGCCTGGCATTTGCAGTTTACCATAAATAAGCCTCAGCCCACTATTTTATCTTCAAGTACTCCTGAATATAAATCCCATGCACCAGCCATCAGACACTTACAAGCTGTGTGACCTTGGACAAGTACTTTACCTGCCCTCTGCCTCAATTTATTCAAATATAAAATTAGGTTCATAATAGTACCCATCTCACAGAATTGTTGTAAGAATCGAATGAGACAATATTTGTAAAGTATTTAGCACAATTTCTGGCACATAATAGGTGCTTAAAATGCTTATTCCTTTCCCTTCTCTCCTTATCTTCCTAATTCTGCCTTGTCCATTCATTTAAAAATGAATTCATGTTTTCCCATGCTTTTAAAAATTCTTTATATTTGTCATTCCTTACAGTGCGCATTAATATTCTATTATATTCATGTTTCATGACCTGTTTAACCATTTACCAATCAATAGGCATCAGCTTTCCAGTTCTTTTATCACACACACACACACACACACACACACACACGAATTCTGCTGTGATTGTTTTAGTATCTACGGAATGTTTTTATCTTTGATCTCCTTGGGTAAATGATTAGCAGTCAAACAAACCACTAACTTTTAAAGAAATTATCGAACATACTAAATTTCATAATATTGTCCTTATCTGACTTAATTTTTACTTCTTGTCTCTCTCAAGGATGTAGTTTTTACTCTTTATTAATTTTGTCTTATTTTGCTTTTCTCTTTGACAATAGAAGGTACCCTGGAAAATATCACTCAATCCATCGTTCAATCATGGAGTCATAGAATCTTTAAGTTGAAGGGACCTCAGAGAACATCTAGTCCAACTTTCACACAAAATATAAACATTGCCTAGAATAACATTGCAAATAGTCATTCGGCTGCTACTCAAAGCAGAAAACTATGAGGCTTCCTTTATGACCACATTCCATATAGATTCCACCATTCTCTGAATTGTATTGTTCAATATCAATGATTAAGTATGGTTTTCCTCTATCATTACTTCACAAATACTAGTTTTGTCTCTCTACCTAGACTGTAAGCTCTGGCTGAGTAGGGAATCATGTTTTATTCTCCTGTACTAGAATAGCCCTAGTAGCATTTTTTTTAAACCCTTACCTTTCGTCTTGGAATCAATACTGTGTTTTGGTTCCAAGGCAAAGGAGTGGTAAGGGTGGGCAATGGGGGTTAAGTGACTTGCCCAGGGTCACACAGCTGGAAAGTCTCTGAGGCCAGATTTGAACCTAGGACCTTCTGTCTCTAGGCCTGGCTCTCAATCCACTGAGCTACTCAGCTGCACCCCCACCCCCAGTATCATTCTGAAAACACAACAATTGTACAATAAACTTTGAATGATTATACACTCTTGCAATATTGTCCAAACATGTTCCACCTGATCATGCACAAAGCAAAAACAGTGGATGAATAATGTGTATTGCCAATATTCTGAGATACAGTTGGATGAGAGCCCATTTAGTTAGTCTGTAAGTATATATCTCATAGACAGGTAATATAGATGGACAATGAGTTGGCATGCGGAAATTATTCAATACTTTTTCAGTGATTTCAAGTTGCTCACTGCCACAAAAATCTCATTCAGAAAAAAATCAGCCCTGAGATTCTGGTATTAATGGTTAACTTATGATAATTTAAAAATAGACATTGCCTCATTGGTAATATATCAATATCTATGAATCATGAAACACTCTAATATCAAAAGAATCAAACTTGAAGGTGACTCATAGGGCAATGAAATGCTACATAATTGGCACGAGTAGGCTGTATAGCATATTACTACTAATAACTGCTATGTGAAAAGTGGCATCCGCATACATGATCAAGAATGCATACATGCTTTCAAAAGGAAGTGGTAGCGTCATGTAAGAAGAGTGAGGGAAAGCCTCTGGACTGGCATCCATAAAATGTTAGAAGAGCCAGTAAGGCCATCATCTATATCTTCTCACCACCAGATCCTGGGCTTCACACCTAGAACAATAGGGCTCAAATAGGTGAGGATGAAGCTTATCTTGTCTTCAACCAGGCTTCCAAGCAGGGGTGTACTGGAGTCTGTTCCAACTGGTTTTCACAAGCTAATTGCCAAATGTTCAGTATGTGCATTTACACCACAGAAATCAATAAGCTGTACAAATCACAACTTGATTTATCCCTTTATTGACTACGTAGACCTAAGAAAGAGACAGAGAAAATGGCAACAAGGCAGATTAAACTTTAAAGTATATTCCTTGTCTTTTTTTCCCCTCAGAGAGTCAAATGAGTCGTCAAACATTTACAGTACACACTTGCATCCATATCATGTAATTTCCAGCTACTTTCTTGCCTTCTTCAAACCATACTATCATTCTGTTCCCAACCATTTATGACTATGAAGTGTCATCTTTCCATTTGGAAAATAATCTCCTTGAGGGAAAGGATTGCCTTGCCCTATATATTGCTATATGCAAAGCTAGTACAGTGCTTAGCACACAGCAGGGACTATGTGCTTCTATTAAGTGTTTTGTCTATCTAATTTGCTTGTTTGTCTGCTTGCCTGTTTATCTATTATCTGTCTATTCATCTATTTGTCAATCTATCTATTGATCTACCTATCTATCTGTCTGCCTGTCTTTGCCTATCTATCCATCCATCCATCCTTCTATATATCTATCCATCCATCCATTTATCTATCCATGTATCATCTGTATTTAGATGAAGAGATGATAAGTAACTTGTCCAAAGTCACATAATTACATAGCAATAGATTCAGAACTAGCATAAAAGCATTCTATTTCCCATTTCAATGCTTTTACCACCACACTGTATTCTCCCTTGCTATACATATTACCATGCGATATCACTTCCCTAAGCCTCAGTTTCCTCATCTATAAAATGAGGATAATACTTGTAGTATCTGCATAATAGGTTGTTATGAAGTTCAAATGAGAAAATGATAAAAAGTCCTTTGAAAACTTTAAAGTACTAAATAAATATTAGCTATGGTTATTAAGGATTTCAAATGCTACCTGCCAAAGTGTGAAAGTTGCCAAGCTCTAATTTTTTCTTTCCAATATTTTACTTCCATGTTTAAATGAGTGTTATCTACCACAATGTAACTCTTGCCTTTTTGCCTCCTGTCTTTTTGCTAGATGAATGGTGGATAATTTCAACCTGACCCAACCCAATTCAGTCCAGTCTAATACACTGAGATTTTATTAAGATTGTACTCTGTAAGTGGCATCTAGATGGTGCAGTGGATAGAGTACCAGACATGTAGTCAAGAAGATTCATTTTCCTTTGTTCAAATCTGGCCTCAAATACTTATTAGCAGCATGACCCTGTTTGCCTCAGTTTCTTCATATGTAAAATGAGCTAGAGAAGGAAATGGCAAACCACTCCAGTATTTTTGCCAAAACAAACAAACAAACTCACTTGAATGGGGTCATGAAGAGTCAGGTGTGACAACTCTCTTAATGCTAGGCTAAGACACAAAGGTAAATAGCTCCTGCCCTCAAGGAATTAGCCCTCTATCTTGGGTTAAAAGATGCTCACAGATAAATGAACACAATATAACCAGAGAAAGAAGAGAGAGAAAGAGCTAAGTCATGATAGACTTTGTATCAGGTGACCACTGAACTGAACCTTGAACAAAGCCAAAGATTCTAAGAAGTAAGGAGAAAACTGATGTCAGGCTTGAGTCATGATAATCTGTAAAAAGGCTCAGATTTTTTTGTCTAGTCATGTAATGTCAAATGTGAAGGTCAGCTAGTTGTCTGAAAACAGAGGAATGGTGAAACTCCAAGTTTTCTCTGAAACAAAAATTCTATATTTGATCAATTACTTCATGAGCTTCTATTACCAGGATAGGATAACCCTCACATAAAATGAGATCACATGTCTAAAGCAGGGATTCTTAACCTGGGACCCATAGATCCCCAGTGGGTCTGTGGGTAGATTTCATGGCATCTGTAAAGTTGGATGTGAATATACATACATGTATACATATATACATGTATATTCATTAACATCTAGCTGAAATTAAGCCTTATATTCAATAATGATTTTTTAAAAATTATTCTGAGAAACAGTCCACAGGTTTAACTTTCTGTTCCAAAAATGGTTCATGACACACATAAGAATTAAGAACCCCTTTTTCTTTAAAGGTCTCAAAAGAAGAACTACAAGCTATTAATAACTATATGAGAAATGAAAGTCAAAACAACCCTGAAATTTTATCTCACACCCAGGGAATTGGTTAAGGTGACAGAATGTAGAAAGAGTCAATTTTAGAGGGGGTATAGGGATATAAGGATACTAATACATTGCTAGTAGACCTGTTAATTAGTATAACCATTTGGGAAAGCAATATGAAATTGAACAAACAAAGTAACTAAAATATTTAATGTTCTTTGACCCAGAGGTTCTGTTACCAGACTTATACCTCTAAGGAAGTAAGTAATAACAAGAAAGTTCCCATATACACCAACATATCCTTTTTAAGGATCAAAGAGAAACAAAAGACATTCATTGATTGAGGAGTGGCTAAATATATTGCATGTATAGAAATGTATCAGAATATTACTGTGATATAAAAAATTATGAATATGATAAAAACAGAAGCATGGAAAAATTTATACAATCTGATGAAGAGTGGAATAAATAGAGCACCAAAAATAACACACACAAGAATTACAATGATGTACATGAAAAGAACAATCAAAAGTGAATGTGGCAAAATTACAAAGAACAAGCAGAGCCCCAAAGAAGAAATATGCAGAGGTGGGAGGCCCACTGGTATGATACATGGCATATATTTTCTGGCAGTTTCAGAATATTTATTAGTTTTGCTGATTTTGCTGAAAATTTCTCTTCTTCCTTTTTTCTCTTTAAAAATATTATTAAGAAGCCTCTTGATGAGGGTAAAAGAGGAGAGTGTAAAAGCTAGATTGAAACTTAATGTTAAAAAAATCTAAGATCTTGGCAACTGGTCCCAGCACTCCCTGGCAAAAAAGGGGGAAAGAAATGGAAGCAGTGTCAGATTTTATATTCTTAGGCTCAAAGATTATTGCAGACAGTGACTGCAGCCACGGAATTAAAAGATGCTTTCTCCTTAGAAGGAAAGCTATGGCAAATTTGAAGAGTGTACTAAAAAAGAGACATCACCTTGCTGACAAAGATTTATATAGTGAAAGCTATGGTTTTTCTAGTAGCAGTATATGATTGTGAGTGTTGGACTATAAAGAAAGCTGAATGCTGCAGAATAAATACTTTCAAATGGTGGTGATTGAGACTTTTGAGAGTTCCTTAGACAGCAAGGAGATTGAATCAGTCAATACTTAAAGAAATTAATTCAGGCTGTCCACTGGAAGGTCAAATACAGAAGCTGAAACTTGAACTATTTGTCCACATAATGAGAAGACAGGACTCACTGGAAAAGACCCCAATGTTGGGAAAGATTGAAGGCAAAAGGAAAAGGGCACAGCAGAGGGTGAGATGGATAGCTAGAGTCCAGGGAACAATGAACAGGAGCTTGGACAGACTTCTAGATACAGTGGAAGATAGAAGGGGCTGGTGTGCTACAATCCACAGGATCACAAAGAGTCAGACATGACTAAACAACAACCAATTATTTTTATATGAAATAGTTCTCTGGGAGGAGAAGGGGAAGAAACTGGGGGAAATTCTAGCGATGTAAAAAACAAGATATCAAATATATTTGTTGTTTTTTAAAACCATAGTTTGGTGCTAAAAGAAATCATTTCACTAATATTATAGGGAGGGGAACTGAGGTGCTATGAAGTTAGGTGACTTGCCGAAGATCATACAGGTGTTGTTCAGTTGCCTAGTCATGTCTAATTCTTTGTGACCCCCATGGACCATAACTATCTGTGGAATTTTCTTGGGAAGGATACTGGAATGGTTTGCCATTTCTTTCTCCAATAAATCTTTTTTTGTCAGACAATCAGGGGATAGACTTGCCCAAGGTCACATAGCTAGAAGTGTCTGAGTCCAAATTTGAACTCAGGTCTTTCTGATTCTTTGGAGCCACTTAGCTGCTTCCTAAGCATACAGAGGTTAAGTGGCTTGCCCAAGATCACTCATCTAGGAAATGTCTGAGGCTGGATTTGAACTCTGGTCTTCCTGACTCCAGGGTCGGTACTACAAATCACTGAGCCACAGATACGTTATAAATTATAAAATATCAGAGGTAAGATTTAAACTCGGATCCCATGACTAGTCTAGAGCTAGAATTCTTCCCACTTCTCCAAGCTGTCTCCTCCTGAAATGTTGTAGGATCAACTTGCTTCTGTGTTTCAATGTTCCTAAGTTCTGGGGCAGAACCTTATTCCTGGACTTAAATAGGTAGAGCCTTGGGTTAGCTAGAACATAATTCTTCAGGGGAAAAGAGAGGGGTAAGCATGGTGCCTGCCTATCCAGACAGACAAAACCTGATTCCAGGCAGAGTGAGTTTGTTGAAGCCTGCAGTAGAAATGGTGTTGTTGTGGGGTGGGGTTTGTTTGGTTTTGTGTTTTAATCCTCTGAAACTCTGAACCATCTCTATTCATCCCTCCTTGGCAGACAGGCATCCTGTTTCTCCTTCTCTAGGCAGCTGCTGCCACAATCGCCCCGTAAGGCCTCAAACATGGAGGGGTGTGCAGCTGGAAAAGGGACAATAATCAGAGCCCATGATGCACCAACCCAGAGAGATAAACTGTAGGCCAGGAGTACCCAAGGAGAATGTTGGCTTTCTTTTTAATGGGCTTGGCAAAGAGCTCAGGTATCCTTTGCAGGGGCCCACAAAAGGCAACCTTTAGGGAACAAAGCTATTTTTAAGTGCAGCAACAACAACAACAATAATAAGTAGTATTTATCTAATACTTCAACATTTGCAAATGACTTTTACACCTATCTGATCCTCCTCTATGAGGAAGATGCTATTATCTTTGGTTTACATATGAGGAAACTGAGGCTGGGAGAGGTTAAGTGACTTGTTCAGGATCACACCACTAATAAGGGTCTGAGGCAGGTTTCACCCTCAGGTCTTCCTTTATCAAGTCCACCACTCTAACCATCATACCACCTAATATCAGGTATGTCCTCCCTGGATAAAACTCATGGCCTCAAATGTCTAAGAACAAATGTTCAAATTTAGGCAATAAGGAAGGAGATCCTAGAGGTCTTCACATGAGTAGGAAAATGTCACCTCACAAGAATCACTGAGCTGGTGAGATGAAACCAGGGGTGTCCTAGAGTCAGCACAAACAAGCTCTTGGGAACTAATTGTTAAAATTTCAATATGAGCATTTATATCCCCCAAATAAGCAAATGCAACAAATAAGCATTTGATTTTTTGTCTTATTGATGATCCAGACTTAAGAAACTGATGGGTAAAATGTCCATCACGAAAATTAAATTTAAAAATGCATCATGTATATGTTTTTGTCAGAGAGTTTGTGGTTAATCATTTTAAAACATAATGTTGGAGATAAAACCCACCAGGGTAGGGGTAGCATTTTATATTAAAAACACAGACTTATGGGAGGAAATCCATGAACATAAATGGCAAAGCAAGGCATAGAACATTTGGGTGAAGACAAATATAAAGTTAAAAAAAAGAATTTATTTTGTCATCAATGTATATTATATACCACTTATAAAATATATATTATTGACATATATAAATGTATATCACAGAGCATCACAGAAAGGAAAAATACAGTCTCCATTCTCAAGGAGTTCACAGTCTAATAGAGGAGACAACTTGCAAACAATTAGATACAAAAAAGATCAACACTGGATAAACTTGAGACAATCTTAGAGAAAAGGCACTAGCATTAAGGAACCCCGGAAAGGATTCTTGTAGAAGGCAGGATTTAGCTGAGACTTGAAGGAAACCAGGGAAAGTCAAAGGGTAAAGACAAGGAAAGAGAGAATTTCAAGAATAGGAAACAAGCAGTGAGGAGTATAGAGTCAGGAAATGAGCCTTCTATGCAAGAAAGTTTAACCAGGCCACTAATTATGCAAAGTCTTTGTTGTCATTTTTGAATCCAGCTAGTAATTTCCCATCTATACTTATATCAATCATGTGTTCTTACAAACTATTCAGAAGGAGTAGCATTTTTTACATTTTCACTTGTAACTTCTTTGGCATAGGGGTGGGTAATGCAGCATCATTTAGGTAGGTTCAGGGACAACCACACTAAAGCTCATGTCCTTTCTGCTACTGGACCTTCACTTGATTAGTTCTTTCTCTCCAGGTTCAAAGGCAGTCAAATGGTTATGTTCTGGAATATTCTCAGAAATTACATCATTTGAAGAAATTTTCTAATCAGGTCCACCCCTACCTAAGTAAAACCAGACAAATCTCTTCTATGGAATAGTTTCTTCTCTTTCAATATTGAACCACAAAATTATAGGCTTATCCAAAATCAGTGTTAATGGCCATGTAATTTAATAGCAACATCAAGAAACACAAATATACAGATAAATATACAAACAAGGTATAAAAGTCTGCAATGGGATTCATAGCTAGGATCTCCTCTCTCCAACTCACAGCCCATCTGAGAGAAATGTTTGAAGAAAGAGATAGAAATTTAAAATCTAGATAAAAATGTCTCCAAATGTTGTGCTCTCACACAACAAGGGAAGTGACAAATCTGTCGACTGGATTTCACTCTCCCCATCGGCCACAAATACCAGTATGGTCAATTCTCAACTCCAGTCCACTTCTGCTTCATGCTCATTTCCTCTTTTTTTACTCTCTGGCCTGCACACTCATCTACTTACATGTCCCTCTAGTCTCTACTTTCCTATTTGGGACCTCAAAACTTAGATGGAAGTCTCTCCCTCAAGACCACTGAAACCTCCCCTCCCACACACAATAAATTGATCTCTCTCAAATGTTCTCAAATATTCTAGTCCAAGGATGCTCTGTTCATCCCAGGAAGGGACTGTGAAGCCACTTTGATCCTGGGGAAATTTTCCAAAGTTTCATAATGAATGGGTTCAAAACTCACTAATACTCTTAATTTGGACATTTTTAATCAGGCTTAAAAATTGAGTTTCCAAGTTTTTATGTGTGTGCAGATATGAGTCTTTAAAGGTGACATCCATATGTATCATTGTCAGCATCAGAAATCACTTAACAATGGAAACATTTTCCAGCATTCATTTTCAAAATTCTTTCTCCCTAGCACGAAATTCTTTTGAAAATAAGTTATTTTTATCACTCATTGTTAAAATGTAACCTTTACCTTGAAGGAACAGATTGAGTATGTTTATTTTATTGAAAATATCTTCTAGGTAACCTACTACTGACAGTCACTTGTCATCCCTGAAAAGGTCAGTAAATTTGGAACACTTGTTTTTTTTGTAAAAGAAAAATTTATAACACCTTTAAGTCCAATAATTCTTTCAAGGAGATTGTCATCAGATTATGTCTTTGTGATACCAAGGATTTTAATGGTCTCTTCCCATCTGAATTTGTCAGATCTGATTAGATCATCTTTGTTTTTGTCTCATAACATGACTTGTGAAGAAGAGTAAGAGAATTGTCAACTCTGCTGTTTTCTTGTTCATGGTTAGTGTTTGAATTATTATAATGTTGCTATCATCAGTCTATGGTTTCTTTGCAAGAACCTTTTAAGGTCACCAGTTCATTTTGTGAGAATTAGTTTAACGAAAATTATGCAATAGAACCTGTGAACCTACTTGAACAGCACACGTAAATTGCAATATCTCACAATACATTGGAAACGAATGATTAAGAGAGAACGCTACTGTGCATCTCTTCATATTGTAGAATTCTCATTATTCCCTCTAATATCTCGAGACCTGTCCATGCCACATGGAGTAAGAGTGTCAATTTTACTAAATATTGGGTTTATAGATAAAGACACAATTGGGTTGGTATTGGGAACTCCCAGGTGAGGAAATCTCCTCTACTAATGCTTTTTTTGTATCTTGTAGTCCTACTCTTGGTTTTCTGGAGCCTTGAGAAGTTAAATAATTTGTACATTGTCACAAAGCTAGTAGATATCAGAGGCAGAACTTAAACCCAGACCTTACTGGTTCCAAGACTAACTTTCTGTCTACAGTCCCAAACTACGTCTATTAATAAAGCTTGATTTTTTTCTTATTTTGGAAATAAAAATTGAAAATGGGTGGTGGGCCATATTTGGTCTGCAGGTCATAGTTTTCCAACCACTAGATTAGAGAATTAAGCTGAAAGTACTAAGATGGAATCCAACACATATAAATTTAAAGTCTTATATTTGGGTTCAAAAAATCACCTTTATAAGTACAAAATTAGGGAAGAATGGTTAGATAGCCATATGAAAAAAAAATCTTGGTAGGAGAGGGATTAGTAAACTGCAGCCTCAATGTGAGGCAATAGTGTCATGTGGCCAAAAAACAAAAAGCCAATGCATCTACATTAAGAGTCATAACCTCCTAGAATAAGGCGGTGATAGTCAATTATGATTGTCATGATTTTTAGGAAAGATATCAGTAAGCTAGTTTGAATGCAGAAGATGGCAATAAGTTTGATTTTGAGTCTTTACCATATGAGGATGAGTTGAAGAAACAGGTTTTATTTAGCTTGGAGAAGACTCAGAGATGATATGATATAGTTGTGTTCAAGTATCTGAAGGGCAATCATGCTTTACAGATTAGACCTGCCAAAAATTCTGCTTAGTCCCAGAGGGTAGAACCAAGAGCAATAGATGGGAGTTACCAAAAAAAGGCAAATTAAGTCCTGATGTCAGGGAAAACCTTCTTAGCTATCAGAGCTAAGCAGAACTAGACAGTGTTGCCTTAAAAGGCTATTGGTTCTCCCTCTATAGAGATCTTTAAGCAGAGGCTGGATGAGCATTTCTTTGATGTTAAAGAGGGAATTCCTTTTCTGATAGGGGATGTACTAGGTGACCACTGAAATCTCTTTTAAATCTAAAATTTGGGTTCTTTCACTCTTATGATCAACCTTTCTACTTAAATGTTTCTAAAGAATCTAAAGTACGTTAGATATGATATTATTTTTGTAGTGATGATGGAAAAAGGGGGAGCTTCTGTTTTGTTAATAAGAATACTCCATAGCTTGATGATATTAGTATAGATGAGAGAAACATGGGAGTTGCAAATGCTTTTCTGGCTCAAGGACTACTTTAATGGTATAAAAGTTCCCAGGGACCACCCATTCCCCTGCTCCTCCTTGATGTAGGGCAAAAAAATTATTAGAATGAATAGCTAGTCAGGTACTGGCATCAAAGAAGTGTTATAACTTAAAAAAACTTCACTTAATACTTCAGCAAGGCTCTCATCTCATCAGTTTATGTACTTACTTCCTCTACTGGTACAGATGGAAACCCATTTTCGCCTTCTAATCCTCTGTGGTTCTTGTATTTCATTAAATGTTTCTGAAAGGATCAAGCATCCAAGGCATGGGAGGGAGACCTTTCCCTGCTTCCTTTGATATCTTGTGGATTTCAACACAATACTTGGTAAGTTTTCTGTTAATCTTCAATCTCACTACAAGACTGATAACCAGCTTTTCCAGTGATGAGTCTTGTAATTTCCTTTAAAAAAAAATCATATGCAAAGTAAAGTAATCAGAGCTAGGAAAACAATAAGTATAATGACTACTACATCAATGTAAATAGAAAGAACAACCACAAAACAAAGATGAATGCTGCAAAGTTATAAAGAAAAATCTTATCCTAAAAGAAGAGATATGTGCCATAAGAAATGATCATCATATTAATTTTTTATATACTTGTAAAGGACTACCTGAGATAATAAAGAGTGAAGTGAGTAGAGCCAAAAGAATGTTATATAGAGCTACAAATTTAATATTTGAATAATAACTTGTAAATGTTTACTTCCAGAGAATGAACTGAGAAGTGAAAACACAAAAGATGTAATTTATATATGTTGCTGAATGACACCTTCTATGGTGTGGAGAGGGGAGAGAAAGGCTGAATAAAAAGAAATTAATATATAAATACATAAAAGAAGAGATATAACAACAATACTTGTGTGCACTCCTTTGCAAAGATGGGCTTAGTGTGAACAATATAATATCATACATTCTCAATATATTGGTAGGTTTTGATGGGCTATTTTTCTTTTTAGAAAATCTTTATTCTACAGGATTGTTTTCTGGAAAAGAGGGAAGACCTGTATATGGAGAAATACAGACTCATATAAATAAGATACATCAATAAAAGTTATCAAAATAATCATAAAGTAAATGGTTAATAAAAAGAATTTTGTAAACTGCCGAGTGCTGAGGAAACTTGAAACATAACATACTTTTACTATTATGGTACAGGGATGATCTGGAATGGAAAGACTTTGTATATGGTCTTTGGAATGTTCTAAATGTCTTTTGTCTAAGGGCCAGCCTAGCTGTGATTGGAGAAGTTCAGTCAAGTCAACAAGTATTTCTTAAACACTTAGCATGTGTCAGGTACTATACTAAGTTCATCACCAGGCTGGGCATTAAAGAATGAAGTTTTTGCTTATATATCAACTCTGAAAGACCATTTACTAGGCCACAGAGGAATTACAAATGGCATCAGTGGAGGAAATATCCACAAGAGCAAAGCTAAAGTTAAGTTTGTCAGTTGTATTACATTACATTGTATGCCAGGGTTGAAATTTTCTTTCTTTCTTTTTTATTAAACTCTTACCTTCTGTCTTAGAATTGATACTGGTTATCCATTCCAAGGCAGAATGAATGGTAAGAGCTAGACAATCAGTGTTAAGTGACTTGCCCGGGCTCACACAGCTATGAAATGTCTGAGGTCAAATTTGAACCCAGGACTTCCCATCTCCATGCCTGGCTCTCTATCCACTTGGCTAGCTAGCTGCCCCTGGATTGAGATTTTCTAGGTATTACTAATATATATGTATACATATAAATATATATAAAGATAGATAAATATTTATACAGCATTCTATTTTCCATCCAATAAACCTTGAGCAAAAAAGGGAATGTCTTATCCTAGCATCTGCTCAGCAAGGACAGAGTATAGGTTATTCCTATTGATCTTTAATTCTTGCATTGTTGTCAGTCCTAGAACTAAGCAGCCTTAATGGAGAATGTCAGACCTCATTGCAAAACATCAATTCAGGGCAGCAGAAGTTCCTTTTTTGTTTTGTGCAGTCATTGAGGTAGAAGAGAAAAAATAGATGTGTCAAACCAAGGAGATGGTGGTCATTGCTCTCACATCCTTCTCTGCCTCCTTGTTGAGAAGACAATCTGTACACACACAAATAAAATAGAAGATGCTATACTCTAAGAGATATAGGCATAAACGCTATAAAAATTCAGAGGTGATAAAAATAATTCCACCTTGGATGATCAAGGCAGAGTTATTGGACCAAGTAGACTCTGAGATGAATAAGTGGGACTTTCAGGAAGGAACTAAGTGACTCTTCTATTTCAGGCACTCATCACTACACATGGAACTGTTTATTGCATTAGCCTTTGAAATAAGTTGTCTGAATACAATCTCTCTCCTTTACAATGTGTTTCCCATATAGCTGCCAAAATAATTTTCCTAAGGCTCTGCTTTGACCAAATTATTCTCAAAAATTTTCAGTGGATCCCTATTACCTTTGAGATAAAAGACAATCTCCCTAACCTGACATTCAAGGCCTTCCATCAACTGATGCTAGCCCGCCTCTCTAGCCTTATTTCATTTTACTCAATTTGCATGTTCTAGATTCTAGTTAGATTGTCCTACCCCCTGATCTGCAAATTCAATATTCTATCTCACCTCCATTCATTTGCAAAAATTATCTCTCATTCCTTGAATACATTTCCTCCTTATGATGGCCTCTCAAAATCCCATTTTTCCATCAACTCAGATGTGCAACTTCATTTGTGAAGCCTTATTGGATTCTCGAAGTTGTTATTGCTGTAACCATCCATTTGTTATCTTGTATTTACTATCCGAGTATATGTTGTAGCCCTTCACCATTCCAACCCACCCTTAAGGGAAGATTTTCATATTTGATTTCATTTTGATTTTTTACTTTGTTTCATTTTTGTCTTTGGATCACCAGTCCCTACGATAGTGCTTTGCATTTGGTAAATTCTTGGTGGAATTGAATTGAATTATGTCTGTTAACTCTACACAGATCATGGCCAGTTCCTGGTGTAATTACAGGGTGTCTCAAGAGTCTTTGTGCCCTTTTAAGCTTTTAAGAGGCAATGAGATAGCATAAGGGACCTGAGGTAAAAAAACTTGAATTCAAATCTAGTCCCAGACACTACCTAGCTATATGACCTGAGAAATTCACGTAAATTCTGTTTGCCTCCATTTCCTCAATTCTAAAATGGGGATAAAATAGCACATAATTCACAGAGTTGTTGTGAGGATGAAGTAGGATAATATTTGTAAAGTACTTAGCACAAAGCCTAACATGCTTTCCCCCTTTTTCTTACAACAAATATGAATAACAATTGTCCAAAAGGGTAAGCACCTTGCTTTTAACTAGAATGCTATTTTCATAATCAAATTTTGTGCTATAATCAGAGTTATTATGTACTATATACAGAGCTGTAGTATTCATGAGAAAAGACCATTAAGGGGCAGCTGGGTAGCTCAGTGGAGTGAGAGCCAGGCCTAGAGACAAGTGGTCCTAGGTTCAAACCCGGCCTCAGCCACTTCCCAGCTGTGTGACCCTGGGCAAGTCACTTGACCCCCATTGCCCACCCTTACCAACCTTCCACCTATGAGACAATACACCGAAGTACAAGGGTTTAAAAAAAAAAGAAAAGACCATTAAAATACCCATTTTTGTAGCTTCTGTTTTTCTGTGTCTTAGTGCATTCAGGTCAAACATGAGGAAGTAGTGTGCCATATTGGGTACAATGTTGACTGGGTAGTAGAAGGCTTTGGTGCTTCTAGGTCTGGGCAGCCAGTGTCCCTGTGCCTCAGTCTTCTCATCTTAAAATGTCTTGAGTTGGACTATGTGACCTCTAAGGTTCATGTCAGTCTTAAATATTCTAATTTTATTTTATTATAGGAATCTTAAAAAACATGTGCCCACAGAAAGTATGTCAAATAAGAGCTAGCTCTAGTGTTAAACAGCAAGAGTTCAGTGAGCTAGGCCGGATAAAAATTGCATTGTGGCCATCTGAGTTTGTGTCTTGCCCCTCTTTTAGACTTGGAGTTCCATGAGGGCATAGCTTTCCCACCCCACACTTGCTTCTGTCATTGAGTAGCACAGTGTTCTACATAGTAGGTGTCAGATAAAGGTTTGTTCATTTTAATTATGAAAATCACTGTGCAGCTAGAAATATACTGACTGGGCATGTGACTTGATGCAGTAGATGAGAACCTGAAAAGTTATGTGTAAATCTCTCTCTTTTTTAACCATAGCATATGTTAAGTGTAGTAGAACTGATTATTTAAGGAACCCAATGTGGATATTTGTGCAAATGCAAGAATAATTTTATAATGTGAATAATCCCTTCCTAGCCACTTTATGCATTTAGATTTTCATTTCTCGTGGTTATTTAAAGCAAGGCTCACCTGAATAAAGATAGGAATGAAAAGATAATTTTGTACTTGGTTGAACTATTCCCTTCCTTCAGCTTAAAGTATTTCACAATTTGGTATTCCGTCCATCCTCACAGTTATCCCTGGAAGGTAGGTATTTTTTAATTAAAAGGTAAAACTGTTTTCTAGAAATGACAAGGACTATTCTTTTGCTTTACATGATTCATGAAAAAGACTTGACACAGACAGATCATGTTTATAATCAAGCACACTTCAGGACAAATCTATTTAATAAACAAGAGTGAGGTACAGTGGGAAAGGCTCTGGCTCTAGAATTACAGAGTCTGGGTTCAATTCCTGCCTCTGGCATTTAATATCTGAGTGACCTTAGGCAGGTCACTCAATTCCTCTGGGCCTCATTTCCTCCTTCTGTATAATGGAAAGGTTGGTCTACTTAGCTGGGGGAGGTGGAGTAGAAGTTCCCTTGCTAGCTCTACATTTATGATCCTAAAGGTATCACTGGCAAGTCTGGATTCTGACCAAAGGCTGCAAGGACAGGGTGGGTCTCTCTGTTCCCTAGTGATGTATGTGAGAGGAGAAGATAGCTACCACAAGAAAAAGAAAAATGGTGGTCAGCACTCCACTTAAAACTGTTCACACACAGATGAGAATGAAAGATGAAAATAGTTTCGTGCACATGTGTGCACAAACAGCTAAGGTTACTTTGATCCTGTTGGTCCAAAGTCTCCACTAGCTTTCCTTCCATAGTAGTGTGGGGTCAGCTCCCCAAGATCTAGTAGACTGACAAGGGTGGGAACCTTCTAAAAATGGGGTTATAAAATCATAGACAATATTGAAGGGAACCTCAAAGGCCATTTAGTTCAATCTTTTGCCAATAGCATGAATCCCATCTAAAATATCCCAAACAAGTTGTGACCAGGCTTTGCTTGAATAGTTCCATTGGTAGAAAATATTCCTAACCAAGCAGCCATGGGCAGCTTGTAGGCTCTCATGGGTAACAAATTTTTCTTCATGTTGATCCAAAATATCATTGTTTGTGATGTCTACTCTGTTCCCCCGGTTTTACTTCTAAGACTCCAGCAAAATAAGTTTGATTCCTCTTTCTCTCAACAACCATAGCCTTCTGCAAATATTTGAAGAAAGGTATCGGGCCTTAAATCTTCTTTCCTCCAGACCAGTAGTTCCCAAACTTTTTTTGCCTACCACCCCCTTTCCAGAAAAAATATTACTTAGCGCCCCCGTCACATACTATCACTGCCCCCTTACAGTTATTCGCTGCCCCCAAGTGCACCTATGGCCATCACTGCTCCCCTGGATCACTGCAGCACCCACGGGGGGGGGGGGTGCCCACTTTGGGAATCACTGCTCCATACTAAACATCTCCAGTTCTTTAAATTAAACCTCTTATGGCATGACTTCAAGTCCCCTTGCCACCTGGGTCACCCTCCTCTGAAAGCATTCCCACTTGTGCATGCTTCTTATAATATGTGGCACTGGAAATTAGGTATTCCTAATTCCAGATAAGGACTAACTGCCAGGTTTGGATAGTACATGTCATCAAGCCAGCCTAGGACACCTTTATCTTTCTTGGCTGTTGCATCATATTCCTTACTCATCTAAAGCTCTCAGTTAACTAGAACTCTTAAGGGTTTTCCCCCATGTAAATTACCTTCTTGCCACATCTCCCATTGACCCCCATCCAGGGTAGTATTATGGCATCTACCTAATCCAGTGTTTTGGATACAGAGACCAAAAATAGTCCAGTCAGAACTTTCCTTAGTGATCATGTCTGTCCCTTCAATAAACCATTACTGAATTTTACCAGAAATACATGGTAAGGTCACTGGCCTGAAATTTAAATGTACTGCTTTCTTTCTTTGAAAATCAGGGTATTTGTCCATCTGTCCAATGGCATCACTCGCGTTTGCCAAAATTCCTCCAAGCTTTTTGACAGCAATTACACCAACAATTCTTTAATCAATAATCTAAGATGTAATTAATATGAGACAAGTGACTTGAATTCATAGAAGAGCAGCCTGACGAATGAGTGAGACAAATATCTGTGGGATATGTGCTATCTGATGTATGGAGGGGCTAGATAAAATTATGAACAAGGTTTCAAAGGGCTAAATTGCAGGCAGATGTTTGGGGTCTGTCCCCAAGATCTGGAAATCACCTTTGCATGCTTTGCATGTTCACTTCTGCAGGCAGGGAAAGGAAAGGAAGTTCCTGGTGGACAGTGACCTCTCTCTCTCTCTCTCTGCCCTGACTCCTGCCTTAGAAGAGCTTTGGTGGACGATTCTTCCTCTGACAAGCTTCCCTTTGAAAGTTTTAGAATTTGACCTTCCCAGTCTGAGGTGGGGCTCTTAGGGGAGTGAAGGCAGAGGGAACATTTCATCCCTTACTCAAATAGTGTCTCTGGTGTCTCAGAAAAGCATAGTTGGCTCCTAGCCAAGCCATTAACAAAACTATTTAGTGTACACTTGCTTTTTCTAGTTTGTTCATAGTTCCATAACGTCTCGCATCTATTAGGCATATATTTGAACTGTACTGCTCACAAAATAGGATTATCTGCTGACAACTGGAAAATATTCGGCATAGGTGGAAGATTTGATTTAGCTTCCCTTGGTAGTGTGGTGAGGGGTATTGATTCATTAGCAGTGCCTTAGAGGGGAAGATTGCTCTGGGTGGAGTCACAAGAAAACAGGTGGGAAAGAACAATGGCAGTTACACAGGTGAGCCAAGTGACAAAGTTCACTTGAGGAGAGGGTGTTAACTGACAAACTGGTCCCAGACAAACATGTAGATTGAGGGAAGCAATTTGCCTTTAGTTCTCTATCATATACCATGGCTTAACTTCTCTGGTCTTATTTTCATTGTTGGTTAAAATGGGAATTGTTCACAAGGATGTAAATGGGAATTGCTAGGTTTGGAATCACTGAGGTTAGAATTCAAATTCCCATGTGCTCAAATGATATAGCATTCAGATTTTTAAAGGAGAAACTAAAGAATCTTAAGGAAGAAATAGATAGTAAAACTATACAGGTGGGGGACCTCAACTTTCCCCTATCAGAACTAGATACATTGAACCAAAAAATAAATAATAAAGAAGTAAGGGAAGTGAATGAAATTTTAGAAAAATTAGAGAAAAAAATTCCCATGTGTTGCTTGTTACCTTTAAATTCAGGTAAGTGCCTTCATTAATAAAATAAGGATGTCTGACTAGATAAGTCCTAAGGTTTCTTCCATTCAGAATCTTATGATTCTCCATAGCCTATTCACCACTGGGTGCCCAGTGCCTTCATACCGATCCTGTATATCTAGGGGCTCTTGCTATACAGCACTATGGGGACTTGCACTTTTAAGCAATACCACATGCTCCAGAATTCTTTCAGCTCTTCTACCCATGAAAATATTTCTATCCAGATTCCTAAGAACCTTGCTTTCCAGGATGACAACCATCTAACATGATAAACTGACCCATGCTAATATATTAATGGGTGCTAATGATCAGTGCCATGTTGTTCTTCCCAGATTAATACAGACATAATTTCACAGGCACTTTCTAGAGATGCAATGCTTAACCCAGTGATGGGCAAACTTCTGCCCGCTGGCCAGATGTGGCCCCCTGAAATGTTCTATCCATCTGCATGATATTATTCTTAATCTGACAAATACAATGAGTAGGATGCAATACAATGAAACTTTGCAAGAATTGCCTTAGAAACAGATTGACAGATAAGCATTTCCTTTCCTTTGGCCCCCTCTTTAAAAAGTTTGCCCATCACTGGCTTAACCCAAAGGAAGGACTATATGATAGAAATCCCAGTTCCATAGCAGTCTCAGGATTCAGGATGTTGTTTAGTCATTTTCAGTAATGTCTGACTCTTTGTGATCCTATTTGTGGTTTTCGTGGGGAAAGTGGAGGAAGGAAGATATCTGGGGCCATGAGAATCTTTTGGTGTCCTTCCAATTAAATCACTTGTGTGCTTCACTGCCTTATCTACATAGCACCAGCCTTTGGAGTTGAGCCAGTGAGCTCAGAAGAAAAGCAAGTGAGGATGCAGCTAAATGGCTCAGAGAATAGAAAGCCACCCCTGGAGTTCATAGGGGGGACCTGGGTTCATACCTGACCTCAATTATTTCCTTGCTATATGACCCTGGGCAAGTCACTTAACCCCAAATACCTAGCCCTTATTGTTTTTCTGCCTTGGAATCAATACCCAGTAATTTTTTTGACCCATGAATTTTATTTTGTTTTATTTGTTTGTTTGTTTTATTTTTTAGAAAAAAAATTTTCCATGGTTACATGATTCATGTTCTTACTCCCCTCCTCCCCCCACCCCCGCCCATAGCCTACGCACATTTCCACTGGTTTCTTCATGTGTCATCGATTAAGACCTATTTCCATATTATTGATAGTTGCACTAGGGTGGTCATTTAGAGTTTACTTCCCAAATCATGTCCACATCAACCCATATGTCCAAGCAGTTGTTTTTCTTCTGTGTTTCCACTCCTGTAGTTCTTCCTCTGAATGTGGGTATCGTTCTTTTCCATAAATCGATCAGAGTTGTCATGGGTTGTTGCATTGCTGCTAGTACAGAAGTCCATTACATTCGATTTTACCACAGTGTATCAATCTCTATGTACAATGTTCTCCTGGTTCTGCTCCTTTCACTCTGCATCAATTCCTGGAGATCCTTCCAGTTTACATGGACTTCCTCCAATTTATTATTCCTTTGAGCACAATAGTATTCCATCACCAATAGATAACACAGTTTGTTCAACCATTCCCCAATTGAAGGGCATACCCTCGTTTCCCAGGTTTTGCCACCACAAAGATCGTGGCTATGAATATTTTTGTACATGCCTTTTCCCCTATAATCTCCTTGGGGTACAAACCCAGCAATGGTATGGCTAGATCAAAGGACAGTTAATCTTACAGCACTCTTTGGGTATAGTTCCAAATTGCCATCCAGAATGGTTGAATCAATTCACAACTCCACCAGCAGTGCATTAATGTCCCAATTTTGCTACATCCCCTCCAATATTCATTACTCTCCCCTGTCATTTTAGCTAATCTGCTAGGTGTGAGGTGATACCTCAGAGTTGTTTTGATTTGCATTTCTTCAATTATTAAAGATTTAGAACACTTTCTCATATGCTTATTGATAGTTTTGATTTCTTTATCTGAAAATTGCCTATTCATGTCCTTTGACCATTTATCAATTGGGGAATGGCTTGATTTTTTTGTACAATTGATTTAGCTCCTTGTATATTTGAGTGATTAGCCCTTTGTCTGAGTTTTTTGTTATAAAGATTTTTTCCCAGTTTGTTCTTTCCCTTCTGATTTTGGTTGCATTGTTTTTGTTTGTACAAAACCTTTTAAATTTAATATAATTGAAATTATTTACTTTACTTTTTGTAATTTTTTCTAACTCTTGCTTGGTTTTTAAATCTTTCCTTTTCCATAGATCTGACAAGTATACTACTCTGTGTTCATCTAATTTTCTTATGCTTTCCTTCTTTATATTCAAGTCATTCACCCATTCTGAATATTTATCTTGGTATAGGATATGAGATGCTGATCTAAACCTAATCTCTCCCAAATTGTTTTCCAATTTTCCCAGCAGTTTTTGTCCCAAAAGTTGGGCTCTTTGGGTTTATCATACAGTGTCTTGCTGTTGTCACTTACTCCAAGTCTATTCCACTGATCCTCCCTTCTTTCTCTTAGCCAGTACCATGTTGTTTTGATAACTACTGCTTTATAGTATAGTATAGTATAGTATATAGTATAGTATAGTATAGTATATAGTATAGTATAGTTTAATATCTGGTATTGCTAGGCCACCTTCCTTCATGGTTTTTTTCATTATTTCCCTTGATATTCTTGATCTTTTGTTCTTCCAAATGAACTTTTTTCTAATTCTATAAAAAGTTTCTTGGTAGTTTGATAGATATGGCACTAAATAAGTAAATTAATTTGGGTAGAATGGTCATTTTTATTGTTAGCTTGTCCTACCCATGAGCAATCAATGTTTTTCCAATTGTTTAGATCAAGTTTTAATTGTCTGGAAAGTTTTTTGTAGTTGTGTTCATATAATTCCTGTGTTTGTTTTGGTAGATAGATTCCTAAGTATTTTATACTTTCTAGGGTGATTTTAAATGGTGTTTCTCTTTATACCTCTTGCTGCTGTGATGTGTTGGAAATATATAGAAATGCTGATGATTTATGTGCATTTATTTTGTATCCTGCAACTTTGCTAAAGTTGTTGATTATTTCTACTAAAATAGATCTGGCTAAAAGAGATAGGGAAGGTAATTACATCCTGATAAAAGGCAGTATAAACAATGAAGAAATATCAGTGCTCAATATGTATACACCAAATGGTATAGCATCCATATTTCTAAAGGAGAAGCTAGCAGAGCTCAAGGATGAAATAGATAACAAAACTATACAAGTGGGTGACCTCAACCTTCCCCTATCAGATCTAGATAAATCAAACCAAAAAATAAATAAGAAAGAGATAATAGAGGTAAATGAAATCCTAGAAAAATTAGAGTTAATAGATATATGGAGAAAAATATTTAGGGACCAAAAAAGAATACACCTTCTTTTCAGCAGCACATGGAACATTCACAAAGATTGACCATGTACTGTGGCATAAAAACATGGTGAACAACTTCCCAGCCGTGTTACCCTGGGCAAGTCACTTGACCCCCATTGCCTACCCTTACCACTCTTCTGCCTTGGAACCAGTATACAGAATTGATTCTAAGGTGGAAGGTAAGGGTTAAAAAAAAAGAACATGGTGAACAAATGCAAAAAAAGCAGAAATAATTAATGCAACCTTATCAGATCATAATGAAATAAAAATAGTTATTAGTAAGACTACATGGAGGGGCAGCTGGGTAGCTCAGTGGAGTGAGAGTCAGGCCTAGAGACAGGAGGTCCTAGGTTCAAACCCGGCCTCAGCCACTTCCCAGCTGTGTGACCCTGGGCAAGTCACTTGACCCCCATTACCCACCCTTACCAATCTTCCACCTATGAGACAATACACCGAAGTACAAGGGTTTAAAAAAAAAAGACTACATGGAGAGGCAAACCAAAAACTAATTGGAAATTAAATAATATGATTCTCCAAAATAAGTTAGTTAAAGAAAAAATCATAGAAACAATGAATAATTTCATTGAAGACAATGACAATGATGAGATTTCTTACCAAAACTATGGGATGCAGCCAAAGCAGTTCTAAGGGGAAAATTTATATTATTGAGTGCTTGTATTAACAAATTAGGGAGGGCATAGGTTAATGAATTGGGCATGCAAATTTAAAAACTAGAAAGCAAACAAATTAAACATCCCTAGATGAAAACTAAATTAGAAATACTAAAAATCAAAGGAGAAATTAATAAATCAAAAGAACTATTGAATTAATAAATAAGACTAGAAGCTGGTATTTTGAAAAAACAGATAAAATAGACAAAGTACTGGTAAATATAATTTTAAAAAAAGGAAAGAAGAAAACCAAATTAACAGTATCAAAGATGAAAATGGGGACCTCATCTCTAATGAAGAGGAAATGAAGGCAATCATTAAAAACTATTTTGCTCATTTATATGGCAATAAATATAGCAATCTAGGTGATATGGAGGAATATGCACAAAAATATAAATTACCTAAATTAATATCAGAAGAAATAGAATACTTAAATAATCCAGTATCAGAAAAAGAAATTGAACAAGCCATCAAAGAACTCCCTAAGAAAAAATTGCCAGGGCCTGATGGATTCACAAGTGAATTCTATCAAGCATTCAAAAAACAACTAAGCCCAATACTATACAAATTATAATAAGCAAAGAAGGAGTCCTACAAAATTCCTTTTATGACACTAATATGTTACTGATTCCAAAGCCAGGCAGACCAAAAACAGAAAGAAAACTACAGACCAATCTCCTTAATGAACATAGATGGAAAAGTATTAAATAGAACACTAGCAAAAAGACTCCAGCAAGTGATCATGAGGGTTATCCATCATGATCAGGTGGGATTTATGCCAGGAATGCAAGGATGGTTCAACATTAGGAAAACCATTCACATAATTGACTATATCAACAAGCTAACAAACAAAAATCACATGATGGTCTCAATAGATGCTGAAAAAGCCTTTAATAAAATACCACATCCATTTCCATTGAAAACACTATAGGACTAGAAGGACCTTTCCTAAAAATAATGAACAATATATATCTAAAACCATCAACAAGCATCATATGCAATGAGGATAAATTAGAAGCCTTCCCAATAAGATTAGGCATGAAACAAGGATGCCCATTATCACCTCTATTATTTAACATTGTACTAGAAACATTAGCAGTAGCAATTAGAGAAGAAAAAGAAATTGAAGGTATTGAAATAGGCAATGAGGAGATTAAGCTATCACTCTTTGCAGATGATATGATGGTCTACTTAAAAAATCCTAGAGAATCAATACACAGTATTGATTCTAAGATGGAAGGTATGGTTAAAAAAAAGCAGGTGAGGAGAGGTAATAACATAACACACTAAAAGGAGTTCTGGAGTTCAAGGAAACCTGGGTTTAAATTATAAATTCCCAGGTGACCTTAGACAAGTCATCTCCCTTCTTGTGTTTTTACTTTTTCTCTCAGAAAAGGATTGAATGATATCTGAACTTTGCAGGTCCAGCTCTGATTGACTGTATATGAAAGAAGTGGGAGTTTGCAAGTGACCAGATGGAGACTAACTGAGCAGCACATTCAAAGAAAAATTTTAAAATACAAAATCAGACATACCTTCCCTCTAACCCTTAACCAAGGACAAATAACAATAATTTAAACAAAAATGAATCTACTTTTCTACAATCTAGCCAAACTTGCTCTTGAGACACTGTCCTCAATTTGTCCAATAAATGGGCAGCCTTCTTCTCTGTGTTGTGTCTCTGTGGCTGTGGTTACAAGCAACAGCATTTGATAGTCCCTTGGTAAAATAATGAGGCTCCATTTGAAGATGAGTTATTTTATATGGTTAGACTATTTTGGACCAATCAGACAATTGTACAAAAGTTGCAATGAGGACAATGGAATGACCTTTCATTTTAAAACGATCATTGTATTTGTTTTCCCTTAGATTAGCGATTGCAAGCACCTGCTTCTCGACTTTTCCTCCTTAGAATATATGAGACAGGTGCATTTCAGAACTGTTTATTGCATTAGAAGAGACTGTTTCAATGACCTGAAGTTCGAAGTGGCTGGTTAATTGTTAATTGCTTTTGAGATAGTACTTTGAATTCAGTGAATAAATGCACAGCCTTTCTGTATTTGGCTTTTCAGAATCGGTTATAAATAAGAATTTCGGCCAGTATAGGAGATAGGCTAGTTACAACACATCCACAGAATAATTGAGAGACAATGAGATAACAAGTTTCTAATGTGTTACTGACACTCTCAAGAATATTTCATAACAAATAATCTGTTTTCACTGCTAAGTATGTAGAAGCCTCACTTCCATTTATAAATGCCACCACTTCCCCCCAGTCCAGTGTTCCATATTACCAGGTACCATTTCCGATATCACTGGGTTCAGAGAACACATAGAATTATAGACTTGGAGTTGGAGGGGGCCTCAGAGATAATATAGTCTAATATTATATTAACAAGGAAATTGAGGCACAGAGACATAAAACATTGATTAAGTTCTTAATATATGCCAGGCATTGTACTAAGTATTGAAGAGGGAAAAAAAAGGGAAATAGTAGTCCTTGTTCTCAAAGAGCTCACAGTCTCATGATATGATTAAATGCTCATCTGCTGGTATGTAGCAAAATCAGGGACTGGAACTCAAGCCTTGACTCCAAGTCAGAAGTTAATTCAAATCCAGGGTCCTTCTACTGCACCACACTGCCTCTTTCAACCTGGTCCCAATACTAAGCTCTTTTTTCATCCTTTTTCTCATATACATTTTCTTGAAAATCCCTAAAGAAGGGGACTGGAGTGTCAAAATCTGATCAATTTTATTTCCTTGATATCTCTTCACCACTCAACACCTAGACTAGTGTTTTGATGGCAGAAAGGTAAGCAGTTTTTATTCCTGAACTCAGCATAATTTGGAACAATAAAGATTAATGAGACTATATGTTAAAGTGTTTAAAGATTACCTAAAGTTATCTTAGAGGAGTTTAGATACTAAACAGTTGGCTCTTCATTAGGTGTCAGTAATTCTTATTAGACAATTAAAAGAAAATTTTTTATTTTAAAATTTTTTTAAGTTCCAAATCAAATTTTAAATTAAATTTTCCCCTGCCAACTTTGGTAGGGTTTGGTAGCATTTATTCAGTTCCATTAACATCTTAACCATTGTTCCTAAATCCAATCTTTTTAACTTATTTTAGAATGTTTTTAAAAAATGAAAATTAGAAAATATGAGAAAAATGATTAGATTTCTATACAGATTACCCCATGTTTTAGAATAATGGATAACTGCACCCCAGTTGGCCATGGAGTTGCATCCTGACTTCCAAGTGATAACCAATCTTGGGATTTGTTTCCACACTCTTCCACAATCCCTTCACCCATTATTAACCTACACTTCCCCAATCTATAATCTTCTACTATTGGCTTCCTATGAACATCCAAATTCCCAACTTTTCCCTTTCTACGCAAAGCACTGACTTCTTAAGTCCTTTATAACTTAACTGGGACAACAACAGTAGTAGTTGCACAAACAACATCGCCTTACCCCAACTCATGTGCGCAATGTCCCCAAATTATTTTGTAGATGTTTCAGATGCCTTCCATCATCTACACAACGTGTCTTGCATTCATTCTCTTTTCTCCATCACCTCCCTCATTCAGGTCCACACCTCCTCTTTCTTGGACTATTGTAACAGACCTTTTTTTTTTAAACCCTTACCTTCTGTCTTGGAATCAATACTGTGTATTGGCTCCAAGGCAGAAAAGTGGTAAGGGCTAGGCAATAAGGGTTAAGTGACTTGCCCAGGGTCACACAGCTGGGATGTGTCTGAGGCCAGATTTGAACCTAGGACCTACCGTCTCTAGGCCTGGCTCTCAATCTACTGAGCTACCCAGCTACCTCCTATAATAGACTTTTAATTGATCTATCTGCCTCAAATCCCTTCCCAATCCAATCCATCCTCCATATCAACACCAAAGTGATTTTCCTAAAGCATAGATATGATGATGTCATGCTTTTGCTGACTAAGCTGCAGTGGCTTTAGGATCAAATATTATTTCATCTTCATCTCATTCTTTTTTAATTCCTATTTTTGTGCAATGCATAATATATATAATTATTAATATAGTAGTACACCTAAATACATTTTTTAACTTTACCATCTGTCTTAGTATTAATTCTAAGACAGAAGAGTGGTAAGGGCTAGGCAATTGGAGTTAAATAATTTGCCCGAGGTCACACAGCCAGGAAGCATCTGATCCTGTTTTGAACCCAGGTCCTTCCAGCTCCAGACCTGACACTCTGTCCACTGTGCTAACTAGCTCCCCTGCATACATATACTTTTAAGTTAGCACAGTAGCACATGGATATCCTTTTAAAAACATATATATATATATATACATATGTATATTTAAAAGTTATGTGTATAACTTTTAAATAAGGAAATATATATATCTTGAGGGTACATGTTCAAAATAGTTTATAACTGAGGAATACTCATTCAAAAAACTTAGAAACCATTGAAGCAGTTTTTTAAAAAACTAATGAAAATCATGGAACTTCTTAAATAACATCCCCACAAAAGTTCTCTTTTGATATCTCATTATGGCAGAGGGGTAGCCTGAAGTTCTCAAAGATTATGTCAGCAGGACATATATTCTGGTAGGTCTTAGCAAGATGGGAAGGCTTGAAGAAAATGCAGGGAATGCAGTTCAGTGGAAAGAGGTCCAAACAGTCCTTTTATTTATGTTATGGGGCAAATCATTTTTTATTTCTTTACCTCAGTTTCCCCATTTATAAAATGAACAGATTAGACTAGATGATAGTCTCTTAGGTCTTCCAGGTCTTCCATTCTTCCAGGTCTAGATATAAAATTCTATGGTATCAGGGATGAACTGAACATATTAGAACTAATTTGGTTAAGCTCAGAGGGGCTCATCAACAGAAAACTGGCCACAGGCTATGTATACCAATATGTATATTCAAATACATGTATAGTAATCCATATACACTTAAGCTATCCAGTTAAATGTTTATATAAGCATTCATACATGTGTATGTGTATATGCATGGTATAGCTATATACCACATATATGTATTTATCATGTATATACATATGTGGGGAAGGAGAGAGGGGGGAAGGGAGGTTAGAGAGGGAGAGGGACAGGTTGGCAAAGTGGAGATGGAGTACACAATTCAGAAAATTTTCTATTAAAGTATAGACAAAGTACCTGACCAGTGAAAACTATGGATATTTTGAAGTAGAAGTATTTTCAAATACTTCATCTTTCAGGGGTACAGTAGAAGGAATATTGACATTGGGATTATAGGACCTGGATTCAAATCTTGGTTTTGATTACCTGATTACCCTGACAAGTCACTTTCCCCTACGGTTTCTTCAACTGTAAATTGTAGGAAGGGCATGTGGATAAGATGGCTTCTAAGGTGCTTTCTAGCTTTAAATCTAGGATTCTGTATGAGTTACTAAGAGATGGGAAGATATGCTAAATAACCTATCAAAGTTATCCTTACTGAAAATAACCCCAAATCACATCAGAATGTGAGAAAATGTACATCTATCCTCCCATTTTCACTCTTCCCCATCCCCATTCCCAAACGCATCCCATTGATAGGTTTTTTAATTGCAAAGGCAATGTTCAAAAGGACAATGTTCACAAACCCTTGACACTTTCCCATTTCATACAATGATCTCTCTGATAATAATTAGTCTCAACAGACCAGTGGACATATTTAGTCACGGTTTTTATTCTGATTAAAAATCTTTCCTTATCCATAGGTTAATTTCAGTGAGACTTCAATCCACAAGGTATTGAAGTAACATTTGTTTTTCAATATTGTCTGACTCTTTGTGACCCCATTTAGAGTTTTCTTGGCAAAGATAGTGGTATGGTTTACCATTTCCTTCTCCAGTTCATTTTATAAATGAGGAAACCAAGGCAAACAGAGTTAAGTGAGTTGTCCAAGGTCAAACAGCTAGTAAGTGTCTGAGACTAGATTTGAACCCAGGAAGATGAGCCCTCGATTCCAGGCCCAGTACTCCATGTACTTGTTGCACCACCTAGCTACCCCAAATAACTCTAAATGACCCCAAAATGCTGGGGTTCTCCCTATATAGAGAGTCACAGGGTTATATGTCATTCAATTGTTAGTCCCACACTATGACATGCACACAAATGGGCAGCCAGTTGAGTTATTCCATTAGTCCATGTTCCTGGACCAGCACTGACCCAATGCTAGATGCAGAACTGAAGAAAGGAGAGGTTTGGACTGGGACACATTTATTTAAAAGTATAGTGCTTTCAATGACCCTAAGCTAATCCTTGACCATACCCTCAACACATACTAAAAGTCTCATTTTTAAACACTGATGTTCTCCCAACGTAAATCATGGCACCCTGTCATCTCAAAAGAATTAAATGTGCAAGTGACCAAAAAGGTAATTGAAAAAATGTACCCCTTGGGGGATAGGGGCTTTCTAGATCTATGACATCATTAGGATAGAAACTTTTGAGTGAGAAATCTTTCTTTAACAATGCAGATCTATTTCTGTTCTATTTTGATTCCCTGAAAATACTAATTTTCCCCCTTGAAACTACTTTGTGTAAATTGTCAGTCTTCTGTGTTTGTTATTTCCCCTCGATAGAAAGAAAGCTCCTTTCTTTTTTCTTTGTATCCTGAGGGCCTGGGATAGTATCTGGCACAAAGTAGGGACTTTTTAAAAGCTTATCATCATAACAACAATAGATATCATAAGCCACATCACACTACCGAAAGAATTTCCATGTGAAAAGTATCATAAAAACATCTTCAGAGACTCAATCTAGACACATTTAAAGCAACTTCTACGCGTTGGGCATTATGCTAGACACGGGGGATAGGAAGGTACCTCAAGGAGCTTAGACTATTAGGAAAGACAATCATGTACACATATAAGTAAATTTTAAAAGTCAGTATATGGAGAATAAATTCAAGATAGCTAAACATAAGGTAGTTTGGGAGGCAGGATCAAGCAGTCAGGGGAATCAGAAAAGGCCTGTAGAAGGTGGTCCTTTTGCTACTTTTCAAAGGGAGTGAGGTATTCTATGTGGTCATTGTTTGTCCTTCATTTTCCAAAGAGGACCAATGACATCAAGGGGTAAAATCTTGACTTGAGCGTGAATTGGATTTAAGTGAGGCAGAGGTACACAAAGCCTTCGGCCTCACTCTCTCTTCTAGTCATCCAAGGTCAGTGACAAGACAAAAGCCAAGAGGACTGATGATGGCCCAGGATGCAGTGGGTGACCTTGGCATCTTCCATGTCTGACTAAGCTCTAAGTGTTCCAGAGCACCTGCTTCAATCACTGTCATGGATGTTGGAACAAATTGTTCTAATCCACTGGGGGAAGTCTTCACATGCTTGGGGTACACATCCTTCTAACTCAATCACACGTTTGAGGCCTGTCAGTTACCCTCAAAATAGTTTAGTCCATCTGTTAAGATGGTTTAACCAGGGTGCGGCTGCTGCATATGATACAGTTTCTTAGAGCCAGTTTGGGTGAGAGACAGACACCAGAAGTGAATGAGCAGCCCTGAAAAGTGCTCAGCAAGCCCTTACACCAGAGGTGCTACAAGTTCCTAATATGTCATATACCCTTTCTATATGATAGTGATGAGGAAAGGATGTGGTATTCCAGATAAGGGTAACTAATGGTTTGTGCAAAGATTCTGAGATGAGAGATATAGTCCCATGTGTAAAAAAAAAAAAAAAAGTTTGGCTGGATGCTAGAGTGGGAATAATGCCTGAGGAGGCAGAAAGAGCGATAGCTTATAGCCACATTGTTATGGGCATTAAGAACCAAATTTGGGAAATTATAATTATAATCTATATATATATATATATATATATATATATATACATATACATATATATAATTATATTTACCCTAGAAGCAATAGGGAACTACCAATATTTACTGAATAAGAGAGTGATGTGGTCAGACCTGGGCTAGAAAGATATCACTTTCACAGCCATGTGAAGGACGAATTGGAGTGGCAAAATATGAAACGGGGTGATCCATTGTGGGGCATTGGAGAAGTCCATAGGAGAAGCAACCGAGAGCATGAACTAAGGGAGTAGCTGTGGGAACAGAGAGAAGATGTTGGATGTGAGAGTTGTTATAGAGGTTGAAATTGCAAGAAATTGGTAACTAATTAGACATATGAGCTGAGAGTGAGTGAGGAGTTGGGAATAACACTAAGGCTAGAAACCTGGTGGTACCTCAACAGGACTAAGGAAGGTTTCTAGAAGGGAAATTGAGAATGAGGAGGAAATATAAATATCTGCTTTGGATAGATTGAGATGTCTGCCAACCAAATTCCAATATCATTCAGTATATCCAGAAGGCAAGCTGACCCTTTAGGAGGAAAGTGGAACTGAGAACCAGACATGAGTGGTGACTCAGGGTAGGGGTAAGGAATGGAGGTGGGTTGGGTGAGCTGAACAAAATCACCAGTGGGGAAGGTTGCCTTCCCCACTGGAGCTTGGGAAAAACCTAGGTGGAGAAACAGCACATCTATTATGAAATCCCAAAACACATCACTGCCTGTCTTCCACAATCAATCAATTAACCAATGAGAATTTATTAAGCACCATCTATGTCCCAGCAATGGTACTAGGTGCTGTGAATATAAAGAACAAAATATGAAGCTAATTCTCCTCTCAAAGACTTTGCATCCTCTCAGCTGACATAAGACTATAGCTGAATGAGAAATTAAAGCCACCATTACTTCTAAGTTCTCCAGAATGTTCTAGGAGAGTGTGATTGAATTTCCAAAAGATTTTAGTGGGATCCCTGGTAAAGTACACCTTCAAAGCATTGCCAGATCATCTCTACATATGCAGAGCATACCAACGACACATCATGACAATCTACTCTGTGTAGTCAGAAAATAAATTTGGGTGTATTTGACTCTACCAGTAGCATGGTCCAGTGAATAAAATGTGAGTCAGAAGGATCTGGGTTGAAATGCCAACTCTGACACTTACTAGTTTTGTGATCTCAGATAACCAAAATCAATAAGCATTTATTAATCATTTTTTATATGCCAAGAACCATGCCAAGCAGTCACGGGTAGGTCATTTTTACCTCTCTAAACCTGTTTCCCAACTGTAAAATGGAGATGTATTCATTTTACTTGGTTGCGAGGCTCAAGGGAGATAATTTACACAAAGTGTACATAAAGTGTTTTGTCAATTTATTATTACAATGAGATTACATAGAGGGCTTAAAGCATAGTGGAAAGAGCACTGTGTTTGACTCCCAGCTCTAGCCTAGCATTCACTGGCTCTATGATCATGGGAAAGTCATTCCCCGGGTCCAGGCCTCAGTTTCCTTATCTTTCAAAAGGAGAAAATGATACCTGCAATATCTCCCACGCAGAAGCTGGGCAAAGCAGTCTGTGATCCTCTCAGAGCAAATGTGAGCTGTTACTTTATTTTTTAATCATGCAGGAATGTTATCTGATGATTTGTTTTTAGCAAAGGGAAAGGAATTCCAGTAATGTGGAGGGTAAACATATAGATGTGTATATTATTGTCCTTCCCCACTTGTAAGTAGTCTCCTTCCTCCCTTCACCTACTATTGTCTATGTACACTTCACTGGAGGGCAGAACATAACAATGAACTTGCAGCGCATACAGAAATATAACTGAGACATAACCACACTCAGAAGAGAGAGGCATGATTGCTAAGCAGCTTGAGTTGGAATGTGAGAAAATCATGGGGTTTTCACATAGCATGTGGAGTTCAGTGCAAACAATCCCAAGCATCTTGCTAATCATTAGGGATGGCACCTTTGTTCAATTTCATGAATAGAAATTTCAGGGCATTTCTTCTTAAGAAAGAAACTTTAAAAGCAGCAGTTGTGAATTATGAAACATCACTTAGCTTCGATATGTGACACAGAGCCATGTCTTCCTGCTCCCGTTTTGGTGGGCTTTTTTTCGTTTGTTTTTGTTTTTACAGTTAAGGGATGACAGTGCAGTTTGGGATTAGCTGAAGCAAGGAAATACCTGAATGGAGTCGGATATTGTCTGTGAATGGGTCCCCACATTTCCATATCACTGGTCACACTAGAAGAAAGGTTGCTGAAGCAGGAAAGGGGACCCTTTGTTAGGCTTCAGTGTTCAGGTGTTAACACATTTGCAGAAACATGTATTTTCTTTCTTATCTACTGGACTGTGCAAGTTTCATGCCCAGGATATATTTTCAGATGTCCCACTTTTTTTTTTAATTTTTTTTTTTTTGCAGACTTTCAGTCCCTTAAATTTTTATCCCTTTATATGGTTAACATTGCGATTACCCCTGAACAGAGATAACCACTTCAAAGCCGGCTAAAAGGAGAAAACGAGTCCTGCTCGAGGTTCCACAAATGCACATTAGTGTAGAGAGTGGAGGCTAGCATCAGTTTAGAAGTCCCTCAAATCCAAAACAAAATAAGAGAAATAAATCCACAGTAGAATTGATGACATGATTTTACTCCTGTTACGTTCCACTCCACAAATGCATATGTTTTACAATATCTTTAATAATAATTATTAAACATAGTAAAATACTTCCAAACTTGGCGCATTGCATAATTGTACTTCTAGTGAAAAAAAAATGATCTGAAGCCTTGTCAATATGCCGCTTCCTCCTCCCCCAGCTTTTAACAGAAGCAGCCTCCAGTGAAATAATCCAAGCTGTGTTCAAGAAGTTGGCAAGTGGGTCCAATTAAATGTGGTTTTACTGTATTCTGGCGTTTGCATATCTAGTTTGCCAAGAAGTAATCTTTCAAAAAAAAAAAAAAAGATCTGTGCTGGTTCAGACACAGACTGGATGGTGCAATGTATCACAGAGCCTTACCCCATGACTCAGATAATCTCTTTTTCTATTTCTTTTTTAATCCCTGTGGAAAATATATCTTACATCCTTCATATTCCCATTTGAGTTGCAAGCAGTATTCATTAAGGGGCTTTTTTTTTTTTACATATATACCTAAAAAAACAAAATAATTTTCACAGAGACAGTGAGCCATTTTGCTCAGACCACTGCACTTTGAGTCACAAAGGCCTGGGTTCAAATTCTACTTTAGATGCTATCTGTGTGATTCTGGACAAGTCATTTAACATCTCAGCCCATTTCCTCATCTGAAAAATGGTGAAAATGCCTAAAATACATTTTCCAGAGTTGTTGTAAAGAGCAAATTAAGATAATATGTGCAAAGTCCTATATAAGCGAAGCAGCAGTCGTGGTTATTATCATCCCTAGAGTAATTACTAGAATTCCTAAGGTGTCAGCTTTTAACCACACAAACCTGATGTGTTCCTTCAAGCTTAGTCCAGTTGGATTACTTTTTTAAATGGTTCTTTTGAATATTAAATACTCAATTGTCAAAGCAAAAGGCCCAGACACAGACACAAATGTTCAACATGCGAAATGCCTCCCTGTTCTCTGTACTTGGCATTTCTGACATGTCTTCTCTCCTCATAAGGACTTCTGGTTTATCTTCTTGGAGGCATGATGTTCAGGAGTAGCTCTTATTTAATTAATTCCATTTACTAATATTTTTAGTGCTATCCATGAAGGATGGGCTGTATTCAAAGACCAGATGGAAAGCTGTCAACAAAGGCCTCCTTCCGCTCTGCTTGGTGCATGATTCATCCACTGGCATTAAGACAATCCTGAGATGGCCCCTTCACCTTGACTCCCATACACAAACCAGGGAAGAAACAAATAAAATCCCATTCCTGAAGTCAGTGGGGAAAGGATCCCATTTACAGAAAACACTGCAAAATTACTAACGTGGTTGTCATCAAAAATGACTAGGAATCCATTAAAAAATGTGAAAATTTTGTTTAAAAAAATCCTTTTAAAACCTTTTTATAAAATTGCCAATCTATTAGTACAACTGTGCTCACAGTAAACTCTCCACTCCAATGTGTGCAACGGAGCAGCTAATGTTCTTTGGACTCAGTCTATGGCACCAAGCAGAGGGTTGGTGGTTTTTTTTCCCGTGTTTTTTAAATCTTTAACCAAACAAACTATTAAATAAATCAACACAAAAGACTATTTCGCCAAAAATATATAGTTAAAGCCACTGCCATCAAAAAAAACTATGAAAACTGCAAAATCAAAAGGAGGATTGAGTTATCATATGAAGAAGAGAAAGAAGAAAGAGAAAAATAGATTATTTGTGGCTGGGATGCTTTTTGTGAAGTGGCATTGCATCAAAGGGAGAAGTGGACAACCAGGACTCTGACAAGCTGAATGAGGGTTCTAAGGTCATCCAAGACTTGCTCCTATTATGTTACAAAGTTGAGTCTCAAGTTTGGACTGCTCAATATTTGTTAAAAAGTTTCTTTATGTAGGACACTGCATTACTCTGTGGTATTGCAATTCCCTGTGTCGTAGATTTTCATTGTATGTACTCCCTGCTTTCCTCCACCGCAAAGGATTCTTTCACTATTAGGCAGCATTCCTTTGACCCATAACTTGATATATCATAGAATCTAAAGGTGAAAGGGACCTCAAAAGCCACCTAATCTAACTCCCTCATTTTTTACAAATAGAGAAAATGAGACCCGGGGAAGTTTTTGGATTGTCCAACTTCATACACACATATCTTAAATGAAGAGTCAGACAATGACTGACTCTTTGTGACCCCGTTTGGGGTTTTCTTGGCAAAGATACTGTAGTGGTTTACTATTTCCTTCTCCAGCTCATTTTACAGATGAGTAAACTGAGGCAAACCAGGTTAAGTAATTTGTCCAGTGTCACACTGCTCATAAGTAAGGAATAACAGAGAGGCAGGCTTGTAAGTAGAGCCTCTGAATGCAGTTATGATTCTTTCTAAAGATGCCACATTTCTCATGCTACAGGCATATAATAAACTCGAGGTAGAAAGTCGAGGCTGGTAGGTGGCTCAAAGGAAAGAGCCCTGGACCTGGAGTCAGGAAGACCTGGATTCAAATATGGCTTCAGACACTTATTAGCTGTGTGACCTTGGGTAAGTTGCTTAATTTCTGTTTGTCTAGGAGGCAACTAGGTGGCTCAGTGAATAGAGCACTGAATTTGGAGTCAGGAAAAGCCGAGTTCACATCTGGCCTCAGACATTTACTAGCTGTGTGACCCTGGGCAGGTCATTTGACCTATATTTGCCTTAATCCAATGGAAAAGGAAATGGCAAATCACTCCAGATCCTTACCAAGAAAATTCCATTGACAATTTGGTCCACACAGTCACAAAAAGTCAGATATGGCTGAACAACAACAATAGGGACTCTAAACCCCAACCTAGAATTCCCCTGTGTGATGTAAGAAAGTTAGTTTATCTCTATATAAATCATGTAAACTACATGGGCAGAAAAATGTAGCTAAAAGAACCCTGGACTTTGAGTCAGGAGAACTGAGTTCAAATCATACCTCTGATACTTATTGTCTTATGACCACAAGTAACCTCTGAGTCTGTTTCCTTATCTATAAACGGGAATAATAATAATGTTCTACTTAGCTCATTTTGTAAGGAAAAGGTTTGTCACCCTTAATCACCCTTAAAGCACTATATAAATGTAAATTAGTATTAATAACACTGGCCTGTGATACTTTAACCCATAATATTTAACCTTAGTTTTGAAAGCACCAAAGATTCCTTTGGGCTCTAAAACTCTGATCCTATATTATATATATAATACAGCTGAGTAATATTTATATATACACACTATATAGTTGAGCATGAAATACTTATGAATTGCTCTTTTTATAATCAAGAAAAAAACATCTATTTTTATAAAGTCTGCTTGCCTCAGGTCTTTTCATCATAACTTATTGTGAATTACTATGTAATATTTATTGGGCACTAATAACCTCAGCTACTTGGCACACTTTAATTATTTAATTATTTTAAATAAACTGTGATATTCCAAAGTATAGTAATAATTTTAAAAAATCATTGTCAGATGTCTTCATGTTTATTTCTAGGGCCTTCATAGTTCTAGAATATATAGTATATAATTTTAGTTAATCAATAGGCATTTATTAAATACCTTCTAATGTACCAGGAAATGGGCTACCCATTGAGGATACAAAATAAAAATGTAGCAGTTCCTGTTTCAAGGACTTTTCGTTCTATTTAGGGGAAATGTATTATATATATATATGTATATTGTTTTATATATTATAATTATTATTATATTATATATACATAAACATGCATATAAGTATGCTCACAAAGTAATTTCAGAGGATAGGGGGAAGCATTAATGACTGGGAAGAACTGGAAAAGCCTTATGGCTGGCATGGAGGTGAGTGGGGAATGAATCCTGACATGGGAGACTGACTATATGGAAAGTCATAGGGGAGTAAAATGTGATCACTCTAAAAAGGTAGGTTGGAACTGACTGGTGAAGGATTTTAAATACCACATGGAAGAATGCCTATATTTGTCTTTCTTTTCAATAAGTTGCTCAGAGTCCTTTACTCTTTATCTGATTCGGCTAGCTCGGCATTCCAAGGGAAGGCTCAACAGATCCTTGAGTGGTCATGGTACCTAGCAACATCATCAAGGCCCCTTGTATTTTTGGCATAGGAATAGTAAGTGAATTTATATAGTGCTTTAAAGTTTGCAGAGCACTTTCCCTTGAATTCTTTTCTTTGGTCATACCAAAGACTCCAGATGTGTACTTAGGATGATGCCCTAAAGAACAAATCTCATCCTTTTATAGATGAGGGAGCAGAGAAATTGAGTGTGGTGCCTAAGATCACACAACTAATAAAACTCAGTGTAGTCAGGTGGCACAAGGATAGGGCACCAGACCTGGAGTTAGGAAGACTCCACTTCCTGAGTTCAAATTTGTCCTCGGGCACTTTCTAGCTGTGTGACCCTAGATAAGTCACTTAACTGTTTGCCTCAGTTTCCTCATCTGTAAAATGAGCTGGAGAAGGGAACGATAAAACCACTATAGTATCTTTGCCAAGAAAACACCAAAATTGAGTCACAAAAAAAGAGATGACTGAAAAATGACTGAACCACAACTCTTGACCCTCTCCAACTCTAATCTGTATCTCTCCCTAAGTCTAGGACCTCATTGTTGTTCTATTGTTTTTAGTTATGTTCTATTCTTGGTGACCCAATTTGGGGTTTTCTTAGTAGATACTGGATTAGTTTGCCATTTCCTTTCCCAGCTGATTTTACAGGTGAGGAAAGTGATGTAAGTAGGGTGAAGTGACTTGCCCAGGGTACCTGAGGCTGAATTTGAACTCAGGAAGAGGAGTCTTTCTGCCTTCAGGCCCTACACTCTAGCCACTGTGTCACCTAGTTGCCCATTACTCCTATGATAACTTGTGCTCCTTCCCTCTCCCCCAACTCCTGCATCCCCCCCCCTTCCTTAGGGAAGAAAAATATTCCATGAACATTTGCCTGATTCCTAAATTTTGGTGCTTTAAAAGAGGTTAAGATGGCTTGGTTAGGGTCCCACAGCTAGTAAGTATCTGGGGTAGGATTTGAATACAGTGTCTTCTTGATTCATTTCTCTATCCATTACAACACAAGGGTTCAAGTTATTTTTCCATATTCATTTGTACAATATCCTCAAGATGTGAATGAGGGTAGGTATCAAGTTTTTCCATTTTACAAAGAGAATAATCAGGGTAGAGTCATGATGGCAGGAGCAGGGGGCGGGGTGAGCAACCTTATCATTTCCTTGGTATAGGGAATGCTCAGAAAGCAAGCTCCCTTTACCAGTGAAGATCAGTCACTCATTTTTAACTCAAAGCCTTCAAAAGATGCTTAGGGTACTGAGGGGCTAAATTATTTTTCTAGATTAAAATAGCCATTATCTGTCTAAACCCAAGACTTTAAGACTCTTGTTTCACAATTTCTTCAGGTAGATGATGCTGAAGGAAAATTGTGATTCCAAGAAAAAGTGATTCCAAGAAACTAAGGTTGCTTGTCAGATTAAATGGAGAAATATTCAGTGCTTCCATTTTAGCAGCAAAAAAATGCTTGAAGTTGTTTTTTGACTATCACTCTCATTCTCCTGACACATTTTTTTTTCTTTCCTTCTCTAATGGTCCAATAACAATACTGTCAGTTACCAGAGGAGACCCAGACTCTAAGTATCATTTCCTCATTGTGTGACTAAATTGGATGTTTTGACAACCCATGCAGACTTCTTCTTAGTTCAGATCTATGGGAAGAAGATAATCTGAAACTGGAAGAGGTTAATGCTTTAACTAGTGGAGTGGTCAGGTCTCAGTGTTAATTGTACACAAAATAATCATCAAAAAAGTACCCCCCCAAAAGACACTTAGGAGTCATATTTTTAGTTACATTTTCCTCTCTCCCTCCCTCCCTTCCTTCCTTCCTTTTCCCTTTCCCTCCCCTTCCTTCCCCATTCCCTTCCCTTTCCCCTTCCCTTCCCCTTTCCCTTCTCCCTTCCCTT
>NC_058133.1:141284269-141319249 GCF_016433145.1 Gracilinanus agilis
TATATATATATATATGTGTGTGTGTGTGTGTGTGTGTGTGTGTGTGTGTGTGTGTGTGTGTGTGTGTGTGTATGTGTATATATATATATATATATAAATGCTAGTATCTGTAATAACATCAAGGAAGGAAGGAAGTGTTTTCTATGTGCCAGACACTGTGCTAAGTGCCATACAAATGTTATTTCATTTTATCCTCACAATAGTCCTCAGAGGTAGATGCTATTATCCACATTTTACAAGTAAGGACACTGAGAAGGAGGAGCAACTAATCCAGGGTTACATTGCTAATGTGTCTGAGACTGGATTTGAATTCATGTCTTCCTGACATGATCCATTGCTCAATTCACTATATCACTGAGCTGCCTTCTGAATACATAAATTCTCCCACAATATTTGACAGAAGAAAAAACATTTTAAGACCAATGCATAACATTATAGATTATGGCCATTACCAAGGTGAGGACCATAGGTACTCTGTAGGAATAACCCTTTGGAAAATTATCAAATATCACCTTTACAGAAGTGAATTAAGATAACTATCAAAGGCTTATGACAAGATATAAAAAAAATTATAGCACCATTTACAGAAGTAAAAAACTTGAGCACCATATCACCAAATTAAAAGCAGCCAAAAAAAAAACCACCAAACTATAAAGAATGGGATTCAGAGAACAAAATTCTATTATAAATTCTTAGTACCTTTAATCAACAATTTAATGAAAGCCACCTAGTTAAGACAACAAGAGATGTTAAGTCACTAAGAAGAACAAAATAAACAAATCACTATCAATGACAATTACACTATAGAGGCTTCAGAGGCAAAGAAATCAAAGGAAAGAGAACTCCTAAAGAAGGAAGATATGAAAAATTTCTGGTCTTCCAAACTGTACAGTGGTGTAGATTCAGATGAGATCCAAAATAATTGGCTCAAATGTTTCACAGGATTACTAGCAAAACACTTTGCCATCTTCTTTATCATGCAACCTGATCCTATATTTCTTTTTTAAAAAGGTATCATATGTTGATTACCAAAAGATAGAAGACACCAAGGGCCCTTTTCAAATATAATGCAATAACAATTTTATATACTTTATATGTAGCATTCACAACTTAGCATATTTTTAAAACTATCACTAATTACTGCCCCACCTCGCAATGATGTATTTGGCTGAGGAGTCAAAGTAGTATGCCAGAAAGTCTCAAGAGTATAAGGAGAAACTCGTTCTTGATTTGGCTTCTACTGAGCAAGTATTTGAAAGCACCATAACATTTGTAGTGCTTTTACTGAATATTGGAAAGCCTGTAATTCCTTTCTACCCTCTCAGTTTAATTACAGAGTAAAAATACCTAAAAAGAATCTGAGCATTGAATATTAGGATTTTTGATATTCACAAAGAAAACTTCTCTATTCAAAAGATGACACCATCATAATAATATCAAGAATGACTCTTATAAATAAAGGTACCCTCTTCCAGGGATACAGTTTAAGCCCACTTCTCACCTAAAGTCCATTATCTCTACTCCTAGGGGGAAAAAACTATTTTATTCTTTTTCAAGTACAGAAGGGCACATATCTCTCAAATCCCTTCTCTCTCTCCAAACAGCTTATCAATCACTTAATGATTTGGGCAATGGTAACACTGGGAGATGCTCATGTCTCCAATATAAAGTACATTAGTAGGGGTACTTCATTCATCTCATGGAAACTTTGCGCCATGATATTAAAATGTCATTTGGACATATGTATAATAGGGGAAGGAAAACTAGAGATGAAAAACTTTGAGCTTGAATCCCTATTGACACGTGGAACCAATGAATAAAGAAAGGCAATGCTTACACATGCTATTACTTTTTCTAGGCAAGAGACACCAAGTCCAGAAAGTTGAGGACATAAGAGACTGCATGGCATGTTCAAGTCAAAGTTTAATGGGATGAACATAATTAGAACAATTAACACCTTTAAAATACCAAACTCCATGTCTATTTTTGGCAATAGATCTAAAATAAAAACAAGCAAAAATCCATACAATGTTAAAGAAATGCAAGGCTCATCAAAGGCAGATAAAAGAAGATTAATACTTCCTTCATCAAATAGGAGGAAGATTGATCAATGTCCTCAGAGAATATCACAGGTTGAAAATGTGCAGAAATGCTTTTGGAGCAAATTGACCTCAGTTCACAAAGCAATAGTAAAGGCTGACAGCAAGTGTCTGCCACTGGAGTTGCTGAATGTAACCAAACTTGTTTTATATCTGGATGGAGGCTATGAAATGGCTAAGATCCAAGAATGCAGTCTAAAGGCACTCCAGGAGTGACAATCCACATGAACTCAACCAATAATATACTGACAAGGAAGCATTTAAAAAGTACAAGTCATCCATTTTTGTTTATAGAGGAGTTTATGATAATAGTGATTCAGGATCAAGTCCAATATCACTAGAAATTCCAGAAAGATAATTCTCAAGTGGACTTATTGATCACTGAAGATGACGCAATAAAGTGGTAGAAACTTTGTAATAACTCCTGGAGGCTACAAAAATTTAGCAGATACCAGATACTGAGAAAAGGTCAACCAAATCACTCAAATTATATAAGAAAGCCAACTGTCCTTTATAAAACTAACAGATGACAAATTCCTATAATAAAAATCCCAAGCCCCAAATATATTACAAATTCAACAAATAATCTATGCTAGATCCAGAATATTATTATATGTGGAACTATTTACCCACCACTACCTGATCATACACTGACACATAAAATATCAGAAATAGTACTTCTAATAGATATATCATCATATCACATATTCACAACCTCCAAAAAACCCAGAATGAAAAGTTTTCAAAATGTCGAGAATTAGCCAAAGAAAATGATTCCAAGTAGGAAAAAAGACAAGGCGTATGTCCTATCTGTTATTTTCTTTGTTTGAGGAGTAAGGTGCCCCAAATATTTTTCCAAGGAATCTGTAAGAGATGAGCTTATACATCCCAATGCTCTTATCAAATTTCAAAAAGCAGGCATTTTATCCACCTAGACAATAGTCCACAAAATATTAAATATATAAAAACAGTAGCAAGATAGCATCTTATCTTTGGACTATTAACTCCACTTTAAAATAAAAAGAACAAGATAATAATAATAATAATAATAATAATAATAATAATAATAATGAAAAACAAGCTAAAATTTAGAGAAATCATTTTGGTACAAATAGACATGACTTCAACAACAATATAAAAGATTAACAAAAAAACAAATGTGACTAAGTTTGTTGTATGTAACTAAGAGTGATTGGTATATGGATAAAGTCTAAATGCAAGAGCAGAACCAAAGGTGCTTCTATGGAGGACGTCTCCATTAACTAAAGTGATACTATGTCAATAAAGCAGCATCAAAGAAATGTTTAAGTTGTGTGGATTCACTTATGGTAACATAGTAATAACAAAGCTCTCATTTATATAGTACTTTAAGATTTGCAAAGCACTTTACAAATATTTTCTCATTTTATCCTCATAGCAGTTCAGGACCAGATCATAAGGACCAGAAATTGCATATGTTATTCTTAAGAAGTTCAGACTTGTTGGTCAATGTAGATTATACAAGTAAACTGCACAAAACATTCCTGTAGACTGCAAAAATTTAGCATCTACCAAGTACTTAGTAAAACATGACCTTGTGACTAGAATAATACATCAGAAATTTTCACTCTTTCACAAACTAACAGATGATGTCTCCCCAAGCCAAAGACAGACCTCAAAATATCCTTGAGAATTCAACAAATAAACTGTACTGGAGCTGGGCCATTATCATAGACATAACCAGTGCTTACAATCGCTCTGACATAACACTAATGTATGAACATTTAAAAAGATTTAAGGAATAAAAAGAAATAAGGAATTTAAGGTGCTTGGAACAAAAATCTTTCAAAGACAAATTGCTAGAAGGAGAAATAAAGAGGTATATATCATTCTTGGTATCCTACTTACTATCAGAATTGTTTTGAAGTTGCTTTCAGTGAAGTTATCAAAAATGAGTTTATATTCCAGTACTTTCGTTAAACTACCAAATGCATTTATCTCATATACCTGTGTAACAATTCATAGATTATTAAATATAAAAAATAGCAATATGGCAACTTCTCCCAGTAATATTTCTCATTGGACTCCATTAACATATATGACAATAAGAATAGCAAATAATAACAGTAATTCACATTTTCCTGATAACCTTCAGAGTTAAATACCAATGCTATTATCTCCATGTTAGAGACGAGGAAACTGAGGGACAGAGAGGTTAGGTGACTTGCCTATGATCTGACAGTTTTAAGGAACAGAGTCAAGATTCAAAGCTAATTCTCTAATGATTCTATTGTCAATGTACTTTACACTACTCAGTAGATGTCTCGAGCTATATGTGAAATGTATGCTAGCCATGGAGAGCAGACTGCCACATGTAACCAAAGAAAAACTTGGAATTAGATCAAAAGTAAAAGGTGTCATCAAAGAAGTGCATCATAAGAAAAGGAGGTGGTCTGGTTATGAAATAAGGATATGGGGTAATATATGGACAGTTTGATTTCTCCACTGGTATCTTGGTATTATCCAGAGAAAACAAGGAAGACCTCCAGCACAATGGGCGGACCTCCTGTGGTGAACTCAAGAGAGCACATGGTTGGAAGTTGCACAGAAGAGGAAGGCATAGATGGGTTACAATGTACACCATTGGGGAGAACTTCCAAATCAATGAGATCACAGACCACTCTGAAAAACTGTTTAAAATAGTTATAAAGTAAATGAAGGTAAAACATAGAGAAGTATTAAACTTTGTTAATGGAATATCATTCCAGCTTGGGAATTGATCATATTTTAGGTATTTTTTCATCCAGGAAAACATTTATTGACCACCTGCTGTGTGCTTGGCAATGTGCTAGAGCCCTACCTTTGTACAAACATCTGGTCTGGGTTATGGCCAAATATGCAAGTAGACATGGCAACATATAGAAGAAATTTTCAACTGCTTCCACAAAATAGACCAGGTAAATTCCTAGGATGCCAGGATACTAGGCAGAACTCCCAGGGAACTATTACATAGGTCACTGAGCAAATAGCAAATTAGCTTCTGAGATAAGCCAAACCGACATAGAAGGAATCCTTAGTTAATTTGGTAGAAATAATGCTTCTAGAATGATTGTGGAAACTCCCTAGCCTGCATGTCAAATATTTAATCTCTGAGGTATTTAAAAACGTTTGCATTTCCCAAAACATTCCTTATAGGCATAAAAAGGATTTATATTCATCATGCAGAAGAGCGTGTTAAAATGAAAGTCCCCAAATTAGGATTTGTGAGTTCTAGAACTATTTAAACATCAGTACACCAAACTTATTATAATTAAGAAATACAGGAGGATATGAAGATGGAAACCATTGTTTTTAAATAAACAAGATTTTGTTTCATTATAGAAATGTTTAACTAGACAAAAAATGGATCAATCACATGCTAAGAGCCAGAAAAATTGATGGACGACCCACATGCTCCATTTGTAACCATATAATATTAACAGAACATTGGGTGGATCCCCTATTGTGAATTTATAGGAAGGCGGAGGCCAAGAGTCACACAGAATGGGTAGGCATGAATTGGTTGCAATCTGCGTCGTTGAAGGCAGCATCCATGTTGATGGGATCGCAGGTCCAACAAAAATCCAAACTTTAGATATTCTCTTAAAATTAAATATGCTCACTTTTCACATACTTAGAAAATGTGTGTTGAACAGTACAAACACAAGAAACGCTTAAGAAATTATTTTTACCTTCAAAAGTGTAGCTCCAACCAAAAGTATTTACCAGTGATAGATCCAAATCCATAAGCCACCAGTAAAATAGAATTGTCTACTTCCTGGATAGTGTCTCAAAGGTTAGGGGCCTAATGGCAGTAAATCTGAATGTGGGGGGGGGGGAATGTGTAAAATTGTACATACTGGTTTGTCCTGAGACTATGAGAGCATAAAAGATTATATTTTCATTTGCATGGTTTGCTGGGTTTTATTTGGCAGATACAATAACAACAGGCTACACTGAGCCCATAAAACAAAGTGAGAACAGCAGCTCATTTTTGTGGCAGAATGTAATGGTTATGGCTAAAGGGCTTACATAATTCATCTTAAACCCTTATGCCTGTATTTATTGTTGTTTAAATGAAAATTAAACTCTTAGGGCCATAAGGAGGCTTCTGGTATCGGATCAGGAATTTGATTGAGATCCTTTTTCTTCTATGATTGCTAAAAGCTTCAGACTGTAATGCTTAAAATCAGCATGAAAAGTACCTAGCACTGAACACACCTATTAATGCAAAACAGTTCTGGCTCCTTTCCCCTCTCCCACTGTTCAAGATAACCCCAAACCCCTCAGAGAATGAGTGGAAGAATGAAACTAAGCACTGTTCTTGATTCCTGACTGAACATTGTCTAGTATGACTCAGAGAGCTCACGGCAATTTTAAGCTATGGTTAAGAGATATTGTTCATGGTGTACACATACATACATGAAGCAATAAATGGTTTTTGCAGTTGATTGAATACCCAAGCAAAGCTGAGGTACATGATAGCAGCCAAAGCCATTTCTCACAGATACAATATTTTCTATGCTATGAAAATCATTCCCCTTACATCATACCTCTAAAAGAAGCATCAACAATTCATCCTTCAAAACCTGTTTTTTCTTGCTCTGTCAAAAAATGAAAACTCTCAGGCACAATATTGATTTCTCACATCTTTGACTTATGTTACTTGAGGGCAGGGCTCTAGAATCTGCTTGAGAAACAGTTTATTAAGGGGCAACCTAGATTATCAAATGTATACCTCGATGAGTTTAGAAAATATTGGAAATTATCACCAGGGAGAATAAGGAGCAGGAAGATATGTCTTAAAACTGGTAGGTAAAATTCAATCCACTATATTTTCCATTTCTGTAGATCTCAGGAAATGAAGGTTACTACTTAACTTTGAAGAGGGTAGTTTATAGTATTGATAAAGAGATTATGCCCTTGTACGTGATGAGACTCATATTTCTGTAGTAGTATAACATTTACAATTATTATTATAGAATTAATATTATAATATTTACAATGAAATCATCCTTACAAATAAATACATTTACCAGTATGATTTTAAACTCTTTTCAATTCCCACTGCCCCCCTCCCCAGGAGCAAATTGGTAGCAAACTAAATTTAAAAACATATTGTTTAAATTGTTTCTTATCCCATCCCAACCAGTGAATATTTTTGACTTAAAAAATTTCTAGTTTTTAAACTATTTTCTTTTGTTCCTAGCTAAGGTAATTTGGATATAAAAATATACACTGCACAAAATTTGATGATTTTAGTTATATCATTTCTACAAAACCAGGTGGGAAGCTGAAAAAGTAGAAGTCTAACAACTGGTTGATTTTAAAACAACTGCAAAATTCAACCAAAAAAACCCCCATTTTTAAAAATACTAGATTTTTGACTAGATGTTTTTATGAAGCAATTTTCACAAAATCATAGCTTCATCTAGATATTATGCAAAGTTGTAATGGGATAAGCAAAAAGAGGAAATTTGAAAAGAAATGGAGTGATATATTTTCATGTGAAAAATTCTGCAGTTTTTCATTGCCATCTTTGAACAAATGAGAGTATTTCAAATCAAAACATTACTTGTCTATTGTAGAGGTTCTCATCAATGAGATATTGCTCATGCTAATCCATTAGTCATTATTTAGTCAGCTGATTTGAAGGTACTTCTAGCAAGAGCACTTGTATTATTGCTGGTGAGAGAAATCCTAAGAAAAAGAAAAAAGAGGAATCAATTCATGTGGCATTTAGTTAAGAAAAATACTGAAAGAAAAAAGAATATAATATTAGTAAATATCCAAATTAATGAAGAAGAAAATCAAGAAGATGATAAAACTGAACAAAGCTATAGAAAATGCAGATTAATGTATATTTTAGATGAGTGACTTAAAGAAAGAACAAGAATCATTCTACAGTTTTTAAAATTTTCTCCCTTCCCTTATCTGAACAAAAAATAACCAAAATACCTACTGTCTTTGTCATGTTAAAAGGGGAAATTTCATAGCTTATAATTTTGGGGGAGACAGGCTATGATCCCCCTTTGGTTTTGGTTGTCATTGGATCCTCTCTCCAACATCCCCCTTCAATAGCCCCCAAATAGGGGGTCCCTTTCCATAAGCAAAGGAGGACAATGAAAATAATTTAAAATTTTTTTCTTCCAAAGACATTCTGTAAGCAAGCAGTGTCTACCACTGTTCACAATTCCAACAGTTGCCAATTATGTTACAGCAAATAGGAGTTACTTTGCAAAGAGCCAAATCCCACTTTTTAATTGTCCCACATTAAGGTAAAAAGAAATGTTTTGATTTTTGTCCCTCTGTGACCATTTTCCCTTAGGTTTTACATCTCTGGGCTTTAGAATTATTTTCTTAAAGCAGAGTTTCTTTTCTCTAACAGTCTCTAAAAGTCCTTATTTTAACTCAAAATTACAATACAGGGGACTATGGCCAACGCTATGCAGATGGCCAAATAGATAATAAAGGCTCAGTTCATGAATAATATCCACTCAGAAAGAGGACAAAAGCAATGCAGGGTGGTGGTTGGGGGGGGGGAACAGGACCCAAACTGAACAAAATGTGCGTGCTATATTTAAAAAAACCCACGATCATCATCAGAGGGCAAAGCCCATATTAAGATTGCCCCATTGCTTTAATTACATGCCAGTGGCATCCATCTGATGTGAGTGTTTGCTCTTCCAGTCAATAAAAAAAGTCATAACTGCCATCAAATTTTAATTTAATGTATTTTCTACACAACTCTTTCTGTTTTCCTTGTTTTTTTTCTTTTATAACATTAACACTTTTTTGTTAGAAAATGTGTGAAAGATTAATTTGTAGAATGAGGGGAGCTGTGGGTGCACAGCACAGGACAGATGGAGTGGGTGTGACATGACAGTTTTCGTCTGTGGCATCATTTTGTTGTTATTGTTGCAAGTGAGCAAAGTATAGCTACTGTTACAGTGATCATTTCTTATGGGCCCAAGGAAAAGGTATGTTTCTTTTCCCTCCCCATCCCATCCCATCCCATCCCATCCCATCCCATCCCATCCCAATCACAACTGACCTCTGCCCCTTAGATATGCAGCTGCATCCCATCATGTCTAGCTGGCATTTCAATGAACATTGTGAGAGAGCTTTGGTTGATCTGTTTCAGCAGCATCTTGTTAATTTTAAATCTCAGATGGAAATAAAAATGCATCAGACTTTTTGCATGGAACAGAATAGAATGGACTTTGTGTGTGGGGGGAATAAATACAATATTTTGTGATCCATTAATGTTCCCTTCCATGTGAGATCATGGCCATTTCTGTGTGATGAACCCAAAGGTGCAAAACTATATGTACAAGTGAACTGAATAAAACAACAGTATTTTTCCTCTAAGCTCTTTGCAATGGCATAAGAATTTATGCACATTAAAGAGATTTTTTTTAAATGTCAAAAAATGATGATGTGCAAGGTAAGATTTTGCCTTGGAACAACCTTCATTTTCCCATAAGTATTGTAGGAGTTTGCTATTGTAAAGGCTCTTATTGAAGAATAAAGCAATTACTGCAGAAACTCACTGTCATATGGCACACAGACATTCCAAGAAAAAGTAAAACTTTGAGGAGGAGAAAAAAGCAAATTCAGGACAGCATGTGGGAAGGGAAGATGGAGGTCTTTTATACAGAAAAAGAGAGAAAGAGAGAGCAAGAAATCCATTAACAATTTCGTTATCTTCCCCCCCCCCCTTTTTTTTGGTCCTTCCTTGTCAACCGAATCAAATTGCCACACACAAAACCCATCTATGGATGCACAACAATGAGCAAATGATTTATATAAGGATTAAACCATCCCATGTGTTAGTAGTTAGTAGTTTCTTACAGGTAAAACCAGATTTACCTGAAGAAGTGTCTCAGCAAAGCACATGGAAAACAAGTTTAAGTACCATACTTACTGAACATTTGCCACTAAAATACCTTTGCTGTGAGCTGCACAGTCCAAACACATCCTCTGTCACTTGTCCTTGATCCTATCAGCAATGAAGGCATCCATTCCTCTAGCACAAAAGGATAAAACATTTTAATAAGATTTTAAAAAAATTATTCTTGTCATTTTTATGTGTTACCTTCTGTTTTCCCAGAAAAGCTGTAAAAATTTGTCTTTTTCCTTTTTGGTTTTTTTTTTACAGTTATTACACCCTTCTACTAGACACAGTGGCTACCTGGGAAATGTTCACCGACATTACAACAGTATAAGGATCATTGTTAGGCTAGAGATTCCCCCAAAAGATAATTATTCAATCTGTTCCAGCATTTGACTCTTATGGAACTCTCACACTAGTGAGCATTTATATAGTACTAAGGTTTCAAAATGCTTCACATATTATCTCATTTGATCCTACAATAACCACATGAGGTGAGTGCTATTATGATCCTCTTATTACAGACAAGGAAACTGAGACTGAGAAAGAAAAAGTAATGTGCCCTAGTTGCCTCCGATCCAAATATTTAACATAAACACCTCTCATTCCTCTTCAAGGGGATAATAAAATACAATAATAGTTCAAGTTAGTATAACGTACTAATCTTTACAAGGTACTTTACTTATATTATCTCAACAGCCTTCTGAAGTAAGTGCTATTATTATCTTCATTTTGAAGATGAGAAAATGAGAATCGAAGAAGTTAAAGTGATTCACCCAGGACCCCACAACTATTACATGTTGGAGGCTAGATGGAAACAGGCTTTCCTGCCTTTATATCTAGTTTTCCATCCACTATGTCAAATACAACATTGGTAGAGGAAGGGAAAAGAGCTTACAGCCAAATAACATGATACCTGAGCAAATTTGTTTCAAGTATATGATATCATTTCTTTTTTTTTTTTTTAATCCAGGCCATGATTTCATTGTTAAAAGGAGCTCCAGGCCAGGACGTTTCTTTTACTAGGTCATATCTGAAACTATTCTACAACTTATAGTCTTAGAAAGTGGCTGAGATCCCACAGCTGTTGCATGTCAGAGGCAGAAATGGAGTCGAAGTCTTCTGAACTCTGAGTCTCACTCTACTATTGAACTGCTTCATGGGCTATGGTCACAGGATATAGTATAAGGATGTGAAGTAAAAGAATTCTCATTCTATGCAATTCATTTATTTTAAAAAGCATTTTTCACTTTCTATTCGAATCCCAGCATTGTGCTAGGCACTATTAGAAGATACCTTTACCTGTATCTCTCTATATTTCTCTCTCTCAGGATCATAGTCTATTGGAGATTATGCATTAAGTAATGTTATTTATATTACATATGTATATATAATTGGGCAGGTAATATATATACATATACACATATCACTATATATATATATATACATACATACATACATATATATATATATATATATATATATATATATATATATATAATAGGTGGCACAGTGGATAGAGTGCTGACTCTTTTTCCTAAGTTTAAAACTGACCTCAGACACTTACTAGCTATATGATTCTAAGCAAGTTGCTTAACCCTGTTTGCCTCAGTTTTCTCATTTGTAAAATGATCTGGAGAAGAAAATGGCAAACCACTCCAGTATCTTTACCAGGAAAATCCCAAATGGGACCACAGAGGGTCAGACATGACTGAAAAATGACTGAACAGCAACAATGAAAAAGAATATAATTATATATCTGTATATTTTTACACACAAACCTTTATTCTCTCTGAGCATCTGGGAAGGTAACTAATTATATTTGTTTGAGGCAGAGAGAGGAGAAGAATCATCCTTCCTCTTCCATAGCCTTTTGTACAACCAAGTGGATACCTAAATATACTAGCTTATATTATAGCCTCAAACACCACATAGTTAATGGTTCTCCCAGATGCTTAGAGAAGATATAGATATAGATACGTATATGTACACAGTATACCTACACACATACACCATTGGCATCCATGTACATTTATGTTACTATCTATAAAAACTAATTCCTTAACTACATTTTGGTCTTCTTCATAGTAGAAAAAGCTGGAATCACATGAGACCATTCTTTCATAACAATATTATATAATGTACACTATCTAAAGACATGCACTGACTTTTGATAAGGCATGAATTTTCAAAATTATAATATAATGTAATAATATAACTATGTAAAAGTAAATCTAAGCTTACATTGGCAAACATCTATTTGCTTACATAAAATCACATATAACTGAATATAATATTGCTAAATATTTATTACATTCCACTAGCCTTCTTTTACACACATATCTTAAAGATATGTTTACCTCTGTTCAAAAGACCCTTTAAATAAAACCTAGATACTCAGACTAACTGCATTTTGTGTTAGCTTCCCTGATCACTTTAATTTTAAAACATCCAGGAATTCACCCATTTAATAAAAGAAAAGCTCCTAAACCCTCATGAAAACTATTGTAAGGTTGGGTTAAATGTTCTTTTCTTGCTGTTTTTCTCATTCTCCATTTTAACAGTGATTTTATTCTTGGCAATTTTTGGACATCTGCAGAGGATATTAAGAAATATTTCCTTCTTGTATAAGCAGCTCTTGATGAAAAAAATACCTACATTCAACTAGTGATTTTAGAATTTATGGATTTCAGGATGGCTGCCAATTGATTTATTTAAGCAGACCTCTTTTATTACTTTTATATTATTATATCAATATTATATGTTATTATATTATTATATATGATAATGTAAATATGGGCTACCTGACCATCAAATAAAAGCTAAAATATTTCTTGGATATTATATTGGTTATTATTTGTAAAATATGATTATTTTGTTATCTGAAACAGGACTATATGTAATTTCCCAATCTCCATAATAAAAAACCTGTATTTTCCATTAAAGATCATTGATGATTTTATTGAACCATCACTGTAAGGCAATATGTATTCATTGAAGATTGCCCTTTCAGTAGAACATAATTACAGATAAAGCACTTCCTTGATCATCTATAAATGGAGATAATAATATGTGTGGTATCTACCTTATAGAATTGGGAGAATCAAAGGAGATACTGTTTTTAAAGCTCTTTGAAGACCTTAAAGTACTACATTGATAGCAATTATCATTTTTAATACTGGAGCCAATGGAGTTAGAAACCAGAGGAAGTGATCACTGTTGTTTAAGACCTCCCGAAGTAGTGGGGTCAGCATTGTACAGAGAATCAGTAGACCTTCAGATCAACAATGAGGGAAAGGAAATCTCCAGGGTTGGCTCCCATTGTCTAAGTCCATGGGAGGAAATATTTTTTCCTATACCTAAACATCCACAGCAGAGTCCATAAGAGTGGAACGAAGCAGGACTTCTCAGATGTTCATTAAGGTTATTCCACTTCCCTAATATAGCCAAGCAATCTTTGATCCTCCCATAGATCCTCAAGGATACTAGTGGAGCTTTACAACATTGAGCCAAAGCTGGAGCTCTTTTGGAGTTATCCATTGCCTTGGAGCTCTGGAAATGGCAGTAAGGATTTTATTAGTCTTGGTGTTATATCTATCTTTGTTTTCCAAATGTTTCATCCAAGACCTTGCACATAGTAGGTGCTGAATAAATATTTGCTGAATGAATGGAGTCATACAGTTTCCCTCTATGGGTTCTGATTGTAGTCAGATAAGAGTGCCCCCTGATACTCATATACTCCTCTTCATTGATATGGAGGGCTTAGACAATCAGATCATATATCTTAAATCATAATAACTGATTAAGGCTTATGATCAAGTAGGTATGGGAGGGTCAGTCAATTTGATATAAAGAGATATGATCCTTTTTATTTTTTTGAAGATTTAAAATTTTATTTTATTTTTCAATTAACAAATTTTTATTTTCTCAACTTATTATACCCCTTCCACCAACTAAAAGAAAAATGAAATCCTTTTAGACACAACCAAATAAAAGAAAATCCCTCTTTGTCCATGTCCAAAAATTTGTGTCTCATTTTGCATCTTGGTTCCATTACCTCCCTTGAATCATCAGCACTTGGAATCATGTTTGGTCATTGCACTGGTCAGAGCTATTAAGCCTCTCAGTTAGTTGTCTTTTCAAGGTTATTATTATTGTATAAGTTGTCCTGCATTGGGTCACACAAGCTTTCCTAAATTGAACTTAAAACTTCATTGATTTTTATGGCACTATAGTATTATATCACCTTTATATACCATAATGTGTTCAGCCATTCCCCAGTTGATGAACACCCTTTTAGTTTTTAATTCTTTGCCACCACAAAAAGAGCTACTATAAATATTATGTCATTTTATATATGATATATCATACATATTAATATATTATAAATACTGTATCCTCTTTGTCTCTGTCTCTGTCTTTGTGCCTCTGTCTCTCCCTCTTTCCCTCCCTCTCCCTCTCCCTCTCCTTGTCTCTGTCTCTCTGTGTGTTTCTTTCTGTCTTTATCTCTGTCTCTCCCTCTCCTCTCCCGCATCTCTCTCCTTTCCTCTCTCTCCCTCTCTTTCTCTCTGTCTATCTCTGTCTCTGACTCTCTCCATACACTTGGTATACATATTTATGGGTCAAAGGAAGTGTCCAGTTAAGTGACTTTGGGAGCATAGTTCCAAATTGCTCTCTAGAATATCTCAACCAATAATATCAGAGATCACAGCTCTATGAACAGTGCATTGATATGCTTATTTCCCTGAAATCTTCCAATATTTGTCATTGATAGGATCCTTTTCTTCTTCCTACCCATGAGTATAAGTGCCTATTTGTAAGGAACTTCACCTTCTTACAGCACAATCTATACAGATCTATAAAAATCTATATCAAATTTGAATGGTCTATAATGTGCTTTGAAACCCTTGTTCTAAGATGTTGAAGATATTCTCTTTCTTCAAACTATTTGGATAGCTTTGTTCTAAAAATATAACAAGATGGGAAGAATAAATCAAATAGGTGCAAGTAGACCATTAAAAATTAGAACATCACAAATAGAAGTTTGAATGGCCATTTCTTACCATTATAGGAATTAATGTGTTATTTTATAAGTGAGGCGAGAGTAGAATGAAATGTCATTAACAAATTTTAAAAGTAAATGTCAGAAAATGGATGATTTCCATTTAGGAGCAATCTGGTCTACATCCAAAGGCACTTTTTAATAAGTAGCCTGCCAAAAGCAAAATATTGGGTGGTAGGGTTGATACTGTGGAATGACCTGAAAACTTTATTTTGCCCATCATGAATTATCAGGGACATTTCCCACACTGGTGCTTTTGTTAAAATTACTGACAATGGGGCAGCTAGGTGAGTCAGTGTTTAGAGAGCTAGGCTTGGAGATGGAGGTCCTAGGTTCAAATCTAGCCTGACACTGTCTAGCTGTGTGGCCCTGGGCAAGTCACTTAACCCCAATTGCCTAGCCCTTACTGCTCTTTTACCTTGGAACCTATGCTTAGTATCAATTCTAAGACAGAAGATAAAGGTTTTAAAAAAAAGCTGCTGACAAGAAGACAGAGTAGAGTATTTGGGGTTTGATTCCATGAAGGATTTTGATTGATTCTTGAAATATCTATTTTCATCTGCTCTAAGACTTTTAAACAGAGAACAATTTAGTTTGAATAAACAAAATCTTCTCTCTCTTTTTTAGGTAGTCCTTTTTATTCCAGGGATAAAAACTTTGTGTGCTTTTTTCTGTCTTTCTTTTTTACCTTCAATGGTTTATAAATAGTCCATGTAAAACTGCCCATTATTTTTTTATACATACTAAGCTACTTATTGAAAAATGACACCCCCTCACACCTCCAGGCCTTTCTGAATCTAAATGAAGCCCTTTTTGCACTTAGATTATCTCTGGCAAGAAAAAAATCAGCAAATGCAAGTGTTCAAACCCCAAGGGGGCAGCCTGCACACAGATGAAAATATGACCGTGTAAATCTGCAGTTTTTGTTGTTTGACATTAGACCCAGAAGAAGAATTCAAAGCTTGCATGTAAAAATTCAGCTAGACAAACAGATGAATGAAATATACCAGTCTGTCCCTGTTTCAGTGTACGTTCTTATAAGCCCAGGAGAATGAATGAAGAATCCTGGTATTGACCCAAGTCATTTGGAAGCACATTATAATAAGCCCCCCCAAATTCAGATTGATTTGAAATCTTTGGGGTAAATGTGCAATTCACATTTATGAATCACTAACTGAATTTTCAATCATATGCATAAAGAACAAGGCAAGCAAACAAAATGACTTTAAGAGCCTATAAGTGTGTGTTGGTTAACTTGGTTTGGGAAGGTACTAATGAGGTCGTGGATTTAATCCCCATATGAACAATTTTACTCTGCAGTCAAGGCTATAACCTTGCTTTTGGCCAGTAGTATTGCAAATATGTGTTGATAGCCACAAGAAGGACTGACACTGTGCCCAGGATTAGCACCATTACCAGAACAAATAGCTCAAAGTATATGCTCAACAGCTAGAATTTATGTCATCAGGTAAACAGCTGGGTGTAAAGGAAAGGGTGCTGGACTTAAAGTCAGTACAGGCAATTCTATTGCCTTTCCTATTTTACTAATAAGGAAACTGACAATTGGAGAGACTAAGTGACTTGTCTAGGGTCTCACATAGCTGGCAGCTGAGGCTCAATGAAGATCTGAGTTCAAAGCCAGCCTCAGACACTTACTAACTGGGTGACCCTGGGCAAGTCACTTAACCTCAGCCTGACAAAAGGGTCCCCTGGGGAAAGAAATGCCAAACCATTCCAGTATTCTTGCCAAGAGAATCTCATGGTCCACAGGGTGATGAAGAGTCAGAAACAGGTGAATGATTTAACAACCACAGCTGCCTCTTTAAGTTGAAATAATTTATGCAAACTGTATCTTACAGTCCTGATTTGGTTTGTGATTCTCCGTATTTCTCTTGTGTGCTATGGATATAGTAGAGCCCTGAAAAGGTAGGAAAGAACAGTAGCAGGCAGTCTAACCTGGCCATGCAGTAATTAGAAATAGATAGTGAAGCTAAAGTTGATATTTTCAGTATTAGATACCCCAGGAGATTTTTCACAAGCAACCATTTATGAATTACCAAACACTTGTTTCTTTGCTTTGCTTTTTCTCAGTATGAACAAAAGCCCTGCTTTTGGGTCTGATATAATTTCTCTTTAAAGGAACTATTTCACTTGGTCATGGTTCTTAGTATGACTGTATATTCATCCCTAAAAAGGAGGAGATGGCGCACATTGCCTGCTCCTCTGACCAGACTTCTCTGCCGCCTTCCCAGCTGCCTTCTCATTCTGAAGAAATCTTTGCTGTGAGACCAGCTCTCCCAGTTAACTGGTGAATCCCTATCCTGGGTCACCATTTGTTGAGATTTATTGAGGGTCTTTAGCCACATTGGCTTAATTCATTTTCTGAACTCTTCCACCTCCTAGCTAGTCACCTTATTCCCATTCAGCTACCCTCTATCCCACCCAGCCACCCACCCCCTTTTATCATCCATCTATATGTAGTCTTCTTCCTTTAGGATATAAATTCCTTGATGATAGAGATTGTCTTCTTGGCTTGTATGTATATTCCAGTTGATAAGAACAGGGCTCATTATATAGTAAGCAATAAATATTCAACCTATCTATTCCTCTTGCTGATATGTGATAAAGTAAATAGAGTTCTGTGCCTGGAGTCAGCAAGACTTGAATTCACATCTGGTCCTCAGACTCTCACTAGCTGTGTGACCTTGAGCAAGTCACTTAAGCCTTCCTCAGGTTTCTCAACTATAAAATGGGAGTAATAATAACAACTTTCTTAGGAGTTGTGGTGAGCTCCAGTGAGTTAAAGTGCTTAGCACAGGGCCTGGCAAATGTTAGGCTCTATTTAAACACTAATTCTTTTCTTTTTTTTTAAAAGCATTTATTAATATTTATTTTTTGAAAAGTTAACATGGTTACATAATTCATGCTCTTATTTTCCCCTTCACTCCCCGACTTCCCCCTCCCCCCCATGGCAGATGTGTATTTCCACTGGTTTTAACATGTGTCATTGATCAAGACCTATTTTCAAATTGTTGATAGTTGCATTGGTGTGGTAGTTTCGAGTCTACATCCCCAATCATGTCCGCCTCAACCCATGTGTTCAAGCAGTTGTTTTTCTTCTGTTTCCACTCCTGTAGTTCTTCCTCTGAATGTGGGTAGCGTTCTTTACCATAAATCCCTCAGAATTGTCCTGGGTCATTGCATTGCTGCTAGTACAGAAGTCCATTACATTCGATTTTATCACAGTGTATCAGTCTCTGTGTACAATTGTTCTTCTGGTCTGCTCCTTTCACTCTGCATCAATTCCTGGAGGTCATTCCAGTTCACATGGAATTCCTCCAGTTTATTATTCCTTTGAGCACAATAGTATTCCATCACCAACAGATACCACAATTTGTTTAGTCATTCCCCAATTGAAGGACGTACCCTCATTTTCCAGTTTTTTGCCACCACAAAAAGCGCAGCTATACATATTTTCGTACAAGTCTGTTTATCTATGATCTCTTTGGGGTACAAACCCAACAATGGTATGACTGGATCAAAGGGCAGGCATTCTTTTATAGCCCTTTGAGCATAGTTCCAAATTGCCAGCCAGAATGGTTGGATCAGTTCACAACTCCACCAACAATGCATTAATGTCCCAGTTTTACCACACACCCTTCAGCATTCATTACTCTCCCCTTCTTTCATTTTAGCCAATCTGCTAGGTGTGAGGTGATACCTCAGAGTTGTTTTGATTTGCATTTCTCTAATTATTAGAGATTTAGAACACTTTCTCATGTGTTTATTGATACTTTTGATTTCTTTATCTGAAAATTTTCTATTCATGTATCTTGCCCATTTATCAATTGGGGAATGGCTTGATTTTTTTATACAGTAGGTTTAACTCCATGTATATTTGAGTAATTAGACCCCTGTCAGAGTTTTTTGTTATAAAGATTTTTTCCCAATTTGTTGTTTCCCTTCTGATTTTGGCTACATTGTTTTTGTTTGTACAAAAGCTTTTTAGTTTGATGTAATCAAAATCATTTATTTTACATTTTGTAATTTTCTCTAACTCCTGCTTGGTTTTAAAATCTTTCCTTTCCCAGAGATCTGACAGGTAAACTACTCTATGTTCACTTAACTTACTTATAGTTTCCCTCTTTATATTCTAGTCATTCATCCATTCTGAATTTATCTTGGTGTAGGGTATGAGATATTGATCTAAACCTAATCTCTCCCATATTGTTTTCCAAATTTCCCAGCAGTTTTTGTCAAATAGTGGATTTTTGTCCCCAAAATTGGGCTCTTTGGGTTTATCATACACTGTCTTGCTGATATCACTTACCCCAAGTCTATTCCACTGATCCTCCCTTCTGTTTCTTAGCCAGTACCATATTGTTTTGATGACTGCTGCTTTATAGTACAGTTTAATATCTGGTACTGCTAGGCCCCCTTCCTTCACATTTTTTTTCATTATTTCCCTTGATATTCTTGATCTTTTGTTATTCCAAATGAACTTTGTTATAGTTTTTCCTAATTCAGTAAAAAAGTTTTTTGGTAATTTGATAGGTATGGCGCTAAATAGGTAAATTAATTTGGGTAGAATGGTCATTTTTATTGTTAGCTCGTCCTACCCATGAGCAATCAATATTTTTCCAATTGTTTAGACCTAGTTTTAATTGTTTCACTAATTCCTTTCTTGCTGTTGACAGACCTTTACCAACAGTGTCTCTCTGGATAAGCTATGTGGTTCCAGATAACACTCTGATCTTTGGTTTTCTTAGCCAAAAAAACCCAAGGATGATATTAATGCTGTCTCATTTGATCATCCATTCATCCATCTCTCTCACTTTCTTCCTCTTTCTATGTGGATATTTGCATATACATAGATCCTCATCTATCCATCACTATTTATCAACTGTATACTAGTTATTATTTTATCCACTTATGACTAAATCACATTCATTCTTTCCTTGATTTTGTAGAAACTTATTAAGTACCTACTGTGTACAAAGATGCAGTTCTTACCCTTCTGAAGTTTAAAATCAAGTAAGGGAAATAAGATATTAACTCAAATATCATAATCTGAACTAGAATAAAAATAAACAAATTAAATATTCCAAGAGCTGTGAGAGTTTCAAGAAGGGAGGGAAATTTCTGACCAGCATTGGGGATGTCAAGGTGGGTTTCATCAAGGAAATGCTACTTCAGGTGAGCTTTAAAAAGATGAAGATTTCAAAAACATAGACCAGGTGAGGAAATTCCAGGTGCAGGGAATAAGGAGAGAAAAGACACACAAGCCAGAAAGCTGAGAAAGGATCAAGGAAAAAATGATTTACCCAATTTGCCTAAAGCTTCAAGTACATGAGACTGGAAAGGCAGGTTGAATTCAGATTGTCAGGAACTTTAAATACCAAGCTAAAGATTTGAAATGTTATTCAGTAGTCAATATAAGTAGCCATTAAAGGTTTTAGAACAGTTGAGTGACATGAACTATCTGTTTTAGAAAGAACAATCTGGCAGCAGGAGAATACAGGAGGAAGAAGGCAAGTTAGGATGCAATGGAAAATTAATGAGGACCTAGACTCATTGTGGTTGTTTCTGGTACAGGAAAAATCAGAAACACCAAATCTTCCTTCATTCTGTACCAGTGGAAAGGATATCTCTAGGCCCCTTCATTATTTACCAATTAATCCAGAATGGATCTAATTCAAAAAAGTTGTATGTCAAAATATTGCTTGTGTGGCTTTCCCTGATGTCTCCTTCCCCCCTCTCCTCACACCCATTATCAGAACACAAAATAACCATCCATACTCAAGAAAGTGTCAAAGGGAATTTCACAGATAATTGTCTAAAGACTATCTTTATAGTCACTCAGTTGACTGTGGTTCAAACAACATATAATCCTATTATATCTATTCCTCTTTTTCCCCCTCTAGACTTTGGTTTCTTTTAAAACAAAATGAAGGGGTCAAACTAGGGTCATAGAATTACATATAGAAAAGACCTTAGAATTCAATCTACCCCAGTTTTATAGATGAGAAAACAAACTGAAAGAAAGTGATTTTCAGGGTCTCTGATGCTAATAAATGTCAAAGGTGGGATTTGAACTGATTAAATGACTGTTAGATCTTCATGGTCCTCAACCCAGTATTCTATCCATTATGCTAGATCTGAGCTCTGAGGTCCCTTCAAGCCCTTAATCCTGAGATCTCATGATTTGACTTCTACAAACAAAATGCAGCCTTCAAGACTCTTCTCAGACAAGGTGTTTCCAACACGTTTGTTACCAGACTGTGATCAATGCAAATATGTAAATAATTTTATTCAATGATCTTTGACCTCAAGTGAAGTATGAAGCAGGGAGACATATGCTCACCTAAGGTATTCACTATGACATGAAAGATATCTAGGCCAGAGTCCAAACAAAAGGATTCTTTATTGGTGATATGGTTCTGTAGGTGCTCCTTATTAGAGAAAACATTCTCTCAGTTCCACAAAGCCTCACAACCTGATCAGTGAAATCCAGAGCAATACAAATAAAAAAGATAATTTTAAACTTCCACATGGGAAAAACAAAGTAGATAAAAAGTCTATTCCTATACTATGACATGCAAGTGGTTAAATAATGCATCAATATTTATATATTGGCTCAGAAATGTTTAAAAGGAGAAGACTAAGCTGAAGGGCATTGAGGAAAGTATATCATACTTTCATCACCCTCAAAGAGCTTGCTTTCTGCCTTGCAAGAATCCATCCTATTATATATGCAAAGCATATATAAAATGAGTTACAAGGTTATTTGGGAAGAGGATGCACTAGGGAACATCAGGAAAAAGCTTCCTATGGAAGGTTGTGCTTGAGCAGTCTTAGGGGAAGCCACGTGTTCCAAAAGGCAAAGGTGAGAATGAATTTAGACATCACTTCAAATCCTAGGTATGCATCACTTTCCTTATATTCCATTTTTTAGGAGGCATAATCAAATCACCAAAATTAAAAATAATCCATATAACAAATTTGGTAAAAAATTAATTTTCTGGTGTCAATAATCAAGGTAATATCATAAATTTTCCTTTTTTTTCAAACCCTTAACTTCCTTCTTGCAATCAATTGATTCCAAGGTAGAAGAACAGTAAGAGCTAGACAGTGGGGGCTAAATGACTTGCCCAGGTTCACATAGCTAGGAAGTGTCTGAGGCCATGTTTGAACCTAGTATCTAGGTCTAGTTCTCAATCCACTGAGTCACCTAGCTCCCAACAATATCATATACTTCCAACATTTAAACTATTGTATTATCATAAGCAATGTTCATAATAATCATCCAAAGACACTATAAGATCCAGAATCAACAAAGATAAAATTATCCTTATACCTATATGAATAAAGTGAAATGCTATATATATTATTATCCCAAACATAGACTATATCCCGAAAATAAACTGTGAAATGAAAGGACATCTTCAAAACAATGTCATAAAATTACCAGGAGGCAGTCAAATTCCAGGTTTTCCAGTCTAGCTGGAACCTTGAAGAACTAATGATTTTCCTTCCCAACAGCAGTGGGAAGGAAAGGTTCAAATTTGAGTGTCCTATGTTCCTTAAACTCCTGGGTTTTGGGAACCTATAAAATGTTTGGAGCTGCCTGGACGTGGGAGGAGCTGTGGGTGGATAGGAGATGCATCTGTTGGTTATTTGATGTTTTAGTGCTTTTTACTATTATAAGTAAGCAGTATTCCATTTAGCCATGCCTGTGTTTTTTAATTTGAAATGAAGAAAGGACAGGAAGGAGGGGCAGACTTTGGGGCTGTGAAGTGTTGTATTGTTTTCTAGTCAATGAGGTATTATTAACCATAAGAAACTAATTAGATAAATGCACTCACATGAGCCCTTCAGAAAATCAAGATGAACAAGATTAGATCAGGTGAAAGGGTTGCTCTCTCCATGGATTTTCTCTCTTTACGACAATCCACTCTTTACATTGGTACCAGAATAATCTTCCTAAAACTCAAATCCCTCCACCCCCTGCTCAGCAAACTCCAATGGCTCCCAATTTCCTCTAAGATCAAATATAGACTGTTTGACATTTAAATATTTTCACAACCTCTGGTCTTCTTTACTCCCCTACTTGAATTTTGTGATCTGGTTATTGCCTGACATTAGTTTCACATACTTACTTCCACTATCTCCCATCTCCATACTTTTGCTGTCCTTACTCTTCATACTCACTGTTCCACATACCTGAAATATATTCCTTCCTCAGCTTTGCCCCTTGGAGTTTCTGGCTTCCCTGAAGTCTGCTTGATACCACCTTCTTCTGTTACTGTTCAGTCATTTCAGTTGTATCCAACTTTTCGTGTTCCCATTTGGGTTTTCTTGGTAAAGATACTGGAGTGTTAACCATTTCTATCTCCAGTTCATTTTAAAGATGTGGAAACTGAGATAAATAAGGTTAAGCTACTTGTCCAGGGTTACACAACTAATAAGTATCTGAGGTTGGCTTTTAACTCAGGAAAAGGAATCTTCCTGACTTCAGACCTAACACTGCCACTTAGCAGTCCTATTACTTATGATGGGAAACGTTTTCTTGGTATTCCCAGATACTACTAATCCCAGCCCCAAACAACCCTGTACTCATTATATATATATTTTGTATTTACTTATGTATGCCTCTGATCTCCCCCAATAGAACCTATGCTCCTTGAGGGCTTTTGTCTTTGGATCTCAGCACTTTACTTATTTATATAATTTAGAATATTTTTTCATAGTTACATGATTCATGTTCTTTCCTTCCCCTCATCCCTCCACCCTCCTATAGCCAATGAGCAATTCAACTGGGTTTTACAAGTTTCATTGATCAAGACCTATTTCCATATTATTAATATTTGCCATAGAGTGATCATTTAGAGCAATGGTCGGCAACCTTTTTGGCCGTGAGAGCCATAAACGCCTGCGGAAGGAGGAGGATGGAGGCGGAAAGAGCTGGAATATGGGGTGGGGGCTGAAGGGCCCCCTGGGGCACATCCTGGGGCTCTGCCCGTGCTGACTAGTTGGGAGGTGGAGCCAGATATGGCTTGAGAGCCATACGTTGCTGACCTCTGATTTAGAGTCTACATCCCTAATCATATCCCCATCAAACCATGTGATCAAGGAAACATCTTTTTTCTGTATTTCTACTCCCACAGTTCTTTCTCAGGATGTGGATAGTGTTCTTTCTCATAAGTCCCTCAGAATTGTCCTGGATCATTGCATTGCTGCTAGTAGAGAAGTCCATTACATTCAATTGTGGCACAAGCGTATCAGTCTTTGTGTATAAGGTTATTCTGGCTCTGCTCCTTTTGCTCTGCATCAATTCCTAGAGGTTGTTCCAGTTCACATGGAATTCCTCCAGTTCATTATTCCTTTTAGCACAATAGTATTCCATCACCAACAGATACCACAATTTGTTCAGAAATTCCCCAAAGGACATCCCCTCATTTTTCAATTTTTCGCCACCACAAAGAACATGGCTATGAATATTTTTGTACACATATTTTTCCTTATTATCTCTTTGGGGTACAAACCCAGCAATGGTATGGCTGGATCAAAGGGAAGTCAGTCATTTAAAGCCTTTGGGGCATGATTCCAAATTGCCTTCCAGAATGGTTGAATCAATTCACAACTCTACCAGCAATGCATTAGTGTCCCAATTTTGCCACATCCCCTCCAATATTTATTATTTTCCTTTGCTGTCATATTAGCCAATATTTTAGGTATGAGATAGTACCTCAGAGTTGTTTTGATTGCATTTTTCTAATTATAAGAGATTTTAAACACTTTTTCATGTGCTTATTGATAGTTTTTATTTCTTTATCTAAAAACTGCCTATTCATGTCTCTTGCCCATTTGTCAATTGAGGAATGGCTTGATTTTTTGTACAATTGATTTAGTTCCTTATAAATTTGAGAACTGAGACCTTTGTCAGAGGTTTTTGTTATAAAGATTTTTTTTCCAATTTGTTTCTTCCCTTCTAATTTTGGTTGCATTGTTTTTGTTTGTACAAATCCTTTTAATTTAATGTAATTAAAATAATTCATATTAACATTTTTTAATATTCTCTATCTCTTGCTTTGTCTTAAATTATTTCCTTTCCCATAGATCTGACAGGTATACTAGTCTATGTTCACCCAATTTACTTATAGTTTTCTTCTTTATATTTAAGTCATTTACCCATTCTGAATTTATCTTGGTATAGAGTGTGAGATGTTGATCTAGACATATATAATATGTGTGTGTTTCCTTAGATATAATATAATCATAAAAATCTACTTTTTAAAGTTATAAAGCACTTTGGAAATGCCAAACAATAATGACACTAGTGGTAACAATAACAGTCATCATCATTCTGCTTTAAACCTATTGATACAGAGAGAGTACTTTAGAGTAAGTCCTCTATGATGTTAATAATTTTTTAGCTGAAGGCATAAAGTTTGCCTCTAAAAATGCTCATTGATTTTAATCATGTTAAATTATTTAATTGTTTGGCATGTATGGGGTGGCAGAGAGAATTAGCACCTCTGGTGTAAGGGCTTTTCAGGGCTTTTTCAGGGCTGCTCATCATCTTGGAGTGGTTAACTTGGAGTGGTTTCCTTCTCCAGCTCACTTTATAGATGAGAAAACTAAAGTAAACAGTGCTAAATGACTTGCTGAATCTAGGAAGTATATGGATTTGAACTTAGGAAAGGAATCTTCCTGAATTCAGGCCTGGCACTCTGTCCACTATACCACCTAGCTGCCCTATCATCTTCTAAGGGAAAATTTTTCCTGGTATCCCCAAGCACGACTTGTACATTTCCTCCCCCAAAACAACCCTGTATTCATTGGCACTTAGAGCCAAATTGTCATTTGGTGTCCACCTTTTACCCAACTCTCATCTATCGCTCCAAGAAGCTATAGCATGCACAGTGGCTACACAATGCTAAAACTGTCTCAGCAGATGGGCTATACTAGGTTGAGGGTTAACTGACATCTCAAATCCATGGGGAAGATATCTAGCCCCGGTGTGTAAAGTCTTCCCCAGGCAGAATGGGTTGATAAAAACAGTAGCAATGAGAACAATCCATTCCATTGGCCATGAAGGCAGTTGAAGTAGACCCTGTGGCACCCTTAGACACTGGTCAGACATCAATTACACTGAGGCCATCCACTGAGTTCCTGGGCCATTGCCAGTCATCCTGACTTTTTGCTTGTCATTGGACTTAGATAACTCTGGAAGAAAGAGCGAGGCTGATGACTTTATGCAACTCTGTCATACTTAAATCCAAATCACAATGAAGTCAAGACATCACCTCATGACCTGTTTGAAAAAGGACTAACAACAATGGTTGTTTAGTTTAGTCAGACCATCAGTCACTAAGCATTAATTGAGTGCCTGATATATTCTAAGCATTAGGCTAAGCACTATGGATACAAAGAAAAGCACAAGATGGTCCCTCATCTTGAGGAAAGGCAATAGGAAATACCTATGCACAAACAAGAGAGGATAAACTGGAGATAATCAGTAGAGGAAAAGCACTAACACTAAGGGGGATCATTTTGGATGATAGCCAGTGCTTTCTTTTCACTTTTCTTTTAGAAATATGACAGAATCACAGAATTTGAAAGTTGAAGGAACTTCTATGGTCATCCAGGCCAGTGTATTCACTGGGCCACTCAGCTGTCCAGTTAGTAGTTATTAGCCAGTAAGAATAATTAGTTAAAGGAATTCTTACTATAGCATAGCAGGTAAGTGACCATGTAGCCCAGGCTTGAAGACCTCCAAGCAAAGGGAGCCCACCAACTCTCAAAGAAGATCATTTTACTTTGGGATAGCTTCAGTTGTGTTTTCCTGTGTATCAAGTCTAAATTTGTATAATTTCTACCCATTGCTTTCAGTTGTATCCCTGGAGACAACAGAACATAAAATATACATAGAATTGAAATGTAGAATATCAAATATTGGACTTCACCCTAGGGCAGAGAATAAAATATTTGTGCAGAGATGGAAATTTAAATTTTTGTTGGCAGTAAAGGAAGTAAATGCATTTTATTACTTATTAATAAATACAATATACTTTCTTAAATCAACAAAACTTTTAACTCACCACAAACCCAAAATTTGAACTCTCCATTTCACACTATGTCCCTGTAAAATAAGCTGAGGAAGAATGTCCATCCTGTATTCTTCATAACTGAGGGAAGATTATTGCAATTGTCCTTCTTTGAGGATGTAAGCTTTATGTCAAAAAGTTTTCATTTGATCCTGAATCAAATTGAAATCTTCGAGAAAGCTGTTGTCCCATTGTTTAGAATGTGAGAAGAAAAATTGGTCAGATCTTCCGGAGGTCCTGAAGACTAAAGATTTTTTGGAGCTGGCTTGAAAATGTTGAGGATGTTGTGGATAGGAGCTAGCCATTTGAGTTATGCCCAACTTTTTCCAATACTGACATGAATCTTAGGAATACGGCCAGAACTAATTTGGTGGCAGCAATAATTCAATGACTGAGGAATTTCCTTTCTTAAAGGGGTCCATTCAGAATGTGTTTATAAGGCACACAAGACTATTGGTCTCATTATTTAGTAGTTTATAAACCCATATTTTTTACTAAATTGTTCGCCTTAGTTCTGAATGTCTTTTAGCTATTTCCAAAAATCAGATCCGTATTCAAATGTCCCTCTGTGCTCCAGGAAATAGGCAAACTTTTGGAAAAAAATTTCTACAAGAACCTAAAAGATGTAGAGAATTTAAAGTTCCATGCCACTATTGTTTATTCACCTTAAAAAAGTAATTGATATAGCAGAGCAAAATACTACCTGAGAGCCTCCTTTCCATCAACGTGTCTCTCTGGATATGCCACAATCACACAAAGTCCTTGAAAGCTCTACATAGAGAGTTGGATGACTCCTCTGATTATTATTATCAAGTGAGGCATAAAAAAGGCACATGTACTCACATCAAATGTATTTGTTAATGTTATGTGGATGTCCAGCATTGAATTCAAGTGGGAAAAAAAAGATTTCCTGTGAATGGCAAAGTCCTCCAGATGCCTGTTCATTGATGATATGCTTATGGCATTAAATCCAAGAACACTGCAGAGCTTCTTTAAATGGGAATCCTAATCTCTTAAAAGACTTCAAACTAACTATCCAAACTGGAAAAACCAAGTGGATACCCCCAGCTTCTTCCAATACTGATGCCTATTGTCCAAAATATGATATACAGATATGCATTTAGATTAAAAAACTCATACAGTTGGTCCATCAGTATATCAGATATCTTGGCAGTCTTCAGGTGGATAATAAATAAGCTAAGCTCAAAACTAAAAGAAGAAATAAGACTGTATTATAAGGAAACTTTAGTGTTTTCGACAATACCAAGCTGTTCCCTAATACAAAAAAAAAGTATTGGAAACAAATTGGGGTTTTGTTTTGTTTTTAATACTATCTACCAGTGATGTCTTAATTTCAGTCCTACACCATAGTTTCCAGTTAAGACTGTGAGTCACTCAGAGAACTATGGGGAGATGAGTGGTGGATATAAGTTGACTACAGTAACTCTCTAATGATGATTTTTGCATAAGAAGAGGCATAGGAAATATTATAAAAGAATGTATGAGGTAGCCAAGTGGTGAAGTGAATAGAGTGCTGGGCCTGGAGTTAAGAAAATTCATCTTCCTGAGTTCAAATCTGGCCTCAGACATCTATCAGTTGTGTGACCCTGGGCAAGCCCTTGATCCTGGTTACCTCAGTTTATTCATCTGTACAATGAGCTAGAGAAGGAAATGGCAAACCACTCTAGTATCTTTGCCAAGAAAACCCCAAGTGAGGTCATAAAGAATCAGACTCCACTGAAAAACAACTGAAGGACAATAAAAAAGAATATATGAGTGGAAGTGGACTGGTCATGTAGTAAGATGGAAGGATAATAGAGAGCCCAAGTACCACAGTGGTATCAATGACATATTTTTTAAGTCTAAATGAATATATCTGGAATAGTGTTAGATTCTCTAAGAAGTATATAATTTTATGGTTAAAGAATTAAAAATTTTAATATTCTTTAACAGAGATAAAGCTAAGGCAAGATAACCAGAACTTTGCTCTAGGATTCTGAAATTTAGAGGTTGACAATAGCTCTTCCACTCTTACAGTGGAATAAAAAGAAATATGTAAAGCCCCTAGTTAATAGTAGTAATACTTGTTATTGTCATTCAATTGTTTCAGGCATGACCCCATTTGGGGTTTTCTTGGCAAAGATACTGGAGTGGTTTGCCATTTCCTTCTCCAGCTCATTTTTTTTTTAATTATAAAGATATTTTTTAACCAATTACACGGAATACATTTCAACATATGTTTTCCAAAGTTTTTTTTTAAACCCTTAATTTCTGTGTATTGGCTCCTTGGTGGAAGAGTGGTAAGGGTGGGCAATGGGGGTCAAGTGACTTGCCCAGGGTCGCACAGCTGGGAAGTGTCTGAGGCCGGATTTGAACCTAGGACCTCCCGTCTCTAGGCCTGGTTCTCATTCCAAAGTTTTTTGATCCAATTTGTTTCCCTCCCTCCCATTCCTACCCTTTCACAATTCTATCTGAGTTATATGTGTATCATTAAGCAAAACGTTTCCATACTGTTCATTTTTGTAAGATAATAATTACATAAAACCCAAACCTCAAAATAAAACTCCAAGACAACTAAGGTAAAAAATCTTATGCTTTGATCTACATTCTGACTCTAGAAGTTCTTTTTCTGGAGGTGGATATCCAGCTCATTTTATAGATGAAGAATCTAATGTAAACAGGGTTAAGTGACTTACACAGCAACTAAGTATGTAAGGTCAGATTGGAAGTGAGGAAGATAACTCTTCCTGACTTGAGGTTAGGCTCTCTCTCCATTGTGTCACCTAACTGCCCAGTTAGTAGTTAGTTACTAGTTAGTAAGAATAATTAATTGGACTAGGAAGATGCCATACAATTGATGCTTTATTTCGTTTACATGCTATACCCAAGGTAGGCTTCTCTCTCTTTCCCATAAGGAGCAGTCCTAAGATCTCTGCCCACAGGGCCACTGTCCCTGAGAATGTCTCCTCCCCAGCTTCTGAATTTTCTTTTTAAAACTGATTTGTATGGGGCAGCTGGGTGGCTCAGTGGATTGAGAGTTAGGCTCTGAGACAGGGGGTCTTAGCTTCACATGTGGCCCTCAAGACTTCCTGGCTATGTGACCGTCCAAAAGTCACTTAACCCTAAGGTAGAAGGTAAGAGTTTAAAAAATATTGATTTCTATGTGCTTTTTGTAACACTTTTACAGATCACACTATGTGAAGCTTGTCACAAGTCCAGTTTATGAAGCTTGCCAAAAGTAGGAAAATGCCAGTTATGTCTCTGTTCTTTAACTTAACAAGAGAATTCCTCTAATATTTTATAACCATAAGAGATAGCTTGAAAGACAAATTCCCAATGGAGAGAATATCTATATTGATGAGAATAAAAATCCACTAACATATACAGTTGTTATGAGAGAAGTGTTTTATAAACCTTTAAGCATTATAGCAATATGATTTATGATTAAATCATCTTATTCTCTATCATGCCTATGACAGTTCCTTATAATTATTGTATATTTAATAAATATTTAGCAATTAATTGATTGATTTCCTAGAAATCTAAAATAAATGAATGTGAATTTATAAGGGTCTTGATTCTTAGTGTGCCTGATTTTCCCCCATGTGCCTTCCCTGCCCCGCTTACGCCCAATTTGAAAGGCTCAGTCACTCCTTCATGGACCCCCCATTGACCCTATTATGCTATCAGGTTATTGCTAGGATCATACTCTGAGGACTGAATGAGATAATATTTGTCAAGCATTTAGCCCAGTGCCTGGTATATAGTAGATGCTTAATAAATGTTTTTTTCTTTGTTTCCAAGGTGGTTGGCCACGTAACTGATTCTGAAATGTCATCGTGCTCAAAATATGTTTGTCAAAAATGGCCAAGTAAATTCCCAGAGTAGATTCATCAATATCTTGTGTTTTTTGGGAAATGGAGTAGACCAAAGACTCCTCTGGGTTTATTTCAAGCATTCCTAATTCTTCCTCATCAGATCTCTACTTAGCTGAGTTTGCACTAAAATCATGTTTATGAGCATATCAAAAGCAGGCACTTACACAGTACTTTGAGGTCTACAATTTGAGCCTCACAACAACCCTCTGAGATGCTGATATCATATCCATTTTACAGATAAGGAAACTGAAGCTGTTCAGTAGTGTCTGACTCTCTGTGACCCCATTTGGGTTTTTCTTGGCAAAGATACCAGAGTGAATCTTCCTGATTCCAAGCCCAATGCTCTACTCACAGCACCACCTAGCAACCTTACACAAGAACCTTGCCCAGTATTAAACAAATAGCGAGAATCCAAGGCAGAATCTGAACTCAGATCTTCCTTATTCCAAGTCCATCATTCTATGCACCATCCCACACTGCATCTAGATCCAAGTGTATCTCTATAGTATTAGGGGAAGAGGGAAGAAGAGAAGGAGAGAAAGTAAAAAGGGAATATAGGGAAGTAACATTGCTTATATTGATAAAGGCTTCACAATTTATAAGGGGCCACATGTACATTTTCTCATTTTAATCTTCAAAATAGTCCTGCAAGGTAGGTAAGCTTCCTTTTACTGTTCTACCTATGTGGGCACAAAGCTAGCCCCCTCCCATATGCAAAAGGAAGAACTGCTCTCGTTGAGATGAAAAATTGTTCACCCAGAGCCCAATTTTCAGACATTTCCTCATTGCATGATGTCAAAAATATAGAGACCAAAACCAGACCTTAATGGGGCAAGTGCAGTAATTAGCTAGCCTACCTGGCAAAATAATCTATAAGACCATATTCTGTGTAAAAATTCAAATAATGTTTTAAAACCACGCAGCACCATTTTAGCATTTCTATTTGGAAAATTACTATTGTCTCTCTCAGTGGTCTCCATTTTAATGACATGGCACTGTTCTCAGCAGGAGTCTATCTGAGAGTGAGGGGAAGGCCAGCAGTATTTAGATCATCAGAGATCGCAGACTGAAAGTTGTAAGGAAATTTGCTAATTAAAGTTTTGCTAAAACAGCCATTTTAACCACTGGTTTTTCTCAAGGTAGGATTTTACAGGAACGTAAGACCACTGTTTTCAAGGCTAAAAATCTTCTTTTGGGGACATAGCATGGGTATGACAAGATATTTTTTAAATCACACTGTTGTTTGGGGAAAAAAGGGAGAAAAGCAAGTGATTACAGGATAAGAGAGCAGTTGATTCTTTCATTTCTTATTTCTAGCAGACAGGTTAATCAGCTGTAATCAAGACTCAAAACAGGAGAATTAATAAAGTCACAGATATCATCACTTGTCATGTAAATGTTAGAATCTCTCCTCCATCACATCTACCCTTCAAGTGTTCTAATGACTTCACGCACGGGAAGATGCTGGATGGTTGAGGTACTTTGGAAAAGAGCTTCTTAAACTGGATTGAGGGAGGAGAGACAGGAAGCAAAAGGAAAGAGATTTCCTTTGCTCTTGATCCTTATTTTTTAATCAAAATTCTTCTAAGAGGAGTTAAGCTTTTTAAGTCAAAACTTTACTTTCTCTTTTCATGTTTATAATTCTCCATTTACTTATGGTATTGATGCACTGATTAATGTGGTTATATCTTTTAAAATTCTAGGAAAAATAACAAATTCCTTAGATCAAAAGACTAACTAAGGAAATGTGCTCCTGGCAAAAGAGAGAAATTATGTGATCATTAGTTAACAGTAATCTAAGTTATGTTATGAAGTTGAAAGCATTTTTGAAAGGCCATATCTAGAGAGGAAAAATAAATGATTGAAAATCTCCAGTGACTTAGAATTAGAATCCAAATCCTATTAGAACTGAATAGGATTATCAATAAGGAAGAGCTGACTAGTGAAATGGGAAACAATAGGGACCCTGGGAAGTAGTCTTCTTAGGGTTGATGAATGATAAGGAAGGAGTTTCAGGGAATATTCTGACATGTATCATAGAATTTAATAGAGTCAATGTCAAATATTTCAGAATTAGTGTAGGTAGGATCCCATGGCCTAAGACTCCAAAAGCAAAATCTGCTGAAGAGGGAAGAAAAGCTCTCAAGAATGATATTCTGAGAGTATTTTGAAGAAGAGGGAGGAATATAAAGTCAGGATACCTCAAGATTTAAAAGGTCATGTAAAAAACTATGGAATATTAAAAGATCTTTTATTTTGGTGGGGTTAGAGGTGGAGAAGATAAATAAATAATAGCAGAAAGGCTAAACAACTGAATACATACCTCCCCCTCTTCAGAATTTCCCTTACTGTCAGAGATGCCTCCAGCCTCTTGGACACTGAGCTTCACAGCCTTGGTGCCATCCTTGACTCTTCACTTTTGTTTACTCCATGTATCTGATCCATTGCCAGATATGGTCATTTCTATCTTCCCATGTCTTCTATACACCCCCTTCTCTCCACTCAGAGAACCTACCTTCTCCTTCATGCCCTCAGACTCTTGTCTGGACCATCGCTATAACCTTCTAATTGGTTGTCTTAATTCCACTTCTTCCCTGCTCTGATCCATCCTCAGTGTCGCTCAGACAACAATTTTCCTAAAGGATATTGTTGAGCTCAGTAAGCTCCAGTGCATCCCTATCACCTCCAGGATCAAATATAAACTCCTTTGTTTGGTATTTAAAGCTCTTCACAACCTGATCCATTCGGACTTTTCCATTGTTCTTACACACAACTCTCTTAGGTTCACTGTACAATCCAGCCATGATGGTCTAGTTGAAGCTCCTTGAAGAGGACGTTGGCCCCTGCACCTGGTTGTCTCCCTATGCTTAGAATGCTCTGTTCTCCTCACCTCCATTCCTTAGTTTTCTTGACTTCTTTCAAGACTCTCTCCAAATCCCAAATTCTGTAGAAGACCATTCCTGATGTCCCCTATCCTCTACTCTAGCTTCTAATGTTTTTCCCTCTAAAATTGTCTTCTGTCTATTCTGCCTGAATCTTGTATATACTAAGTTGTTTAGATATTATGTTCCTAGCTCCTTGAAGGCAGGGACTGTTTTTGCCAGGAAGGCAGCTAGAATATAAAGTGCTAGACCTAGAATGAGGAAGACCTCAATTCAAATTTGGCAGCTAGATAATTGAATGCATAGAATATTCAGCCTGGATTCAGGAAGATTCATCTTCCTGAGTTCAAATCTGGATTTGGATATTTACTAACTATGTGAGCCTGGGCAAGTTGCTTAAACCTTATTTGCCTCAGTTTCTTCTTCTGTAAAATGAGCTGAAGAAGGAAATAGCAAACCACTCCAGTACCTTTGCCAAGAAAACCACAAATGGGGGTCAGCAGTCAGAAACTATTAAAAAAATGACCGAACAACAACAGTTCAAATCCAATCTTGGACACTCACTAGTTGTATGACCTTAAGCAAGTCACTTAACCTCTGTTTGCCTCAGTTTTCTCAACTATAAAATGGGGATAATAAGATTACTTACTCCTCAGAGCTGTTGTGAGGATCAGATGAGAGAATACTTGTAAAAAATACTTAGCATTGTCACTGGCACATAGTAAGTGCTATATAAATGTTTATTTCCTCACTCTACCTTTCTTTGTATAGCTGCCTACCACAGAGGAAGAGATTAATAAATGCAGGTTGATGAAAAAATTCAGTGGATTAGAAGAAGAAAAACCTTAATTATTGGGAATGCAATAAAAATGAAGGACAAGGAGGCGGCTAGGTGGGTCAGTGGATTGAGAGCCATGTGGGTTCAAACCTGGGCTCAGACACTCTTCAGTATTGATTCTAAGAGAGAGAAAAAGAAAGAGAGAGAGAGAGAGAGAGAGAGAGAGAGAGAGAGAGAGAGAGAGAGAGAGAGAGAGAAG
>NC_058133.1:141319589-141471970 GCF_016433145.1 Gracilinanus agilis
AGAAAGAAAGAAAGAAAGAAAGAAAGAAAGAAAGAAAGAAAGAAAGAAAGAAAGAAAGAAAGAAAGAAAGAAAGAAAGAAAGAAAGAAAAAGAAGGAAGAAAGAAAGGAAGGAAGTATTGAAGGAAGGAAGGATGGAAGGAAGAGAGGGAGAGAAAGAAAGGGAGAGAAAGAAAGAAAAAGGAAGGAAGGAAGGGAAAGATTTTTTGGTTTGGAAGGTTAAGGCAAAAATGTATAGTGGGGAATAAAAAAAATAAAATAGGTGCCCCCAGTTGCTCTCAATCTGTTTCCACAATGGGGGAAATAGAGCAATTGATCAGTAGGGCAGGGAGTTAACAGTACAAAGAGTAACATGCTGGATTAGGAATCAAAATTCAAATCCTGCCTCAGACACTTTCTGGTTACATGACTCTGAGCCAGTAATTTAACCTCTACCTCAGTTTACTCATCTTTAAAATGAAATTATAACTCCCAGGGTTGTTGTAAGGATCAATCAAAAGAGATATTGTTTTTTATAAACCATAAAAATCTATATAGATGCTAGCTAGCTATTATTATTAGACTGGCAACACACAACAGAGTAGTACTTCTCTAGGGATCCTGGTTACCTGGCTTGCTTTCCCTTTATGTCTGGGTTTGGGTTCAATATGTTTCCCAAGGAAGAATCTTATGCATTATGCTTGCAGCAAGCCACTTAGAGTCTTATGAATAGATATACTAAAGGGCCAGGTGATTATGACTCTCAGAGGATGAAAATGACAGTCGCATTCTTTCAAACTTTTCCTTATTCTCAGAGTTTTGATGGCGAGACCTCTGTAGCCAGTCATTGAGGGTCCTGGACACAATGAGGTTGAATCAAGTGGCCTGAATGAACAACATTCCAGGATACAGAAAACCTCACAGATGTGATTGCTGAACCATTGCCAGTAAGCTCTGAGGACTCATGGAGCATGGGAGAGGTGCCACAAGATTGCACATGGGTAAACATTGTCCTGAATTTCAAAAAGGGAAAGCAGATATTCCAGACCATAGGTCAGTTAAAAATGTGTGTGTGTGTGTGTGTGTGTGTGTGTGTGTGTGTGTGTGTGTGTATTAATCTTTGGCCTTTCTTAAAATTTGAAATGAATTTTGGCTTTCATTTTTAAAACCCTGAATTTGGCGTCAGGAGACCTAGGTTAGAGTTCTACCTTGGCCACTACTCGTGTGAATCTGGACAGTCACTGTCTTCTCAATAATTCAGTGATATCGGCATCTTGCTGTTTCTTGGATAGAAAGGAAACTATGTTGAAGCTCTATAAATTCTGTAAGATTTTGTGTAGTTAGCAAACATCTGTTCTTTCTCTCTTCTTAAACCTGAGCTATTATCTTCCAAAATATTTTTCACCATCTCCCTTTGTACTCGCTTTCTCTTTAAAGTCAATAAATATTAAATTATGTACTGACCTGGGTCGGAGGGTCTTGTGAAGTTTTTTTTAAATACAATTTCTCTATTTCTAGATCTGCTACAATGGATGTTAGTGTGTAAATTACAAATATCTACGGAGTGATCACTGATGACTTCCATTATGCCAATTCCTTCCTTTGTTCTCCAAGGAGAAATTGAGCCATCTTCCCAATTTGCTACAAATTCTGATTTTGTTTATCCTGGGGAATATTAATAATGAAATGGTGAAATTCTCATGATAGTAAGTCGATTTATTGGTCATTAGGCAAAGATTTCACATATAAAGTAACTTTAATGTTTCCAGATAGGGGTTCTTGAACTTTTTTGTGTCCTAGGATCCCTTTGGACAATCTGGTAAACCTGTGGATACTTTCTCCAAATCATGTTTTTAAATGTTCAAAGTAAAACTATATAGGCTTAAAAAGAGAACCAATAGCATTGGAAAAGTTATAAAATAGTTTTGAAAACAAGTTCATGGACCCCTGTTCTAGATACCATGGAGTGAGTTGTCCTTAACTTCGCACTCATATTCACTTCATATATCCAATCTGTTACTAAGTCCTGCCATTTCTATTTTAATGAACTCTCTCATATAAGGCTCTTTCTCTTCTCTGACACTACCACCACCCTGGCATAAGCCTTTATCATGCCTGAACTATTGCAAGTCTCTACTGGCCTCCCTGCCTAGGCTCTCTTGATACTCCACTTCATACTTCATTCAGCTTCTAAAATGATCTTCCTAAGACACAGATGTATTCATGTCACTCCTACTCAAGGAATTCAAGTGCTTCTCTGGTACCTCCAGGATCGAATGTAAAACCCCTTGGCATTTAGAACCCTTCACAACTTGGACCCTTCATCTCTTTCCATGAACCCAGGTCAGGAACTTCCTTTAGACCAAGAGGGCAAAAATTAGACTTTGCCCTGAATTAAACTACTTTGGGAGACATGAAGTCTTATAGGATATGAGCCTAAACTGTCTCTGGGATCCTGGAATAAATCAACACTCAATATCCCCAAGAAAATAGCAACAGAACCAGACTACACATTCTATCCAGAAGTATTCAGAGCCCAGACCTAACATAAAGACTAAAGTCAAAAAAGCAGTCTGGAGGAAAAACAAACAAACAAAAAAAGAATCCCAACATAAAAAAAAGAACTATTATAGGACAGGGATTCTCAAGTCACAAACCCAGAAGAGAATGATTCCAAAAATTCTATATGCAAAGCCTCAAAGAAAAACACAGTTTGGGCATGAATTCAACTAGAATTCCTGGAAGAGATAGAGCAAGAATTTTTTTCAGTTTAAAATGTTTTTATAAACGAAATGAAAATGCTAGAGGAAAAAAAATTGGAGAAAAAATAAGAGCTATGAAAGAAAGGATTAAAAAGGAAATTAACAGTTTGGTACAAGAAGTACAAAATGTTACTCAAGCAATACACTCTTTGAAAATTAGATTAGACCAAATTGAATAACTCTGAGACAATAGAAAATAATAAAACTGAATATAACAACTAAAAAAAATAAGATACCTCTTTTAAAAAATAATCTGGAAAATAGATCACAGCAAGATAATTTAACAATCACTGGGTTACTTGAAAACTATGACCAAAAAAGAGCATAGACATTATATTTTAAGAAATCATAAAAGAACACAGCCTAGATTTGTTAGAACAAGAGGGCAAAGTCAAAATAGGAAATAACCACTGTTCGGCTCCTCAAAGAAATCTCCAAATGAAAACTCCCAGGAAAATTATAGCCAAGATCTTTCATTTCCAAGTTAAAAAAAATACCACAAGCAGCTAGAAAGAAAGACTTCAAGACTGACAAGTCATACTCAAGATCACACACAATTTAGTAGCCACAACTTCAAAGGAGCAGAGAGCTTGGATTATATTCCAAGGTTTATAACCAAAAAAAGTTTATCCAACAAAATTGAGGATAATCTTTCAGGGGAAGAAATTAATTTTTAATGAAATGGAGGTTTTCCAAGCTTTTCTGAGGAAAAGACCAGAGTTTTGTAAAAAAATTTGAAGTACAAACACAAGACTCAAAAGAAATACAAAAAGATAAACATGAGCAAGTAATCATAAGTTACTGAACAAGGATAAACTATTTATACTTTAATATGAGGAGATGCCAAATGTGCCTCCCTCAAACACCCATCATCATCAGAGAGAAAGAGGACCTGAGAGTTGTTCTATTATGTTTTGATGTTCTTAAAAGAATAGAAAGAGAGAAGAAGATGAATATAATAGACCTGAGTTTAAATCCTGACTTTACTTTCTAGCATTTTAGTGTAATAGAAAAAGTACTGGGCTACAATTAGTCATGTAAGACCTAAGGAACACATCCTGCTTTTAACAGTTAACAATTGCTTTAAAATTACCTTTAGCAATTAACTTTAAAATATCACAGAAATATCAGGTATTATTATGACCTCTAACCACATTTCCTCCTCTATAAATTAGAATCATGCCTACATCATTACCTCATAGGGATATTGTGAGAAAAGTACTTAACAAACTTTGAAGTACTATATTCATATGAGATATTTTTAAAATTATTCTTTCTGAACAACCAACCACAAAGACTGAGCATACAAAATCCAGAGGTATAGACTACTAGAACTGGAAGTAATGCAGTAGTTAAACCAAACATCTTCCCAGAGGTCTTAGTAATCATCACCCTAAGCCCACCTATCTTTTCGTTGAGCCGCCTTACCACTCCTCAGCAATTATCAGTCTGTCCATGAGTAGCATAGAAATCTCATCCTGGGATGAGAGCCCCCTTCACTGTCTCTTCCCTTGTCCCAACAACAAAAACTCCTACTTTCTATTCCAGCCAGAAGGGACCTCAAAAGTCATCTATTCCAAAAACCATAGAATCATTGAACTTCAGAGCTAAAAAGGATCTTTTAGATCATTTAATCTAGCCCTCTAACACTACATATTGAGAAACTGAGGCTCAGATTAGTTATGTAATTTGCTAAGGATAGAGCTTGGACTAAAATCTCTATTTTCTGACAATAGAGTTTGGTGTCAAAATTAAATAAAATTTACAAGAAAATTGATGTGACATATTTAATGGTATGCATAATCATTATTTTCCCATGCGGTAATTAGGCATAAATGGTATGCTATTCATGTAAATGAAAACAATTATTATTTCTAAACAGACAAACCAAGCATTTCTTTGGGTGGTGGTGGAGAGGGAATTGCAAAAAGAAGGAACGGCCCAACTTCTTCCAGGGCAGAGGAAGGCTATTTTTTTGCTTCTCCATCTCCCTACTGGGTCTGACCTTAGGGGACAAAGCTTCCCCGTTTTAAACCAAGCTGATCCTAGGATACAATTGTCTATCCAGTTGGTGATGGGAACTCCTGTCAGCTAGAAACTCCTGCAAACAACCTTATTCAGTACTCTGGTAAGAAGGGAAAGTAAATAGCTGCCCGGGGGTACCTGATTCAAGGGTTCCCCAGGGGGTTAATATAAATGGTAATATCGTCTGATGACTAGTCTCCACAAAAGCCCTCCTGTGGGTTTTCCCCCCAATACTCATAAGCTACTGTAGTCAGAAACTAGAAGAGGAAACAAGCTTAAGTGGCAGGATTAAAAAACAGTTCTACATTCAGTGATAGGCAGCTTTGCCTTGTGAATAAAGTGAAAGGTCTTTCTACCAATTGATCAACAAGTATTTATTAAACACCTATTGTGTATGAGACATAGTTTTAGGCACAAGGGACACAAACACAAAGAATGAAACAATTCTTACTCAAAAGCAGCTTAGACTCTAAGGCTAAGTCAAGGGTTCAAATCTGGCCTCCAACATATATTGCCTGTGTAACCTTGAGCAAGTTACTTAACTTCATAATGTCTTACATAGTTCTTTAAGACTTTTAAGTTGTTTGAAGCAGCTAGGTGGCTCAGTGGATAAAGAGCCAAGCCTGGAGCGGGGAAGAATTGGGTTCAAATCTGGCCTCAGACATTTCCTAGCTGTGTACCTTAACCCCAGTTGTCTAGCCCTTACTCTTCTGTCTTAGAATGTCTGGTTCAAAAAAATATATTTTTTCAATGTGAGCTGCCACTCACTTTGTTTTAACATTTTTGTTCAAATCTAGGGGCGAAGGAAGAAAAATATGGACAGCTAGAAGGTAAGGCAAGAGAACTTACTGAGCTTCTGAGGGAAATGGCAAAAGGGGAGCAAGGAGGTAGAATAAAAATCCCAAAGCAGGTTACCAAAGACAACTAACGGTATCAGTGTTATGTTGTCAGGTTGGTAAATGACAGAGTTGGGAGGGATGACAGGATCCAGATTTTAAAATACCTGGGCAGGTTAGCATGAGGGACCAAATCCAAGAAGTTTTATACTCAAGGTTAAAACAATTTTAATTTGAGAAGGTTCAGTCTTCTCCAGCTGTGAATATATTATTATTTAAAAGAATGGTAGAAGAGAACTAAATTTGAAGACAGATATCTTGGGTTCTAAACCTGCCTCTCCCTATGATCTTGATCTTCTGAACAGACAAACTATGTCTTTGGGTGGTGGTGGAGAGGGAATTTCAAAAGGGATGAATGGCCAAACTTCTCCCAGGTCAGAGGAAGGACATTGGGATGACTTAGAGCAGTGGTTCCCAAACTTTTTTGGCCTACCGTCCCCTTTCCAGAAAAAATATTACTTAGCCCCCTGGAAATTAATTTTTAAAAATTTTAATAGCAATTAATAGGAAAGATAAATGCACCTGTGGCCATCAACGCCTTCCTGGATCGCTGCAGCACCCACCAGGGGGCGGTGGTGCCCACTTTGGGAATCACTGACTTGGATGATCTCTAAAGTAATTTGCTACTCATAATGCTGAGTGCAAATCTTGGCTCCAATGCTTTCTTGCTTTATGAACACTGGAAAGTCATTTATCCTTCCAGTTCCTACTTCACCTACAAAAGGAGTTTGCTGAGAGCTCACACTAGCTATTTCACAGGGCTATTTTAAAGAAGATACTTTGTAAACCTTAAAGCCTCTAAGAATGTGAATTATCATTATTTAATGAGCCTATGAAAAAGGAAGTGGTCTCCCTTGCCCATTTAATCTTGAAAATGTTTACATCCCTATCAGTCACCCAAGAAACCACTTTCTTCCCTGGTGTCTTTTAGTATGAAGTCATCCCACTTGGCTGAAAAGTGAAAGAGCCAAAAAAATCTTTTATGATTCCGTAACACTAATTATAGTAACTGGTTGGACTGTCTTTTTCCCTGAATTGACCAGTTGTTTTGGCGCTTCATTCAACACAGACAAAGCATTACCTCTGATAATTAACCATGATCACTAACTTCAATATCTATTATGTATTAACAATTTATTATTTAGTAACAAATACCTGCTTCCCTTGGCAACTCTAGCTAAGTAAAACCTCTCACTCAGGCTCGCCCGTGTGAGGGGAATTAAATTCTTAAAGTACCCAGGGACCTTTTCTGTCATGACCCCTTTCAGAGCACTTAAAAGCTTCTTGATTCTCTAAAAGAGATCATTGATTTGTCAGGAGAGTTTCCCTTCCAGAAGAGATTTGGCTTAGCCTGGCCCTCCCTATCAACAGTCAAGCCATTATTACTACAACTAACATATTTGGTCTGTAAAACTCAAATGAGAGCCAGAAAAGAAAAAAAAATAAGTATGATGTGAAAGGCATAAAAAAGGTCCAGAATATGAAGATGAAAAACACCAAATTGTGCAAAACTGGAAGAAGGTAACAATATGGAAAGAGGGAGAAGGAAGAATTCAAAATACAATTATTGAAAGATTGGGAGGGGGGAGTATAATCCTGAAAACCAGCACAGTGAGAACTCTGGGATGAAAGTGAACAAATCAATGAAAATTAGCGAAGCATGCTGGGTGATGTAAGGGTTGCATACAAATTGCCTTTACCTGAATGTACAGAAAAGGTAAGTCATATTTTATTTGCTTGGATGAGGCAAAACCTAGAGCCTAAATTATTAGACTGCAGTCAGAGGTCATAGAAAAATAGCTCATATGATTGGAAAAGGAGGATTAAGTATTTTTGAAGGGGAGTTAGGTGACACAGGGAATAGAGCTCAGATTCATCCTCACTCAATGTGTGACCCTGGGCAAGTCACTTCACCCTGTTTGCCTCAGTTTCCTCATCTGTAAAATGAGCTGGAGAAGGAAATGGGAAACTGCTCCATCATCTTTCCCAAGAAAACCCCATATAAAGTGACTAAGGGTCATGATTGAAAAATTATTTAAAGACAACAAAACTTTATTTGAAAAATGATAAGCATTTATTCCCTTGAAAATCATTAATATTAAGACTGAACAAGTTCTTTGGTGATCCTCTAAGTACCCACACAACCAAATGAAAATATAGAGAATGTTATAAACATTGAAGAAAAGATAGGAGAGGAAAGGGGGAAGGTACATGAGAGCTATTTCAAGTATTTGATGATTGCCATGAGGAAGAGGCGTTATTAAGCTTGTTTTGTTTGGCTCTAAAGGTAAGAAATAAGAGCATTGAATGAAAGTTGAAGAGAGATAGATTTAGATTGTATAGGAAGGAACTTCTGGAAAAACTGAGTTATCCAAAAGTAGAATGGGCTCTCTTGGAAAGTAGTGGCTTCCCTTTTAACCAAAACTCTTTACTTGGTTTTAGGGATAGTGTAGTGAAGGAAGCTGATAGAAAGAGAAAGAACCAACCCAAGGCAAAATTGGGAAGTGGGAGGTTAAGGTTTAAAATTCCCTTTGCTACACCTTTCATTATCCCAAATGGGATAATGGGATTTGGCACTACCAGTCACTAGATACTGCTGTGTTCTCATCTTCCTTCCCAACCCCCAAGTCAGTTGCCCAAAGGTACCTCTTACTATCAACCAACCCTCTACCTCCTACCTGCTGAAATTTATTCTCCCTTACAGCTATACAACATAGGCAGAAATGGGGTCAATTAGAAGAAGTAATCCCTGCTGGTGTATAGTTAGCTGGAGAAAGTGTTACTACTCCCAGATTAGGAGACCTTCTTAATAAGATTCTTAAAGAGTGATTCTAATATTAGTGATTCCTAGAGGCCAGTAGGGACAGGGAGGGGTGTGTGTGGTGTATATTTTTGGTTTAGGGTTCCTTTTGGTAACACTAAAATCACAGATATAGACCGTAGCCTTTTATGCCGTTATGCCTACAAATAAGGCCAATTCTGGTGAGGAAGAGAATCATAGAATGTTAGAGCTGGAAGTTAGAGCTGGAAGTTCAGCATAGCCTTGGGCAAGTCACTTATTCTTTCTGAAAACCTGTCTTTTCAACTATAGGATGGAGAAATTGGACTAAATGATCTCTGAGGTCCCTTCCAACTCTAAGATCCCATTATCCTATGTCCTTGGAAACCAATTTGTTCCAATTGCTTCTTTTAATAATAGGGAGGATTTACATAGTACTTTAAGATTTGCAAAGCACTTTATAAATATTATCTCATTTGGACCTCATACTATCCTTGTGAAATAGATGAGAAAAATGAGGCGGAGAAAAGCCCAAGGTCAGACTCCAGGTTTGGCACTCTACTTCCTGCAATAAAAATAACAATAGCTAACATTTATATAGACCCTACTTTAAGCACTTTACAAATATCGCATTTTATCCTCATGACACTCTAAGAAGTAGGTGCTATTATTATTATTATTATTAATTATTTTAAACCCTTACCTTCCATCTTGGAGTCAAAACAGTATATTGGTTCCAAGGCAGAAGAGTGGTAAGGGCTAGGAAATGGGGGTTAAGTGACCTGCCCAGGGTCACACAGCTAGGAAGTGTCTGAGGCCAGATTTGAACCTAGGGCCTCCCATCTCTAGGTCTGGCTCTCAATCCACTGAGCCACCCAGCTGCCCCTGGTAGGTGCTATTATTATTAATAAAACTGTGGCAAACAGAAGTTAGGTTATTTGCCCAGGGTCACACAGCTAGTAAGCATGTAAAGTGGGACTCAAATTCAGAGCTTCCTGATCCCAGGCCCAGTGCTCTATTCACTCTGTCCCCTAGCTGCCTAATGGTAAATATAAAAACTTCCCCACTTTTCTTGGAACAGTAAAATGAAAAAAAAAACCACTAAAACATGGAATCAAATTCCTTCTTGATGTAATGGAATAGGAGTTTTTGGTCCAAGTTATAGAATCCTTTCTTTTTAGTCCAAAAATGTCACCATCTGTGCTACTTGCATTTCGCATTTCTAGATAGGTAAAATGGAATCTTCAATTCAAGGAGCATTTATTAAGCATTTGCCATGTATAAAGCATTGCCTTAGGTGCTGGGGACACCTAGACCAAGCCCAAACATTCCCTGCCTTCAAGCTGCTAGCATTCCTCTAAGGTCCTTAAGGCATTTTACAAAATCCTGCTTCAAATAAACATTCAAATAAACAACATAAAAAGACAATTTCACATTCAACCAGCATAGCATTTTTAGACTCCCTAACTTAGTATCTAGGAATTAACACCTTTCTTAGCTGCCTATAACTCTTCTAAGCTGTTGTTCTTTAATCATTTTAATCACTAAAATCCACAGTGTGAATTTTTTTTTTATAAGAGTAGAGGGATTCTGGCTTGATATTATAGTAGCGTTAAGGTTGGAAGATTAATTTACAAAAATGAGGATATGTAAAAGTTACATTTTCAATAATTTTGTTTTATTTATTGCAAGTGAAATATAGTTATGTTCTCTCAGGGATGTTGCAGGATTGAGAATCTTGGAACACTACTGTCTTTGAACAATCAAAATCATATGACACCCAAGTAGTAAAGGAGAGATATACGTTGGTCACAGGGACAGGTATATTCCTAATTATGACCTATATGCGAGAAGTGGCATAGGAGATAATCATGCAGGCAATGTCCAAAAGGAAAAGAACACAAGCTGATCTGATTCGCACAGGTACACATAAATATAAAATGACAACAAAAGGCCTAAAGCATACTGGGTATGTCCTCTGTGAACGATTTATTATTGGACCATTGGGGATAGATTCAGAGTGTGAGAAGGTCTGGATGGGCTATGATCTGTGGCCATGAAAAGAAAAAATACAATGATGAGATCACAGATGCATGGAAGTCTGAGTATGCCATAGCCTGTCTATCTCATACTATTCATTTTGTTTTCTGAATTAATCAGTAGAATCAATATTCTGCCAAGGAATGTCAATCCTGCTTTCCAAACTTGTACTTTAGCATTATTGAATTCGTTTTGTCTTTCATCTTTGTAGGCTTTGAGTTTTTAACTTCTTTTTTTGTTTGTAGATCTTATATAAATTGAATGACAACGGATCATTTTAAGAATCAAAAAGCAGGGGCAATAGAAGAGATTGGAGAAGTCAGTCTCTTTCCCAGGGGCTGAGATAATACTTACAAGCACGATCAGCTATTGGAGACCCCAGCAGGACAGATAAAATAAGGAGTTTCTCATACACAAAACAGAGTGAGCAGAGAAAGGTTAGATGACCATTTATCAGGAATGAGACATGGGTATTCATCAGGCGTCCAGGGGCTGGTCTCTTCCAATTCTAAAAGTCCATGATTCTATGAGAATAAAAGCGTATCTATAGAGTTAGTTAGTACAGAGGTGAGTTTGGGCTAAAGCAAGCCCAGAATAAGGATGAAATCCATGAAAGTTGCTATAGAAACCACAACCGAATTCTCTCACACTTCTGTGGAGTAGACTTTTCTGCTCAAAATCCTTTTTTAAAAATTTACTTATATATGAAAAAACAAATTAACGTGCAAAACCTCCACCGCCTCAGCCGTCAGGTGCCAGATGATACCCCAGTGCTAAGCCACTGTTCGAAGCCACTGACCAAACCTGACTTAGCATGAGTCACTCACTATGACTGGAAGCAGTGTTTGAGAGGAGGCTGGTCTTTAGAGCAAATGCTGCACTCTGAAATCGTGCCTGTCATTTAGCTCACCCTGTTCATGCTGGCAGCCAAATGAAATGCAGATCTGCCTTTCAAGAGCAATTCTCTCACAAGATTTGAGTTTGCCCTGGCAAGAAAAGTTACAGCAACCATTTTTTTCACAGATGGAGTTTTACCTCCAAGAAAATATTTGAAGTTTTTTTTTAAATGACTACATTATCAATTAATCTATAGCGAGACTTGAAATAAATATTTCTATTAAATGTAACAAAAAGCAGCATTTGTATTGCTTGCACCTAAATTATCATCATCCTTGCAAAAAGCAGATGCAGAATGTAAGACTACTTGAACAATCAGCACTGTAATTTGCCCAGTAACATTGTTTTAGATCTAATTAGTGCTTATGCGGATTCTTTACAAAAATGTGAAAACTGCACCAGGATGTAATTGTTTAATGAATTTAGTGCAAAGCACATCTGCATAAATTCCATTTCAGCTGAAAAAACTAAGTTCAACTGCTATTTGCTCCAGAGCCAAAACATTGTGAATTGTGCCCACTCTGTTTTAGCCTTGCTCGGCTGGCTTTGATATTTCAGATAAATACTACAAAGTTAAAGCCTCCAGCTGCAGACCAACCCATCTGTAGATGTTTGTTATATTTGGCAGTATTGTAGAATGATTGTGCCTTCCTGCTGGAGAAAAAAAGAGAGAGAGAAAGAGAAAACAACAAAGTCCTGTCAGCAAAAAGTACAGTTCGGAAACATACTCATCAGCCAACAAATGTAAAGTTTCAAAATGGATTTTTTGGGAGCTTATGTGGCAGGGCCTTTGAAACACCTGTTCGTGTGTGCAATGAATCCACTAGGTAACATCTAATAATATTCTCAATCTTTCCATACGTTGGCATTTATTTTCTGTCATAATCAAAGGAAATACAATGGGAAGCAGGTTTACTAAAGATGGTATTTCATCCTTTGTGGATTTCATCAGCCATTTTTCCTGTATGAAGAGTGCATTTAAATGAGTAAATCCTCCATCCCTTTAGAAACGAACCTTTGGATTTATTCACTGCCTACAATAAGTAGACAAAGAGTATGAAATTCTAGATACAAAGATCAAACACGACACTGTTGCTGCCCTCACAAGGGCTTACTAAAGAGTTAGGAAAAGGAGGAAATGTATGTACAAATAAGTTGCAAAACAATTAAATATGCAGAAGGAGTTAAACAGAATGACCTGAAAGATTCCAGAATGAACATGCTTCTAACTAGGGGGGAAATGAGAAAGACTTCTTGAGAAAGTGGTATTTGAACTAGATCTTTAAGGAGAAATACTGCAACAGGCAGAGATAAAGAGGAGAAATTCCTTGTAGAAAGGGGGAATGGCATGCAGAAAACCATACAGTGAAAGAGGCAAGAATAGGAATAGTCCAATTTGTTTGGATCATAGAATGGGTAAATGAGGAAAGTGCCGGATTAAGCTAGAAAAGTTGGTAATAGCCAGGTGGAAGAGACCATCCAAGATGAGTATGGAGTTTGTATTTTAACTTATGAGTAATAAGTAGTTTTTGAAGTTTATTTAGCAACTATGTGAAGGATGCAAGCCAATAGCAGGCCCTGGGGGACAATAGCTGTGGAAGGCTTAGGAGGCAGATTCCAGAGCTCTCAGCCCATAGGAAGTATAGGGGTTGGAAAACTGGGCAAAAGGAGCTTACTTTTGTAGTAAAAGTACAGTAGTGATAGTAATAGTATAATATTAGAGTAGTATATTATTCATATATATTAGTATATAGTATTATAGTATTAGTATATATTAGTTTATATATAGTAATATAGTATTTTTTTATACATAATAGAAAATAGTTTAAAAAAAAGTAAATAGTAAAAAAGTAATAAATAGTAAAGGAGTGATCCTTTGCTGGGATTGGGTGTATGAGCAAAGTCCCAGGTAAAAGAGAAGAACTAACAGAGCAAGGACACAGACCATAGATGCAAGGTTAAAAGGAATGCCTGTGATGATCACAGACAAGAGCACATGCCAGGAGAGCATTGACTGTACCTCTCCTCAGTTCATACCACCTTATAGGAACTAAAACTTGTAGATGTTCAGTTCTAACTCTGAGGGCAGCAGCATAAAATATCTGAAATTTCAGAGAATATCCCCCCAATCCTGGGAATAGTGGCCCAAACTTAATATTAATATAAGAATCAAGAAAAAGGCTAGAAATATGAGTAAACATCAAAAAAAGAACCTAGTCATAGAAAGTAATTATAGTGACAGTGAAAAGCAAGGCACAAACTTGGAAGAAGAAAATGAGTTCAAAGCAGTTAAATTCAAAGTCTCAAAGAAAAATGTAAATTGGACTCAGATCCTGGAAGAGCTCAAAAAGAATTTAAAAATCAAATAAGAGAATCAGAGAAAAAATTGGGGAAAGAAATGAAAGCTATGCCCCCCCAAAAAAAACAACTTGGTAAATGAGATACCAAAAAAATGAAGAAAATAACACATGAAAAAGCAGAATTGACCACATGATAATAGAGGCACAAAAATCCACCAAAGAGAAAAATTTATGAAGGCAGCTAAGTGGTTCAGTGGATAGAGACCCAGGCCTGAATATGGTAAGTCCTTGGTTCAAATTAGGCATCATTCACTTTCTATCTGGGTAACCACAGGCAAGTCATTTAACCCCAACTGCCCATCCCTTATTGCTCTTCTGCCTTGGAATTAGTTCTTAGTATCACTTCTAAGAACAAAGATAAAGGTTTTTAAAAAGAAATTATAAAGGAACACTACCCTGATTTTCTTGAACAAGAGGGTAAAATAGAATTTGAAAGAATCCAGTGATCATACCCTGAAAGAGATACCCAAATGGAGACTCCAAAAATATTATAGCCAAATTCCAGAGTTCCCAGTCCAAGGAGAAAATGCTGCAAACAGCTAGAAAGAAATAATTTGAATATCATGGAGTCACAATCAGGATTACATAGGACTTTACAGCATCTACATTAAAGCATCACAGGGTTTGGGGCATATTACAGAAGGCAAATAAGCTAGGATTACAACCAAGAATCAAGTACCCAACAAAAGTGAGTTTAATCTTTCAGAGGAAAAAAATTAGTCATTTAATGAAATAAATAACTTTTAAGCATTCCTGATGAAAAGACCAGAGCTGGACAGAAAATCTGATGTTCAAATGCAAGACTCAAGAGAAGTATAAAATTATAAACAGGAAAGAGAAACAAAAAGGATTCAATTAGGTTGAACTGTTTACATAACATAACTGTTTTACAGTTCTACATAAGAAGATAATACTTGTAACTCTTAAGAACTTTATAATTATTAGGGCAGTTAGAAGAAGTATATACACTAGACAAAGGGTGTCAGGAGTAAGTTGACTATTATTACATGACATAAGCAACCCTTTTTTGCCTGATGAAATATAGCTTCATCATGCATATCATATTTTTTGTCTATTGCAAATAGACTATGTCTTTCCTTGATCTCTTAAACAGATAAAACTCCAAATGTATATTCAAACTCAATCTTTAGTTCCTGTGCTAAATGGCCCTAGAATCAAGAAGACTTGAATTCAAATCCATGCTCTGAAACTTAATAGTTGTGTTGTAAGTCACTCTGCCTCGGATTCTTCAACTGTAAAATGGAATTAAAGGCACCTACCTCCCAGGTTATTGTAAAGATCAAATGGGATAATATTATTAAAAATCACTTAACACAGTTCCTTGCACATAGTAGGCACAACATAAACACTCTCTTCTAGTCCTTTTTCCCCCCAAGATGTTGGCCCTTTGCTCATCACAGTCATCATTTCATTAAAGACTTCCTCCATCCTACAGTGGGAGAGGGGATCCAGAAACTAAATGAAAAAGCCTAAGAGGACCCATAAAAGCAAAATATTTTGCAATACAATATTATGTACCTTGACATGGCTACCTTTTAATACTAAGTTAGCTTGGGTCAGCTAAGGTGGTTTAGTAAATTAAAAAAAGTCAGTCCTAGAGACAGAAGGTCCGAGGTTCGAATTTTGCCTCAGACACTTCCTACCTGGGTGACCCTGGTCAAGTCACTTAACATCGATTACCTAAATCTTACTTTTCTTCTACCTTGGAATCACTACTTAGTATCAATTCTAAGACAGAAGGTAAAGATTTTAAAGTGAAAAATAAATAAAAATAGAATAGTTAGTTGGCACATTCCCAAGGAAGGAAAGAAGGGATCTTGTATTATATCAGCACAGTCAAAATTTTGGTCACATCCAAAAATGAATTTCTTATTCTGCATATTAGTCCCTTACTCCCTGTCGTGAGGTGGGCATTATTATTTATTGGTTTTCTAGGATCATACTTGATCCTTTAGTTGATCAGAGTTCTTAAGTCTTTCCAAGTTATTTTTTTTTATAATATTAATGGCATACTATACATTTTTCTGGTTCTGCTCACTTCACTTTGTATCAATTTAGACAAGACTTTCCTTGTATCTTTTAAATCTTCTTTCCTCTAATTTTTTATCATTCAATGGTATTCCATTACATTCATATACCATAGTTTGTTCAGCCATTCCCCAATTGATGAGCATGTCCTTAGTTTCTCATTTTTTTCCATCACAAAAAGAGCTTCTATAAATATTTGTGTACAAATAGGACCTTTTCCTTTTTCTCTGATCTTTTTGGGGGTATAGGCCTAGCAGTAGCATAACTGGTTCAAAGTCAACACACTGTTCAATAACTTTTTGTTATAGTTAAAATTTGCTTTCCCAAATAGTTGGACCTATTCACTGTTCTATTAACAGTGCATTTATGTGCCTATTTCCCCATAGATGCTCCAAAATTTGTCTTCTTTTTCATTATCTTTACCAATTTGATGAGTTTGACATGGAGTGTCAGAATTTATTTAATTTGCATTTCTTTAATTATTAGTGTTTTTGAACTTTTTTTTTTCACATGGCTATAGAGAAGCTGGATTTCTTCTCTTGAGAACTATTCATATCCTTAAACTACTTATCAATTTGGGAATGACTGTTATTCTTCTAAATTTGAATAATTTCCTTATGTATCTTAGTAATGAGTCTTTTTTCAGAGAAACTTGCTACAAAAAAATTTCCCTCCAAGTTAATTGTTTGCTTTTCAATTTCAGCTACATTGGATTCCTTTGGGCAAAAACTTTTAAGTTTTATGTAATAAAAATCGTTCATTTTATCTTCAGTTATCCCTTTTTAAAATAAATTCTTTTCCTATCCATAGATTTGACAGATAATTTTTTTTGTTTATGAAGTGAACTTTTATTTCTAAGTCACATTTATTTGGAGCTTGTCTTGCCAAAGAGTGTGAGATATTGGTCTAACTCGAATGTCTTCAATATTGCTATCCAATTTTTCCATTCCTTTGGACCCTAAGCAAAAATTTCAGAAATGGTCTCTTCCACTAATATCAGCTGAAAAGAGGCTTGGATATGAGGTCAGAAAAACCTGAGTTCAAACCCAGTTCTGTCACTTAATTAGCTGTCTGATTTGGGGAAAGTCAGTCAGTCAACAAACGTGGAATACTTACTATGGGCCAGACCCTGTGCTAAGCTCTGGGCACACAAAGAAAGGCAAAAATACAGTTTCTTCTCTCAAGAAGCTCTCAGTTTAATGGAGAAAACAACATACAAATATTGCATAGATACAGGATATATACAGTTTACAGTATAAGTGAAATGTACTCTGAGAGGGAAGGCACTAAGGAAGATGGGAGATAACTGGGAAATATCTCCTGCAGAAGGTGAGATTTGAGCAGTGTCTTCAAGGAGGCCAGGGAAACCAAAAAATGAAGGTCAGGGAACAAAGTATTAACCTTTCTGCACCTCATGTTCCTGAAAAAAAGAGGGGTTGGCAGGTGACCTCTACGGTCTCCTTTGCTCCCTAAGACCTTTTGTATGCCTCTCTGCACCACACTCTGTCACAGTTAGGAGTTGTTTGGTAGTATTTACACTTTGGTATTGAGACCTATAATTTATCAGTTTGGAGATTTTGTGTGGTGAAAGCTCCCTCTATCAATGAGGGTTAGCAACTCCTTTATAACTTCCAACACTATAGAGTTTCATGAGTACAGATAAATTATATTCTTTCCTGTGGTGATATAGCCAATAGATTTTGGAGGTAGAACTTCAATAGAGGCTTTTCTGATTCCAGGTATGACCTTCTATTTACCATGACATGATAGTCTTTTATACTAATGATACTTTTTTTAAAAGCTACTTTTCAAATTAAAAGTCTGTTCATTTTATTCAAAAATTTCTTTAATTGTTACCTCTTACCTCACCATTTTTGTTTCCAAATTAGTCTGGATAGTGTTTACTCTTGGCTCATTGTGTGAACTTGGGCAAATCATTTAACCAATTTAGGCTTCATTTTTCTTCTCTGCAAAGTGATGAGCAGATGGTCACTAAAGCACCATCAAACTCTAAATAGCATGATCTTAATTTTCTTTTTCATAAATCTTTGCACATGTTTGATGAACAGAGTCTGTTTAAAAGGAATCTGAAATTCCTTTATCTGAGTTGTATTTCCCAACTTTTTGTCTTTTAAAAGTTACATCTTTTCAGTATCAGTCTATCTAGAAGGCCAATTAGACATTTTCTTTACTTTGGAAGAAGGGAGATGAGGAAGAAGTAAGGTAAAGGGAGCATCAGTACCCTACCTCCACAGAAACTGTCCAGTGGCTGAAAATCATGGATATTTGCCTGACCTATTTTATGGATGCAGTCCAGCCTTATCACTTTTCTTTTAGTTCAGAATCAAAAGGATTTTTAAAAATCTCCTTTTCCCACAAAAAGCTCCAAATGAAGGGATTTTTTTTCCTTTGAAGAAATTCAAGTCAACAGATGTGTTCCTACTTTACCCTCCCTTCCCTTTACTCTCCAAAGAAGGATATTAGGCAGTAAAAGTGAGAAAGATAAAAAACAACTCTTAGTTCTTGTTTTTTCTACTTTTGCCAATCTACCAATAAGTATTTATTAAGCTCTTATTATGTGCTAGGCTGATGATTGCCCTTCATGCTCAAGAAGGACCAAATGATATCACTGGTGATATCTTTTGAATCATGCATAAATTGGATTTGATGGAGGCATAGTTGAACAAAAGTCAGTCTCACTCTGTCTTCCAGAGAGGTGAAAGCCCAGTGGTAATATAAAAGTCAAGATAGCTGGTGATGGTTTGGGATGTCATGGATGGCCAGCAATAAAGATCATTACCCATCAATGACTTCCCTTCCTGGGTGGCATACCCATTCCCATTTAAAGCTATGAAAGGGGATCAACCCAATATACTAGAGCCCTCCTCAAATCCTCTTGATGTGAAGAGGATGCCAATGGAGCATATGGACTTTCCATTAGTTTTTCCTGAATTTTGCTTTGAGGCAGGACTATATACTTTGCTAAACCTACACTTCTCAGATGGTTTCCTTTAAATCTCTTTTCTTGTATCATTCCTCATTTATAATAGCTTGCTTCCTATTCACAATGTACCTCACAATTCCTCCTTTGTATGGTTTTCAGTTTTAATTCTTTGGGGCAAGGGCATTCTAGGATATTTCAGCAGCATCTTAAGAATGTTTTAAATATTTAAAAGCAAATATTAAGCATATAATAGTTTCCCACGGCACGATAGACATTATGCTCCTCCAAAAAGCTTACTGTCTCTTGAACTTTGGTAGGAAAAAAATTGAGTAGTTAATACCCTTGTCGACTGTCAGCTTTACTGCAGATGTGAGAATTTTGTTTAACCATACACACTCACAAAGAATGGGGTATTTTAGGTTTTAGGTTGAGAAAAGTGGCATTTATGAATTACTGCTGTCTAGGAATCTTAATATGGGCACATTAAGTAGATTTGTTGGATATTTCAACCTCAGTGATGAACTGTTTTTCCCTCTTGGATTCCTCCAGAAACCCTAATAATGGAAGATAAGAGATCATTATAAAGAAATGCTTGCCCTCTGAGGAATTTAAAGCAGAGGAGGCTAAATGTTTTCCCCTTCATATTAAATTCAAGAGAAGTTATTGAGTCAGTATGGTAAGAAGTAGCACTCAATTAGAAGGAAAGAGTCTGCTTTATGAAAGTCAACCCTGCAAAATAACTTTAAAAGATTGGAGAAGTTGACTTTAAAAGGAAGTCTCTTAAAACAGACTAATCAAGGAAAAAAAATTTAAATCAAAGATCTAACGCCAGAAAGGATTTTAGAGGTGTTCAGATTCAACCCTCTCACTTTATTATAACTGAGGAAATTAAGATACATGGAGGTTAGGGGACTAGCTCAAGTTTCATAGCTAATAAATGGCAAATCTGGGATTTGAACTCAGTATCAGTGCCTCTTAAGTATAGTGTCATTGTATTTTTCTTTATTCTTCCTATTTTCTTTTTTCTACCACCCTTTATTTAGGGAAGAACAGAAATTTCCCAAATACAAGTTGAGAAAATGGCTATCTTTCAATTAATATGAGAAAAGTATTCAGACATATTTCTAGATCATAAACGAAATATGAGTTAACAATGTGATTTCAAAGAAAGCATGTCATGTTTAAATAGAATCATTTAAATGTTGATTTTAAGTATTAAATAATCACATTTTCTCCCTGCTAATTCATGAAATCATAAATCTAAAGCTTGAAGGGACTTCAGAAGCCATCTAATCTAGCCCTTTATTTTAGAGTAAAGAGACTGAGACCTAAGTAGGTTCAATGATTTGTCCAATATCACAGAGGTGGTATCAGAGGTGCAATTTGAGCCCAGATCTCTCCAGCTCAAATTGAGGCAAAGCTGCACAAAGTCATCAGCTTTACTCTCTCTTCCAAAGTCATCAAAGTCCAGGGGCAGGACAAAAATCAGAATGACTGATAATAACCTGGTATGCAGTGGATGATCTTGGCATCTTCCATGACCAATCGCTAAATACTTCACAGTGCTGCTGCAGCTAATTTCATAGCCAATGGAACAAATTTTTCTCATCTACCCATTTCACCAGAGCAAGTCTTTAAATGCTTGAGGTAGATATTCTACTAACTCAGTGACAGGTTTGAGAGACATCAGTTTCCTTTAGTCTGGTTTAGCCTGCCTGTAGAGATAGTTTTATGAGGATGTGGCCACTGTGCATGCTACAGATTTTGGGAACCACAGGTCAGAGTTGGGAGAAAAATGGTCTCCAAAAATGGATGAAAAACACTGAAAAGGGCTTGGCAAGCCCTCACACCAGAGATGCTAGTCCTCCCTGAACTCTCTGTATACCCCAGTAATATACCAGTAATATAAGAATTAAAAAGTCATTCAATTCCTTTGTGCCTCAAATTTTTCATATGTAACATAAAGAGTTCTGTTCCACCTTCACAAGAATGATGTGAAGATAATACATATTAAAGTGCTTTGAAAATCTGGAAGTATAATATGAATTAAGATAATAGTTTTTATAAGGTTAATGATTGCCACAAAGTTCGTTTGTTTCCAGTGAGATTGGTATTGTAGCCCCAACAAAGTTACAGGTGTACGTACTTGGATCTATAGTCATACCAAAATTCATATGCAGGTGAAATTAAGTTAATGTGAACATTAAGGGTAGTTTTGAAAGAAGCTACAAAAAATGAGCATGTCTTTTTATGTGGAAGGAGAAAAGGAGGTTCCATATGTCTTATGATTTTATTAAATTCAATTTAAAAAAGCATCTACTATGTACAGTACATAGGCAATACAAAGGTAAAAATGGCATAATCTATGACTCCAAGGAAATTATCAGAGGGGTAAAAAGCATGTCTTTGGAAGGCAATGATTTTGTTTCTGGAAGGAACATAGGACAAAAGTTGTCTCACTAAGTGCAACTTGATTTAGGGGTACAGGCTTCCCCTAGACACCCCAACATTCTAGATTGTGGCAAGTCAGAGAGCACATAAAAGAGACTCATTTTTCCTTGCATTCCTGTAGTTTTAAGGGAAGATGACTTTGCTTTAAAGGAAGATCCTTTCTGGTCTCTCCCCTTATTCTTGATGAGCACAGATAGGCACCTCCCAGCTTGCTCCTGATAAGCATCGATTTTATATCCCAGATATCTGATTATCCTCTAAACTGGACAGTTCATACCCTTTTGACTTTGAGGCATAGGGCATAACCACATGACCCATCTTGGGTTCCAGAGACCCAGTTAACATGCCATCATCATTCTTTCTCTAGTCACATAGGCCCTGTTGTCAAAAGGGTATAAATACCCCCCCAAAAAAATATTCCTCGGGGAGGCATTATTCCACCTGCACACTGTCTCCTGGCCTTTCAACATGGCTTCCAAATGAATACATTTCTCTTTTTATTTTTAAGCTAAGTTTTGGAGTCTTGCATTCTTGACAAGAGCAACCTGTCTAGATCCAGGATTTCACCTCAAAGCTCTCCCACAAAAGAACTTATAGGGTGATTTGCATGGATATGATAGGAGCTGATGAAGGTTAAAAGAAATTTAAAGAAATTTTCTAATACTAAATCAATAGTAGACCTCAAGGATTCATGATGAAAAACATCATTTGTCTCCAGAGAAAGAACAAATGGAGTCTTAATGCAGACCAAAGCATACTACATTTCATTTTATTCCTTCATTTTTATTTTGTTTGTTTGAATTCTCCTTCACAAAATGCCTAATAGGGAAAAATGTTTTACACTATTACACATATAAAATCTATATTAGATTATGCATCATCTCAGGGAGCAGGAAGGGCAAGGAAGAGCAGAAAGTGACATTTTGGCTCAAACTTGAAAAAAACAAAGTTTAAAAATGGTTTTTTCATATAATCGAAGGCAAAATAAAATATTATTTTAAAAAATAGTTCAAATAGTGGAGACAGGCCAAGGAGTGGCAGCTGAGGGAGAATCAAAAGAGTTAAAAAGACAAACTATGCCTGAGAGCTTCTGCTGACTTTGCTGCTGGCTGGGTGCAGCTGCACCTGAACTCACAAAAGGAGCTAAAACAGCTTGAGGCTATGGTTTAAAAAAGGAAGAGCCACTCCATGTGGGAAGGCTATATAAGAATTACAACTCAGCAGAGAGTAGCAGAGAACCTGAAAGGTGAAGTTCAGTGGAAACAACCTCATTGAATACCATGCAAATAATTTGCCTTACAAAATGGAAAGTATTTACATGGGAAGCTGAAAGCAAACTAGACACAATAATGAAAGACTACAAAGTTTCTACAGAGACCAAACAGAAAAGAAACCCCATGTCTAAAGGGAAATTTATAAACACTTCTATAAAGGAGAGAAAAGGATTTGTAGCAACTAGAATCTGTGAATTATCCCATTTCCACAAATGCCAGCTAAGTTTGAACCCACTTTCCCCTGAATTCAGTTTTTACTGGTAGGAAAGAGTGCCATTTGGGGAATAAGAGAATATTTTGTATTTACAATATCACCTTATTAAATCCTCTATAAAAATTAACAGGCTGACTAATTTATATTAACTGATAATCATGATAGGAAGTACATTGGTGGGGAGTTGATGAGCTACATCATTAGGAAAATGACCCCCAGTCTTTCAGGGTTACCTGTAGACTTAGGAGACAAATAACTTTGCTCTAAGGTTGCAATCTGCCTGTGGAGCTAGGATTGGAAGAATAAACACAATCTATATGCACTTTATTTGTCCTTTGCTTTGAACCAATAGGTTTTCTTGGACAGCTACAGTGAATTGATAGAGTCAGGAAGGCTTCTCTTCCCAAGTTCAAATCTGGCCTCAAACACTTACTAGCTGGGTGACCCTGGGCAAGTTATTTAATCTTGTTTACCTCAGTTTACCCATCTACAAAATGAGCTAGAGATGTAAATGGCAAGCCACTCTAGTATTCTTGTCAAGATAACTCCAAATGGAGTCACAGAGAATCAGACACAACTGAAAAATGACTGAAGAACAAGATTGGGCTTTCTTACTGGTCTAGTAAAATTGAGAGGGCTTATGAGTTATGGTTTTAGGAAGAGATTAATCCAAAAGAGACCTTAAACCTGGGGTAGTTTACAAGAAATGTGTATATAAGAGGGGTGCCCCAACACTCCACATATGCAAATAAGTATAATGAAAAGAAAATATGATAAATGCAAGGATGTATCATGAATTTAAGAAATAGTGGCAAAATACAAATATATCAATAAACAATGAACAGAAAAAAATTAAATTTCAAGAATGAAGTCAATAATTCAATTTTAAGAAATATTTACTATGTGTTGGTTGGAGAAGTTATAACTTTTTTTTTTTACCTCAAGCCTCAGGAACTTTTAAAGTACTAGTTGCTGGCTCTACATTTCCTTTTATCAGAAATCTTTCTGAGCTCAGCTGCCAATAACATTAGGACTGGGAACTTGTGAGGCTTGAATTAATTATACTTATTTGCTAAACTCAATGTTAATTCTGATCCCTGTTCCATGATAGACATAGTATGTATTAGATGGAAGACAGAAGAACTTCCAGAAAACAATAAACAGATAAAATACAAACAAATATTTCATCCATTTCTACCCAAGGTATTGTACAAGGTGTTATGGATAATACAAAGACAAGACAACACGAGATAGTCATGGTTTAGTTCAAGGGTGTTCAATTTGAGGCCCTGAAATTGAGTGAAGCATAGGATGAAGAATTTGGGGTGGGTTCAAAAAAAATAAAAATAACTAAAGTTTTGGGAGAAATAGGTCTTATAAGAATTGGGTTTACATATAGTACAGACTAAAAAGGATATTGAATAGTCTTTAAGACTGATAAGAAAGGCAATATGTTGTAAATAAAAAGAAGTCCAGGAAGAGTTGAGAATATCTGAGTTCAAATATTGTCTTTGACAAATACTGTGTGACTATGCTGCTTGAGGCATTGTACCTTTAAGTGCATCCAGAAACTCTGTAACTACAAATTCCATATGAATTTCTGATCTATATCAATGAATTGTTTTAACATAAGGAATTCTTTACTACTATTAAAATCACAAGTATAGATACCCCCCAAATCAATAAAAAAATTAAGTACCTACTGTGTGCCAACAATTGCACAAAGCACTGGAGATACAAGGAAAGCCAAAAAACAGTCCCTACTATCAAGGGGATCATATAATCTATACAAGGAATTGTGTACAAACAAAATATATACAACATATATTAGAAATGAGAAACAGAGAAGGTTCTAGAATTTGTTGTTCAACCTTCCTTTCGAAGAAAGCCAATGACATCACAAGATGATGTCTTGATGTATGCGTAAATTGGATTTAAGTGAGGCAGGGTTGGACTAAGTTATAAGTCTCACTCTCTCTTCCAGAGTCATCAAAGTCTAGTGATGAGACAAAAGTCAGGACAACTTGTGATGGCCTGGCTGTGGATAACCTTGGCATCTTTGATGTCTGACCAAACTCTAAGTCTCTACAGCATCTGCTTTAGCTGCCTTCATGGCCAGTGGAGGGAATTGTTTTCACTGACCCATTCCATCCAAGGAAGTCTTCCCATGCTTGGAGTAGACATCCTTCTAACTCATTTATGAATTTGAGACCTGTTGGTTACCTTCAACCTTAGTCCATATGCCAAGATAGTTATACTGGAGTGTGCCACTTCACATGCTGCAGCTTCTTGGAGACATAGGTGAGAGTTGAGAGAAAGGTAGACACCAAAGATGGATGAGTAGCTCTGAAAAGGGCTCAGCAAGCCCTCACACCTAGGGTACTAGTCTTCCCAAGCATCCCATACACTCCAGAAAAAGCTTCTTGTAGAGGATGAGATTTTAGCTAGGGACAAACCAAGGAAACCAAGATGCAGAGATGAGGAGGGAAAGAATTCCAAGCACTGGTGTGGGAAGAGGGGAATGAACCACAAAGGTTAGTTGAATAGATGCTGATGAGTATTTTTACCAAGAACAGGATAAGAAAAAATGAAGACTAAAGGTTAGATATTGAGAAATATAATCTCACTCTCTCTCATAGCTGTCAAATGTTTCAAGATATTAGAAAAGGAGGTGATAGGATCTACTTCTCTGAAAATTTCTAAGCAAAGGAGAAACAACAATTTTTATGACTCCCTAAAGAAACTCCTGTATCACATGAATTGAAAGATGTTTTGGTTTCCCTTCTAACTCTATGATGTTATAAAGCAATTATTTATGAGCTTCAATCTGGACTTTGGTTTGTGGGTAACTTAGAATCATGAAATTTCCCTCCAGTTTAGTGGTATCATTAACAGAAACTTTATCACTTCCACTGTCACCATTTTCAAAGGATTTAAGGATTCGATATTAAATCCAAATTAGTACAATGTGCATTTCTACAAAGAAAGATGGGGGAGGGGATCTATTTAGTGGTTTCTAAAAAGTTATGTGAAAAATTCAAGCCATAAATTGTTGAAATGTAAAAAAGGAAAACATAACAAGGTAAGATTTGAGCATATACATGGATATCTGAGTATAAATTGCCCTCTTTGATGTTGTATATTTCAAAATTCCCAAATAGTTCTCAATACTTAAGATCACAATTACAGCACATAACTGAAACCACATGTGGCCAGAAAGTCTTGCAGAATAAAATCAGTGAAAAACAGCTTATTCAGCCTCTTCATACAAAAATGAATTGTTTTGATGAATGAGAATCCTTTAATGAATTACCATATGTCATGCCAGTAATTTTTTCAGTGTCAAGCAGAGAAATTCTTCATTTGTCTTTTATTTGGATATTGCTACTCAAAAATAATGGAAACACATGACCTACTGGGACAGCACTGTTCATTATGGACCTCCTGAGTCAGAGGCTTTGCCTGCACAGGGAAACAGAATATGGGAAACAAAATTTGTCTTATGATTCCAAGTCATATTTTCTCTGTAACAAAGGCTTAAGATAGCCAGTAAAATGGTTGTGTATTTTTGTGTGTTCGTGTGTGTGCATGTGCATGTGCGTGTGTGTGTGTGTGTGTGTGTGTGTGTGTATCTATAGTTGACCCCCATTTCATAAAACTCTATTTTGTTAATTTCTTTGGCTCTTAGTTTCCTCATTTAAAAAAGGAGGGGGCTGGGCTAGTTCTAAATTAAGATCCTTTGATCCTATAATTATATTTCTATTTATACATATAGGGATAAGGGGAAAATGAAGAGAGACATGTTGGAGATGGATAGCATCTAGGTGGCACAGTGGATAGAGTGAAGGACTTTGAATCAGAAAGACCTGAATTCAAATCCTGCTTCAGATACTTTAATATCTGTGTAATCCTGGACAAATCATTTAGTATCTCTCTATCTCACCTCCCTTATCTGTAAAATGAGCCTAATAATAGATAACTGCTATCTATTAGTAGATAATAGTAGCTATCTCACAGAGTTGTGAGAATCAAATAAGTTAATATATGTAAAGCATTTTTGCAATCCTAAAAGAACCCATAAGAAAAAAACTATAGGTTTTCCACCTTTTCACTTTTCATCAACATTTAATGTTGATATGTACTTAGGTCCTGCCTTTCACCATCAAGAGGCAACTAAGGGTAGCACATAGAACTTTGGAGTCAAAAAGATTTTGGTTCAAGTCTTGCCTGTAGGTGATAAATTAAAGGAATCCCAGTTGGCATTGGTGAAGAAAATTTCCATTTTGGGAGTTTCTTACACCAATAAAATTATGGGTCCAGCCTCTTGACCCCATCTCATTACAAGAAAATTCTCCATCAGACATAAAACTCCATGAAAGTTTCTGAGATAACTATGATTTACCTATATAAAATTATTTCATTTTTGAGAAATATCCATAAATTTATACAGAACAACTGGGGAATATGGTGTTCTGTTTAAAGGATCTACCTATATATGTAGAAATAGATATATCAATTAAGTGTGGATGTCAAGTCAAGTTAACAAGCATTTAAGGACCTACTATGTGCCAGTTCCTGTGTTAAGCATGGGGAATAATAAGAAAGGTTTAAATAGTTCCTGCTCTCAAAGAGCTCACATTCTAATGCAGGAAACTAAACAACAACTATATTTATAATACAGATGCATATGTATATATACACATTAAATATAGGGAGCTATAGATATATATAACACATATGCAACATGTAAACTACTATGTATCTACTATACACCTGTCTGTACATATATATATGTTAGCACATGCACATTTATATATATATGTATATGTATATATGCACACACACATACATACACATGTATACTAGGTAGCTAGATGGCATAATGTATAGAATACCAAGCCTCAAGTCAGGAAGCTCTGAATTCAAATCTAGTCTCAAACACATACTAGCTGTGTGACCCTGGGTAAGTCACTTAACCCTTTTAGCCTCAGTTTCCTCATCTATAAAATGAGTTAGAGAAGGAAATGGCAAACTACACCAGTACCTTTGCCAAGAAAACCCTAAATGGGATTAGGAAGAGTCTGACACAATTGAAACAACTGAAAACTAATGACAACTATAATACACACATATTTTTATATGTGCATATGGCAAATTGGAGGTAGTTTCAAAGAAAAAGAGCACTAGCATCAAGGGAGATCAGGAAAGCCTTTTTGTAAAAAACAGTGTGAGACTTGGACTGTGATTTGAAGGAAGTTAAGGAAGTCAGGGGGCCATAATGAGAAGGAACAATTTTCCAGGCCTGGGGGATAGCCAGAGAAAAGGTCCAGAGTCTTGAGATAGGGGGCCATGAGCAAGGAACAGTGATGAGACCAGTGGCACTATATTGTAGAGTACAAGGAGGGGAGTAAACTATAAGAAGGAATCCAGTGTGCTTTTAAAAAGTTCACAGTTTGGAAAGGTAGGAAGGGGCCAGATTATGAGGGGGCATTAAAGGCCAATTTTATATTGGCTTTTTATATTTGATCCTGGAAGTAATAAGGAAGTGATAGTTCATTAAGAAGGGGATGTGACATATTAAGATCGGTGTTTTCAGATGATCACGTAAGGCAGCCAAGTGGAGGAGAGACTAAACTAGAGTGAGGAGAGGCTAGAGGCATGGAGATGATCCAGAAGGCAATTTCAATAGTCCAGAGGTGATAAGGGACTCTACCAAGGTGGGGTACCTAAGATGTTTCCAAGGGCACATTAAGGCAAGGGAATACAAACATAGACACACACAAAGAGAGCCATCCAGAAACACTAGATCCCTGAAATTGTGTAGCTCAGCAATAAAGAATTTTCTCCTGATTATTTTGGTTTGTCTGCCTCTGGCATACCCAAATCTTTAGCTGCAAATCCTCTGACATCTACCCAGAGTTTCAGAATCTTCCTCATTTTATATTTTGCCTATAGGCAATCACAAATAAGAGAAGGGTCTCATCATAGCTATTGACATTAGTTATTTCCTTCTTTTCGCACAGATCAATTCATTGCCTTTTTTTTCTTTGCTATGATACCAGTATAGGCTGTTATATAAGGGATACTGGGAAATATAGAGGACAGTGTCATAAACTATGATTTTGCAAAAGACGGGGAAATACTCTCCAAATGGAATGCTTCCGATATTGATCTTTTAAGAAACCATCTCATTAAATCATAATGTGCTGAAATCTCTTCCAAAGTAGGGAATCAGAAGAGGAAAGTCTGAGGTATTTTAGTTCAGGTATTTTTCCATTCTGGGAATCCAACACAATATTTGTACAGAAAATGAAGTTTCTAAAAGAATGAATAGTAATCATGTCTATTAGATTGTCTCAAACACTAGATCCATGTTGGCAAACCTATGGCATGCATGCTGGAGAGGGCTGCTCCCCTCCCCATCTCCATGTACCCCCAAGGACATTTCTCACTTCACCACCCCTCTGCCCAGCAGCCAAATGGGAGAGCTTCTTCCATCCCTGGTCTGGGATAAGGTTGGGGACTCACATGGGGCATGAGGATTACAGTTTGAACACTCTCTAAAAGGTTCGCCATCACTGCATTAGATGTTTAAATGAGTTTTGGCAGGTGATAAATCACAGTTGATTCATTATTAAATTGTCTAATAAAATATATTGATTATGTGACCACGTGCAAGTCACTTAATCTCTTGATGCCCAAGGTAACTCTGTAAGGCTATAAATTACACAAGAGTCTCTCATGTGTATCAGTGGAGGGAGTTCTCTACCAAGGAATTTCCTACATTAATAAAATAATAGCTCTAGTCCTTCTCTCCCTGCCTCCACCAAAAACTCCTTTAAAGAAGATATTCTATGTCAGGTCTAACCCAGCAGATGAGAGGAAGGCAAAGATATCATTCTACTGGGCAAGTTAAAGAGCTAGACTTTACTTATATTCTAGTCTTCTTGCTGTTTGTGGTCAAATACCATGGACAGCTGCTACAGAAGATTAGATGTCAATATTAGTGATGAGAAATCTCCAGCCCAGGGGTCAGCAACTTGTGGCTCTTGAGCCATATCTGGATCTTTTGAGGGCCAGATATGGCTCTTTCTGCAGGAGCCATAAAGTCAATTTTTTTTTCAGGTGCTGTTACAGGAGCGCGCACTGTTACAGGAGTGCGCACTGTATGGCTCTCACGAAATTACATTTTTAAAAATGTGGCGTTTATGGCTCTCATGGCCAAAAAGGTTGCCGACCCCTGTCAGCCCAAGGAAATTCAGAGGAAGATCGAGGGTACAGCTAATCACACAAATGGGTTTCACAACTCACTTTTCACTCACAGTATAGTGAGAAAGACAATCTGAAACAATCTCACTATTCAGATGACTAATGTGTTACTTACCTGGACCAGTCCAGGAGGCAGCTAGAGGTAGCTGCTAAAGTACTGGATCTTAAGTCAAGAAGATAAAGCTGTGTGACCTTGGGCAAATCACTTAATCTAAACTCTACATCCTTTAGTTTCCTCATTTATACAATAGAAATAATAATAACACTATTTTCCAAGATTGATGTGAGGGTAAAATGAAATAATAATTGCAAAGCATTTTGCAAACCTTTGTGGTATCCTAGATATATTCTAATCATAAAAGTATTATTGATGTATTGATATTATAACCTATGTGCTCATGTACCAGACTCAGGGTCATATTATTTCTTGATCATTGTATTTAATTGGTACTCTATTAATTCTGGCCACTCTCCAAACCTGCAGTCTAAAGGGCAAGAGAATTCCTGGGCAGAACATTAGCTGCCACCGAGTCCTAGCTCCTACCTTGACAGACCAGATTCCCTACCAGGTCACATATTTGATTAATCTCCTCCTCTATGATCTTGTGGTTGTCATTTGAGCCAATGTCAAATCATATGCCATGTCACATGTTCATTAACTACTTCCCATTCCCCCATTCCTTAATTATCCAATAAAAGATTGGGGACACGTGTAGCTCTCTCTCTTTTCCACCATCAGAGGAGCACACACAGTGGAGCCTATGTTGTTGAACCCTTTGTCTCTGAGTCTTTCTTTCTTTATTGTGTCCCATATATATTACATATATATATATATGTGTGTGTGTGTGTGTGTGTGTGTGTGTGTGTGTATCCCCTTCACCAATTTTCCTTATACTCTTTTTGTCTTACTTGCCTTCAAAATCATACCTAAAGAAGAGATCTTGTCTTATTCTTTTCTGTATCCTGTATCTGTATTCTGTATCCATGGTACCAAACACAGTATTTTACATGTGCTGTTCAGTCATTTTTCAGTTATTTCTGATTTTTAATGACTCCATTTGAGGTTTTCTTGGCAAAGATAATAGAATGGTTTGCCGTGTCCCTTTCCATTTCATTTTACAGATGAGAAAACAAAGGTAAATAGAGTTAGGTGACTAGCCCAGGGTCATATAGCTAGTAGGTGTCTGAGGCCAGATTTAAACTCGGGGAGAGGAAACTTCCTCACTCTGGGCCTGTAGTACTCAATCTACTGTGCCACACTCTACATGTAGAAGGCATTCAATAAATAAACAAGTTCAATAAATTGGATAAATCAGTGAATTGTATATTTTTGGCACTGTGACTACAACTAAGTGCTTTTAGAAATACACTGAACAGACGTATTAATCTTCAGCCAAAGAAAACAAAACAAATGAATTATAAAAACAAATGAATGACTTCCAGATCACATGAACAGCAAGATAGCAGATGAGACATTTTCTCTGATCCCAATGACCTGTCAAGCATCCCCAAAACAGAAAACAAAAACAAAGCTATTTCAGCAGTTTGCATAGTCTAGGACATTAAGAATCCAAAAGAATTTTTTTAAAAACCCAGGAACTGATACTCTTTGACCCTGAACTCATTCAGGACTCCTCACCCACCTCCTATGTTATGGGCAGCAAAGATGAACTAGAAACCTCAAGAATCTAACATTATAATCAAGATATATCCTTATACCTTTGTACTTTTTCTCTCTTTCTAGTGTTATAGAGAATATGACTCCAGACTATGGAAGTTTCCTCAGACCTCAATAGATAATTTGGCCACATCCCTTCAGGAGCAAAAACGTTCTTGAAACTGTGACCCGAAAGTATCAATGCTGCAAAGTTCTGAATGGCCAGTAGCTCAGTAGTGCTGATGCCAGAAAAATCAGGTTCTATTGGTGATGGGTCAGAGAACTAATGAACAGAAGGAATGGGATGGGTAACCAAGACAGGGTACTGTGCATGTGAGGAGCTATTGCTACATTCCACTGAGCTTGAGGAAAAAGCATAGCATCTATCTGAGACCAGTTTTGACTGTCCAAAACTCAAGAAGGGTGGAGAACTAAGGTGGTGAACCATTAATTGCCTAATTCAAGAGGAAGCTGAGACACTTTGGGATCCAGCCCCCAAAGAAACCATTTTTAGAGGGGAGGGAGTCAGAAGAGGGTGATAAAAATAAAAGGGAGGAGAAAATCTGAAAGTATCAAGTTCCAGGAAGAAGAAATTCCAAAGCCTCAAATGTAAACAAATTAACAGGAAAAACCAGTTAACAATAGAAGGAAATATGACCTCTTGATCTAGTAAATGAATTCAATATCTATGGATAAATACTGCAAAATGAAGGGAAATGAATCCAACACTGATGAAACTGAGGACCCTGTGGAATTTGAGAACATAGAATCATAACACATTTTTCTTGAGAGGTTTAAAGGAGAAATGAGAATCATGAGACGAGAATTTATGTCCTACACAGCAAAAATAATGAGCAGAATAGAAAAACTTGAATCTGCCATGGTAAGCCTCATGGAAGAAACAAAAGAGAGAACAATAGATTAGGAATGCAAATACACAGAAGTGAATGACAACCTAGAAGAAGAGAAGCAAAAAACAAGAACATTAAAGAAAAATATGCTCACTATCCAAACAAAACATATGGATCTCAGACAGGATGTGTAGAAACAACTTAAAGATCACAGGTCTCCCAGAAAAGCATGACAGGACAAAAAAAATTTAACATCATAATGAAGGAAATAACAGAAAAAATTGCCCAGAATTTCTGAACATAGAAAAAGAAATTCTACTTAAAAGAATTTATAGATCACCTCAAAAAAAAAGCCTCAAGTCTACAAACTCCAAGATATATAGTCATACAAGTTGTGCAAGCCACCAGGAGAAAGACCTTCAAATACAAAAGTAAAGAACATTCAAATAATATGACTATTTTGTATCCACTAGAAAAAGGAGGAGGAAATGGAATAATGTGTTCTGAAGAGCACTGTGACTCAAGATGAAGCCCACAGTGACCCAACATGCAAATCTGAACTTAACCACATAAGATAAAAAGTAGATGTTCCATAATAAAGAAGAATTTGAAACATTCTTAGAAAGAAAATCGGAACTAAAGAAATTGTTTGCTTCTCAAACACCCTAATCAACAGAAATGAAGGAGTGAATAAAGGTAGACAGCAACCACAGAATGACAACAGAAAGACCAATAAAAGACTACTTTATAAATGTACACAAGGAGACAACAGTGAATGTAGTAATTTGGAAAAGGTGATGATGAGGAGGCAGATGGTGCCTTATGGACAGAACCTGGTGACATTCTGCCTAAAGGTGAATATTTTGGGGGACTACATTATAGCATGTGAGGGCACAGGAAAGGAGAGTGAAAGGAAGTATAGGAGGAGTATATTAAGGAGTGAATGATATGTCAGGGTCAAATCAAGGGTTAGCAATCAGGGAAAGGTGACCTCTGTGGTCTTAGAAAAGAAGATGTAATAGGGGAGTGAGTGAAAGGGGGAGCAGTTTTAAAAGGAGAAAGAAAGGAAGGAGGACTTAAATTGAAGGTGGTTCCACTGATGAAGGCTCTTATAGGTGAAGGGAGATAAGGCCCTTACACTGAATGAGGCCTGGGCATTTGGTACCTGAAAAGCCTACTTGTTCTGGGGGTCAGGGATTTAGAACCTCTGGGAGCAACTGGAACCTGGCAGAGTGGGAGACCATGGACACACAGAAGATATTTCCAGGCAAATGTAGGGATAAATAGATAAACAAGAGAGGGCATATAGATCAGTGCAGGGAAGCACTGTGTTGTTCTCTCTGATACTTTCAATAATTGGCATTGTTTTGAGAGTGAAGTTCAATGGAAAAAGGGAATCCATAGGTAAGATATAAAAGGCAGTGACAGAAAGTGCTTAGGGGGCAGAGAGGTCAAGAATCAGAAAACTGGTATCTAGAGTAAACAAGAAAAGAAAATAATGAAGAGAGTGAAATAAATCCTTTATGGAAAGGAGCACACAAAAAAGAAATAAAAGAAAACTAATGAACAAGACTAGCTGAAGAGAAAGAGAAAAAATACAAATCTATCTAACCGAGAGGGAAAAAGTGGGGAGAAGAAAAATATAACCAAATAAAAGCAGGAGAAAGGAACTAATAAATTAAGCCCTAAAGGGAAAAGCATAACAAGTGAGAAAAAGGGATCTGGGGTGAGGGGATAAGAGATGGTGGGAACAAGGCTACATTTTTAAAAAATTAAAGTAACTAAAGGAATATAATACTGTTTTTACAACAGAAGAGTAAAGAAGAAAATATAAACCTAATTATTATAAAGCTAAATGTAAATATATTAGATAATCCAATAACATGAAAAAGAATGAATTGACACTTAAGAAATAGGAAAAATTTACTGTGAATCAAATGAATTAAAAAAGGCAGACATTACCATCAAGCTATCAGATAAGGCAAAAATAAACATTCAAAAAATAAAATGTAATATTATTATTATTATTATGGTGAAAGGAGCCATAGACAACAAATCAATATCAGAAATAAACTTACAAACTCCAAATATCTTAGCATCCAAACTCATAAAGGAAATACTATCAGAAATTTGAGATGACATAGAAAATAACACGATAGTGATAGGAAATGTTATTATTCCTCTATTGTTTTTTCATGTCTAGTAGAAAGATAAGTAAAAGGGAAAATACAGAACAGAATAAGATTTTGGAAAAAACTAGAGTTAGACATTTAAAGTTTCCTAAGGGAGACGGCAAAAGAGTATATACTCTGCACTATAGGAAATTTTTGCAAAAAGATTGACCATATACTATTGCACAGATATTACAAACAAATTTTAAAAGACAGAAATACTCAATGTATACTTTATAAATGATAATGCAATGTGAATAGAAATTGGTTCAGAGACCACAGAGAAAAGAATCAGATGCAACAGGAGACTTAATCCAATTTTAGATGATGAGTATATCAGAGAACAAATCCTGAAAACAATAACGACAACAAAAGGAAATGATAATGATGAACCAACATATCAAAATTTCTGGTGTGTACCTAACCAGTCCTCGGGGAAGAAATGATATCCTTTTAAATTATACATTATTTAAATAGAAAAAGAGGAAAATAATGAATTGGATGTGCATTTAAAATTTAGAAAATCAACAAATCTAAAATAAGCACAAAAGAAGAAATATTAAGAATTATAGGGAAATTAGACCAATTAGAAACAAAAATAGACATCATAAAACTAAATGTCAACTTTTAAAAAGAATAATAAAATTGACAAACCTTAGCTAACCTGTTAAAAAATAAGAGCAGAAAATTAAATCAATAAAATATCAAATGAGAATGGTGAAATGACAGCAAAACCAGAAGATATAAAAGAATAATCAGAACATATTATTCCCAGGTATATGCTAACAAAACTGAGAATACATAAGAAATAGAGAATACTTTCCAAAATACAAATATCCAAACTATCAGACTATATCCAAACTATATAGAGGTCTTAAATCACTTACTCTTATAAAAAGGAAATAGATCTAGCTATAAAAGAACTACCAAAGAAAGAACTCCTAAAACTGATGGATACATAGAATGTTATCAAACTTTTTTTTTGAAACATTTATTAATATTCATTTTTAATATGGTTACATGATTCATGCTCCTCCTTTCCCCTTCACCCCCCGCACTCTCCCCACCCATGGCCGTTGCACATTTCCACTAGTTTTGTCATGTGTCCTTGATCAAGACCAATTTCCAAATTGTTGGTAGTTGCATTGGTGTGGTAGTTTCGAGTCCACATCCTCAATCATGTCCACCCCAGTCCATGCGTTCAAGCAGTTGTTTTTCTTATATGTTGTTATCAAACTTTTGAATAACAGTCTTCACACAAATTATTCTTAAAAATTTAGAAAAAAAGCTTACCAGAATCTTTTTATAAGACAGATAATGTGCTAATACCTAAACCAGAGAGATATGAATATTAACAAAAATTATAAGCAAAACCTTATTAAACAGATTATAAAAATCAATAGGAATTTATTCTAAAGATGCAAGGGTGATTAATATTAGGAAAACAATCAACATAATTAATAATATTAAAACCCAAAATATCCAAAACCACACAATCACTTAAATTGAGGCAGAAAAAAACTTTTGACATAGTACTATGCTCTTTTATGCTTTAAAATTTTTTTTAAAAAAAACCTTTTTTGAAATATTATTTTAAAATTCTGTCTAAAATGTTCAATAATAAAATTCTGTCTAAAATCATGAGCAAACATCATATGCAATGTGGATACCCTACAACCTTTTTCCAATAAATGCGAGAGTGAAGTAAGGATACCCCATCTCCTAACAATATTGTATTGGAATGCTAGAATAACAATAAAACAGGAGAAAGAAACTGAAGGAATAAAGATAAATAAGTAGGAGATAAAACTATCCCTGTTTGCTGATGATATGATCATTTACCTGGAAAACCCCAGGGAGTCTGCAGTTATAGACAATTAATAGTTTGTTGCAGTTTACAAAACAAATTCTCAAAAATCAACAAATTTTTATGTAATAATAAAAAATACAAGCAACAATAATAGAAAGGGAAATCTATTTCAAAAACCTAGAAAATGAATAAAATATCTGGGATCAATCTCTCAAAACATACAAAGACTGTACAGATTTAACTACAAAGTACTGCTTAAAGAATTAAAGAACATGCTAAATAGCTAGAGAAATATTTAGTACTCATGATTAGGCCATGGCAATTTAATTAAAATGACAATACCATCAAAATTGATTTATACTTTTAATATCTATCAAATCACCAAGAAAATTCTTGATAGAATGTGATAAAAATGATAAAATTAATTTGAAAAAACAAAAGTTCTAGATTCTTAAGAGGAATGATGGAAATTAAATAAGAACTTAAGGGGAATAGCGCATTTGGACCTCAAACTATATATAAACTATAATATAAATCGGCAGGTATCAAAACATCTAGAATTGGTTAAAGAATAGAGAGAGAGAGTAATAGAAGAGACTAGACAAGGAAGGTTCAGAAACAATAAAATTCAATTACCCAGTGGAAAATTTAAGTTACCTGGGGGAAAACTCCCTATTTGATAAAAACTTCTAGAAAAATTGGAAAGCATTTTGGCAGAAAGTATGCTTAGACCAACCCCTCATATGATACTCCACAATATGATCTAAAATGAAATGTAACCTATTAAAAAGAAATAACCCTTACTTTCTGATGGAATCAATACTAAGTATCTGTTCCAAGGCAGAAGAACAGTAAGGACTAGGCGGTTGGGATTAAGTGATTTAGCCAGGGTTACATTGCTAGGAAGTATCTAAAACCAGATTTGAAGGACTTCATCTCCAGGCCTAGTACTCTATCCACTAAGCCACCTAGTTGCCTCAAAATGTGATTTATATTTAAGATATAAATGATCATGCTAAAAAATTAGAACAGAAACACATCATGTATTTTTCACAGCTATGAATAAAAGATGTATTCTTAACCTAACAAGAAATAGAGATAATTACAAAAAATGAACTAGATAACTGATTATTTGAAACTAAAAGCTTCTGCATAGACAAAATCATATCTAGCATAAGAAGGGAAGTATTTGGAAAAAATCTGTCAAATTTCTCAAAGAGTTTGATATCCAAGATTCATAAGCTATATGTATATGCATATATGTATAATTAAAGCCATCACCCAGTTGTTAAGTAGTGAAAGGATATGAACAAATGGTTCTCCAAAGAGCTATAAGGTGTTCACAATCCCATGAAAAATGCTCTAAATCATTAATATTAAGAAAAGTGTAATTAAAACAATTCTGAAGTTTAACCTCATACCCTGAAAATTGGCAAAAATACCCCAAAATGACAATAATCCATATTAAATGGGTTATAGAAAGATAGGCACATGAATACATCATTGGTAGAGCTGCGAAATGGTACCACTATATTGAAAAGCAATTTGGAATTATGAAAATAAAGTGACTAAAATGTCCATATCCTTTGAATCAGATAATCAACTTATCCTCTAGGGAAGTCAACAATAAAAGGAGAGAGAGAGATCCTCTTATACCCAAAATATTCATAGAAATACTTTTTAGGATAGCTAAGAACTTGAAACAAAGAAGGGGCCCATCAACTGGAGAACAGCTAAACAAATTATGTTATATGAATGTAATGAAATCCTACTGTGCTATAAGAAATTATGCAGATGATAAATACAGAGAAACATAGAAAGATCCATGTGAACTAATACAAAATGCAGTAAGCAGAACCAAGAAAAAACATACACAGTCACCACAACAATGTCAGTGAAAAGAACAACTATATACCATAAAATCAAAAATAAATGTAACAAAATTAAAAATATCAAATGTGACTCAAATGAAGACATATAAGAAGATTCCTCCAACCTACCTTAATATTCTATCCTGCTGATGTCTTTTTGATTCTGATTCTGTCCTCCAGGTTGTTAGTCATCATTTCCAGATTTGTGTCATCTGCATATTTGATGAGCATATTTTCTATGCCTTAATCTAAGTCATTAATGAAAAAAATAAACAGCACTGAGTCAAAAACAGATTGCTGATCCACTCCATTAGAGATCTCCATCCAAGTTGACATTGATCCATCAATGGTTATTCTTTTGGTGCATTTATTCAATCAGTTTCAAATCCACTTAAAAATACTATTAACTAATCCATATGTCTCAGTTTTCTCCAAAAGAATATCATGAGAGATATTGTCAAATTCTCTGCTAAAATTGAGGTATGTGATGTCTACAGCATTCTCCTGACTTGCCAATTTATTAACCATTCCAAAAAATGAAATTATGTTATCTTGGAAGAATCTGTTCTCAGTCAAGTCATAACGTCTCTTAATAATCACCAGTTCTCTTTTTGAATGATCATAAACTATCTCTTTAGAATATATTCCAGAAACAGAGTAAGTATTTACATAAGATAATGGCTTTGAAAAATTGTGGAATGTAAATATGATGAAATATTACTGTGCTGTAAGAATGAAGAATATGATTAATATAGAGAAACATGGGAAGGCTTATATCAACTGATGCAAAGTGAAGAAAGGAGATTCAAAGAAACACTACATAATGCTACAATAGTGTGAATGGAACAACAGCAAAACAATTGAGTGCTATGAAATTAAGATTAAATTTAGTCTCAAATAATTAATGTGAGAAATTATTTTCCCAGTTCTTTGTAGAGATGTGGGATGATGGGTATGAAACCCAGCATATAATGTTAAAAGTTTTTTAATGAGATGGTTCATTTTATAGAAATGGTTTTTTATTTATTTTGAGTTCTTAGATACAAAGGATGATTTTCTGGGAGGAGGAAGAATACATTGAAAAATGGAGACCCTCTAAAAACAGAGAATATCAATAAAATATGTATCTGAAAAAATGCTAATACATTCCCAGAATTTTGCTAAGAGTTATAGTGAAACCAAATGACCTATAGATTGAAGATGTCATTTTCTCTCCTTTAAAAAAAATCAGGACCATTTTAATATCATCTCTTTAAATGTTAGAGACTGGTGATTTATGAAGTAGTCAAGATCCTTATTAGAATCACTTTTTTGATATAGTTGGAATAGTAAGTCTTCTGATTTGATATAATCCTGTGACATTTCTTGAGAATTGCTTTTTTGTTTACATCTTTTCCTCTGTCTTATAAAAGCATTGTACTGAATACATTTTTGAAATCTGGGTAAATAGAAATTTTATATAGCTAAAAAAAGGTAACATGGCATAATGGATAAAGAGCTTGTCTGAGAATCATTAAAGAACAGATGAATGAATGAAAAGGCATTTATTAAATGTTTACCATGCTTCTAGCACTGTGTTATGTAACAAGGACATACATATGAAAGAGAGACAGTCCCTGCCCTCAAAGAACTTATATTTTAATAGAAGACAATACATGTAGCACAGTGGGGATTAGGAAAGGGTGAATATTCATGAAGTCTAATGGCATACATTTTCCAGAAACAATGGTGGTGGTGATTTGATTGGGGGAACATATTCACATGGTCCAGATTCATGGTCAGAAGAAGTTCAGAGATGAGTCAATAGCTCTTCACTGGGTCATATGTCTAAATATCCCCAACCATTCATACCCCCATAATCAGTCTACTTTATATCATTACTAGGTGACAGTTATTTGTAATGTACTGGGAAGATGAATGTAGTGAATTTTTTAATTAAACTTAACAAACACTTATTAAGTGTAAGGCACTATATTTAGATCCTAAGGATACAAAGATAAAGCAAATTTTTAATTATGAGTGCATTCTGGTTTCAGACACTTCCTACCTTTGTGACCCTGGGCAAGTCACTTAATACCAATTGCCAAGTAGTAGACTTCTGCCTGGGAACCAATATGTAATAATGATTCCAAGATGGAAGGTAAGAGGTTTTTATTTTTATTATAGTAATAATAAATATAAGTGTATCAGGTAGCATCTAAATAGAATGATGTGAAAAATTCAAGAAAGGAATATTATAATAATTTCAAATATTTTATCTAGCTAATTCCCAACTTTTTCTTTCTCCCTCACCATCTAGTATAACTATTATCTAAGACTGGGCTCTCTTAAAAGGCAAGTGGGAATTTGTCTGTGAACTTTGGAGTTATAAGCACTTTGGGTACCTTTGTAGATGAAGGGAAAGACAAATGGTTTAGGGCACTGGAAAATGTCTCATCTGCCATTATAGGAACTTGGACATATTGCCTTACAAATGAAATCAATTAAATTAATAATCCATTGTTATTAATATTTTTAAGTAAATGACAAAAGTAAAAAAAGCTTTACTTTATTTTGAAGGTAGCAACCTCTACCCTTCCAGTCTTTGGTACTACACCATGAAATGGAGATAAATGATTTCAGATGGTGTTCTCCTAGAGTTATTTGTGTCCTTGACCAGTTAAAATTGGAGTAAAAAGGGGCAACTGTGTAGCTCAGTGGAGTGAGAGCCAGGCCTAGAGACAGGAGGTCCTAGGTTCAAATCCGGCCTCAGACACTTCCCAGCTGTGTGACCCTGGGCAAGTCACTTGACCCCCATTGCCTACCCTTACCACTCTTCCACCTATAAGTCAATACACAGAAGTTAAGGGTTTAAAATAAAAAAAAAATTTATAAAAATTGGAGTAAAAACACCAAAATCTGATATAAATGAGAAAGCTGAGGTGCTGTTCACATATTAGTACTATTATCAATATCAGTAAATCAGTCAGTCAATCACCAAAACTATTAAGTGCTTAATATGTGTCAAGCAATATTCTAGGCATTGGGAAAACAAATATAAGCAAAAATAAAATATAGTCCTTGCCCTTAGAGAGCTTACATTCTAATGGAGGAAGGTGACATATAAAAGGAGGGAAAGAGAGGAAATATCCCTGCAGTGGCATAGTGGCAAAATCTGGAAAGTCAGAAGCAGAGAGTAGAGAAGCAATGAAGGATGACTTTCCTGGACCCCTCCACGAAATGGAGGCTTCTCTGAGAATTCACCAATAGTCCTTCTTTTTATTTTTAAATAAAAAGTATTCTTTTAAAGAATAAGCAAGATTTTTTGTAAACTTTTTATAAACTACAAAAATCTTTGTAAACAAGAATAACAAAGAGAAACTAAATCACAGCTGTCAACCTTCTGTGCTTAAAAAAATAAATCTGAGATTTCATCCAAATAGATTCTCCTCTCAACTGATGCATATCATAACTCTTTTAATTGCTCAGTAAAATTTTTCTTGAGTTTCTATGACTATAAAATTGATCAGCTGACAGACAGACTTTTAGACATAGTCACAGACATAAATCCTGACCTGGACAGGACCATAGAGGACCTCTATTTCAGCTCCAATCATTTTGTAGAGGAGGACCTTGAGGTGCAAAGAAGTCAGGTGCAGAACCTTTGACCTGAAAGCCCATTCTGAGAAGAACTGTAGAGAAGGAGAACAGTGGTGGCACAACCGAGGTTTTCAGGGCAAGGAGAAAAGCCATGAGAATAAGGTGATGATATTGTAATTACAACAATTCTGGCTGTAAAGGAACAGTTTCCTGAGTCAGACACAATCTTACCCTTTTTCTAAGGCTATGGATGGTCAGGTCACTTGCCTGCACAATCTATATACTCTCGTTGAAATACACAGATATATGTTTACATTTCTAATTGTATCAATATATCTTAGATACTTAGAAATAAACTTCTAGAACACAACCCATTTACATGAATCCTACTCATACTCATTAAGAGGATACCTTCAAGGTCCTCCTCCAATAGCACACTAAGCTATGAAAATGACCCTAGTTATGACCAAATTAAAGTTTTTTTCAGCCTATCTAAATATTCTTCTTGTGTAACATTACTATAGTTCATCCAATGACATTTTTAACTTAAAGTGTTGATTAGTCAAAGGACATGAAAGGGTAGTTTTCAAAGGAAGAAATTCAAACTATCAGTAGTCATATGGAAAAATGCCCAAAATCACTGATTGGAGAAATACAAATTAAAACAACTCTGAGGTTTTAACCTCAGACTCATCAGACCAGCAAAGATGACAAAAAAAGAAACATGACAAGTGTTGAGGGACTGTAGGAAAACAGACATATCACTACATTGTTAATGTAGATGTAAGTTGGTCCAGCCATTTTGGAAAGCACTTTGGAGATATGTCTGAAAAGCTACCAAACTGTCTATACCCTTTGATCCAATGATACTACTACTAGGTATATATCCCAAAGAGATTAATGAAAGAGGAAAAGGACTCATACATAGAAAAATAATTGTGGGAGTTCTTTTGTAGTGGCAAAGAACTGGAATCAAAGTGGGAGGTGCTCACCAATTAGGAATGGCTTTAAAAATGAATTTTAGTATATAAATATAATTGGATAAAATTATGTCATTAAAAATTATGAAAAGGATGGTTTCAGTGAAATCTTGGAAGAACTGTATGAACTGATGCAGAATAAAGTAAGCAGAACCAGGGGGAAAAACCCAACATTTTAAAGAGAGGAAATGTTGAAAGATTTAAGAATTCTGATTAAAGCAGTGACCATCCATAATAAAGCATGTTGTACAACTCCTGACAGGTTATGGCCTCATGGTGCAGAATGAGACATACATTTTTGTGTATGGATAATTTCAAAATATGTCTTGCCTGACTATGCATATTTTAATAAGTTTTTTCCTAATGAGGAAAATGGAAAGAAAAGAATACATTTTTGTTAATGAAAAAAAATTTTAATTAATAAGGCTAGGACTTAACTAGGACATTGATGTTTTGTGCCCTTAATTTTATTACAAATAATGAATCACTTTCTTAAACATAATTATTATTTTAAATTGTGCTGTATCATTTAACAGTGAGATTTTAATAGAAAAGTATAATTGAATGGATTATCTGCTCTTATTGGGTATCTAGCTATTTGGACTCTGTAGCCCACTCTAGATATCATTGCCCAGATGGTTGCAGCTATCTAAATCACAGGCATAGGCCTACTAAGAAATAAACAAACTGTAAGCAGTTAGCTTTACAAGTCCTAACCTATGAAAAGATGGCAAATACCACATAAAACATAGCTTTTGCCTTGCATAAAGTTATTCTCAAAAGTTAGAGATGTCCCCTCAAAGGTTGAAAAGTCTTCTTTACAATGAATTTATTGAAGACACTGAAAATTATTGATGCCCTTAATCTTAAGCAAACTCAATATACAAAAGTCTCGTTTTTAGCAATTATACATTTCATAAAATATTCATCATAGATTTTCTTTAGTCAGTTCCTGAAGGAAACCTCAAGGCCATCCAATCCGATCTTATTTCACATAGACCAAAATATACATTTGTTTCACATAGCTATCATGGATACATCTATCATATACCAAAAAAGCATGCCTATTTTTATATTTTTGACATTTTATAAAGAATGATGAATAATCAATCTTACTTTTAGGGGGCAGAATGAGAAGAAATTAGCTTAAATTATGGTAGAGGAATTTAGTCAGACTATAAGGGAAAATATGAATAGAGTAATTGCAAAATGGAACATTTTAACAAGAAAAGTTGTGGGGATCTCTTTAAATTGTACATTATCACTTCAATATTATAAAAAATTCTTTTATCTCCTCTGTGAGGATACTCCTGGCACTAATACAAATTCTTTTCTCAATATCTTAGTAGATTTTTGTAACCAAAAAGATTTACCATCTAATGCCAATCTTTTGTCAAGGAGCCAGATTAGAAGGACCTGTCAGAGTTTTTGCTCCATTGACATATGTTCTAAAGGATTATTTCCTTAAAGGATTTTTTTTCTGAAGCCCAAGGAACATAGGGGAAAGAGTAGAGACAATCAGGGAGGGGGAGGCCAGTACCATTCACCTGTTTATTATAGAAACCCCTCCCAAGTATTCCAGTGTTCCAGTGTTGATGCCACCAGAGGCTGGAGGAATCCATTCTCCCCTCCAAAAAAAAAAAAAAAAAAAAAAAAAAAAAAAAAAAAAAAAAAAAGAAAAGAAAAGAAAAGAAAAGAAAAGAAAAAGGAAAAAGAAAGGATTGGAGATGTATCTGTGCTGCTGCCAGAGGGGGAGGCCCCTATAATAGCTCCAGCCTCCTCTTCAGAAAACAGGAGATGTGAGACAAGCATAAATAATCCACTTGTCACAGCAACCATTGGAACAATGAAAAGTTTTATCTTGGGTGGGAAGAAAGGAATGGTCCTGGCCCGGTATTCTGCCTCCTTTTGCTCTACCCCTTAGGGCAGTGATGGGCAACCTTTTGAGCTTGGTGTGTCAAAATTCACCAAAAAAATGAGCATAATTCAGGTGGTGTGTCACTTCAAGAAAAAAACATAATTTTGCGATATTTATAGTTTAAGTAACAAAAATGTATTATTGTAATATATAACTATATTTAATAAACCAAAATAGGTAAATTAATATAGATAGAATTGTCATCTATAGTGCACAGAGTGTCTACACTACAGGAAATGTTTAATCCTCAGCATGCAGCCCCATACTTCTCTGTATGCGGCCTCATGTCATCGAAAATGACTACGTGTGTCAGTGCTGACACACGTGTCATAGATTTGCCATCACCACCTTAAGGTGATGAGATAGGACTTTGAGTAGGAAATTAGTGGAAATACACATTACTAATAGCATAGATCCACTGACTTATAATGATCAAAGTGAAATTGCTTAAAGTTATCAGAACAGGGAGAGATTTGTCCAGTGCTGCTCATTATTTTTATATTTCTAGGTGAATCTCTAGCTTACTCACAGCATTGAAAAGGTAAACAGGACTTGAGAGAGCATCTATTCCAAACCTCACACTATATAGACAAGAAAACTGATGATCGTATATGTCAAGTGACTTTTTAAAGATCACACAGCTATTTAATGGCAGGATCTAAACAAAATCCTATGTACTCTATCGCTGGTCAGTGTTCTTTCATTATGTTATTAATCATTGTTGCCTTGTTCCCACCATATTATTCTTTATTAATCTTTCCCTTATTTTAATGGAGAATAACTTTTACATTGCATTTTAAGGGTTACAAAATGCTTTTCTCTCAACAAGCTCGTGAGATGAAAAGAACAATTCAAGTTATCTACATTATAATAAGACAGGGATATGAGTTGGACCTATGATTTCATTGGCATAAGGAACTCCCAGGTAAGGAACTGCTTGCAACCAAGGCAAATCATCTCCTTTCCAAGTTAGAGCTTTAGAGCAGGGATTCCTAATCTTGTCTGTGTCACAAATCTCATTGGTAGTCTGGCAAAACCCATGGATCGCTTCTCAAAATAACTAATACGACAAATAAATTGAAACAAATGTTAAATTTGTTAAATAAAGTTAGAGAGTAGTGAAAATAAAGATGTGAATTTTCCCATTCAAGTTCAAAGACTCTTTGGAATTTATTCTGGACCTCAGGTTAAGAATCCCTGTCACACACAGGTAAAACCCAGTGGAATCGCTCGTTGGCTATGGGAGGGGGGTGGAAGAAGGAGAGAGAAAGAACATGAATCATGTAACTATGGAAAAATATTCTAAGTTAAATAAATAAATAAATAAACTTAATTTTAAAAAAATCCCTGTTTTAAAGAATTGTCTAGGGGACTGAGAGATTCCTTGCCCAGGGTCTCGCTGTAAGTATATTTTAAAGGCAGGCAGGACTTTGAACTGGGATCTTCCTGACCAGTTATTGAGCCAGCACATTATGATACATCTCTCCATAATAATAGCTGCCTTTTATATTCACCATGACTCTGTGCTGGAGTTAGTGCAAGTATCATTTTCCTCATTTTAGTGATTAAGAAATATTCAGAAAGGTTATGGAATTTGCACAGGTAGACACAGCTAATAAATGTCAGAACTAGAATTTGAGTCCAAGTCTTGTAACTCCAGATATTCTTTCTAGTCACACCATGCTAACTGTATGCCAATTTACTGCTGTATATCATTATTTGAAACCAAATTCAACACATTAACTTCTTCCTTTTGTTAGCTTTGCTACCATGGTGTCAGCTATTCATCAACCCTTAGTAGTTCTACCATCTCTGTGCTGCTAGGATTAAAAGTAACCCAGGTAAAGGATCTAGTGTTCTAGATAATACTAATGCTCCTCAAAAAATGTTAAATCACTATGTTAATAACACTTGATGAGAGTTATGAGGTACAGCAGGTGTGAATTATGAATTTAACCATATGAAAGGATAATTTTTAGAAGTTGGAAGAGTTGTGTGGGAAAATATTCTCACCGCTGGTGAAAAATCACGTTTTCACAGGGTTTGCAAACAGGGAAATATTTGTGGTTTTGTCTCATATGTTTTGCTTTTTTTGGCAAAAGCAAAAGGCAGTTTTCTTTGCAATGAAAACGGCCTTTCGTTTTCGCCAATGCTTCACATCCATTTTTGCCAAGCAAAAAGCTGTTTTCCCAGGAGAAAACAGCTCAAGCTGAAAGAAAAGAGAAGCACAATTTGTAAAATTTCCCCTCTTGAAAACACAAATTGTTCCATACAACCTAAATGCCATCCAAGTGGCATTTATATACAGGGGAAGGTACTGGGAGATAGGCAGTTAACATTTATGTAAATGGATACAAACCAAGTCCATCTGAAAAGTCAAAGGTCAGGAGTCATATAGGTAGAACTTACTAAATTGTGTTCAGAGTTGTGGCTAACAGTGTATTCTTAATAATTCACATTTATGTACTAATGCTTTACCTTTAGAAAATATTTTGCCGACATTATCCCAATTGGTTGACACAATAATTCTGTGAGGTAGTTAGTACAAATAATATTGTTCCCATTTTGCAGATAAGGAAATAGATCCATAGTAAATGTTTGAACTGGTGTTTGAATCTAGGTTTTCTGACTTTATGTTCAGTTCTCCTTCCACTACTCATCATGAAATCTAATTGCAGTTAGGCTGACCCTTTGAGATTCTTTATAGAGTCCATTGATATTTCACAACATACTTCATTTACTTTATGACTTTTTAATTATAATACCAACAAGTATTCAAAGAATGAGGATGGGATTTGTTTTCAGAAATTCCCTTGGAATAATAATGTCTTTAAGTCAACTTCCCACTGGCTTCATTGACCCTAGAGCATAAGATAAGAAACCCAGGATGAAAGTTGTAAAGAGGGAAATTTAGAACTAAAATGATGGATATGGAGTAGGCATCCAGCTGAATTCTCCCAACATTCCCCTCCAAAGAACTTTAAAATAATGCCTGAAGTCAAATTTTGTAGTAGCAGAACTACCAGAAGGTAAGAGTGAGATATTTTCTAGCCTAAGATAACTTAAGAGGTTAATAGAAGTTTGTGGTGTGAGGTAAAAGTCTCTACAGAGCCCATTCACTGTGTACCAACAATAGTGACCACAGTAGCAGCAACAGTTTCAGAAATTCTCAGCCCAGAAATGATAAGGGACTCTGAAATGATAAGGTTGGAAAAAGATTCTAGGGAACCTTTTACTGACACTGGGCACAACCAGCACTGAAAGGAAAGTCCATTTCCTATATGCAAGTATGGCTCACAGATCCAGGCTGGAGAGAAATACTGGTCATCAGTCACAAGGAAGCAGGGGTCTCAGTTCCAAAGCAAAGAGGAGTATTAGTACTTGTGGCTATAGGGAACCAGGACCCTTTTTGGATGATGACCAGAGGACAAACCAGGAGAGCAGTGACCATACCTCTCCCAGGATCATACCACATTGGAAACACTAAAAAATTTGCAGACTCCCAAAACGAACTCTTAAAACAACAGTAATAAAAAGCCTGAAGGTTGAGACAAGACCTACCACTCTGGGATGAGGAGGCCCAACTTTAACATAAAGTTCAAAGTTAAGAAATAGGCTAGACAAATGATTAAACAACAATAACAACAAAATAATTTAACCATAAAATCCTCCTGTAGTGTCAGGTAAGAACAAGACATAAACTCAGAAAACAAAAATATAAAAACAGGGACAAAAAAGTCTCTAAGAAAAATGCTAATTAGATCTAGTACCAACAAGAATTTCTGAAAGAGGTAAAGAAAGATGTAAGAGTGGTAGAGAATGGAAGAAGTGGGTAGAAATGGAAAAAAATGGAAGCAATGAAAGAAAATTATGGAAAAATTAATAGCTTGGTAAAAGAGACACAAAAATACAGAAGAAAATAACACTAAAATAAAAAACAGAATTTGCCAAATGGATCAAGAGGTAAAAAATTCTTTAAAAAGCAGAATTGGACAAATGGGAAAAGAGGTACAAAAACCTCACGAAAGAAAATAATTCATGTATCAATAATATGGAAATAGGTCTTGATTGATGACACAAGAAGAAATCAGTGGAAATGTGTGTTGGCTACTGAGGGGTGAGGGGGTGGGGAGAGAGATCAAGAATATGAATCATGTAACCATGAGAAAATTTTTTCTAAAAAAGAAAAAATAATTCATGAAAAATTAGAATTGGGCAAGTATAAGCTAACAAATTTATGAGATATCAAGAAACAATACAATAAAGTCAAATTAATATAAATGCTGATATTTTGATAGTATTATGGAAACTGATCTGGAAAATAGTATGCTTTAGCTAAAGTAAAAAAAGTCAAAGGTAGCAATCATGATCTCAAACAAAGCTAAAGTAGAAATAGAATAATTAAAAGAAATAATCAGGAAATTGCATTATGCTAAAAGTTACCATGGATAATAAAGTTTTATCAAAAAAGCAAGTTTTATTATCAAAATCAGTAAGTTTCTCTGATATCATTTCTCAAATATATTCTGAGTATAGAACTGAGTCAAATTTATAAAAATAAAAGCCATTTCCCAAAGAACAAATGGTCAAAGAACATAAATAGGCAATTTTCAGAAGAACTCAAAGCTCTCTATGGTCATATTTTAAAATGCTCTAAATCACTACTGGTTAGATTAATTCCAATAAAACAACTTAGGACTATGTCACACCTATCAAAAATGACAAATGCTAAAGGAAATGAAGGAAAATAGGTGCCCTAATGAACTGCTGGTGGAATAGTGAACCCGTCTAACCATTCTGGCTAACAATGTGGAACTATTCCTAAGGGGCTATAAAACTACGTACCCTTTGACCCTGAAATATCATTATTAAGTTTGTATCTTGTGGAGGTCAAAGGAAAAGGAAAAGGGCATAAATGTGCAAAAATACTTATAGCTACTCTTTTTCTAGTGGCAATGAGTTGAAAACTGCACATCAAGTAGGGGATGGTTAAACATTTTATGGCATATGATTATAATGGTGTATTATTGTGCTAGAAAGGAGTAAATTTATGCTACAAATTATGAGGAATGTGCTTTCAGAAAAAATGTGGCAAGGCCTACATGAACTGATTCAAAGTGAAATGAAAGGGGCAGCGAGGTGACTTAATGGATTGAGAGTCAAGCCCAGAGATTAGAGATCCTGGGTTCAAATCTGACCTCAGACATTTCCTAGCTATGTGATCCTGGGCAAGTCACTTAATTGCCATTGCCTGGCCCTTGTTGCTTGTCTGCTTGGGAACCAATACACAGTATTGATTCTAAAGCAGAAGGTAAGAGGTTTATTTTTTAAGTGAAGTGGAAAAACCCAGGAGATCATTGTCCATAGTAACAACAATTTTGTAATGATGATCAACTGAAAAACCTAGATATTCTGATCAATTCCATGATCCAAGACAATTCCAAAGGTCTCATAGTGGAAAATGCTCCAGAGATAACTGATGAACTCTGAATGCAAATTGAAGCATAATTTTCTCACTTTCTTCATACTTCTTGCTTTTTTTGGAAATATGACTAAGAAGGAAATGTTTTGCCTGATTCCACATGTGTAATTGATATCATATTGTTTGCATTCTCAGAGAATAGGGGGATTTGAGTGGGAAAAGAAGAGAATTTGGAACTCAAAATTTAAAATGAAAAGTATTAAAAATGATAAATTAAAATATTTTTAAGAATGATCCAAAAGTGGAATCAGTTGGCTCAGGGGCAAATGATTTCCCTATCATTAGAGGCTATCAGGTGACATTTGGATGCTACAAATATTGTAGAGTTGGTTCTTATGCATATACAGGCTTCACTAGATGATCTCTGACCTATTCAGCTCTAAGATGCTGTGATTGTATGAAATCATACATCTGTAACAGTCATAGATGAACAGAACTATGAAATATTTTCCAGTAATCCAGCTATTCTTATGTTAAAAGGTATATAGTTTCTAGATGTTCTTCATTTACTACTATCTTTCCAAATATTCAATTTTGAAACCTCACTGTCTTCCTCAATTTCTCCTTTTTTCTCCTCTCTCTATACCCAATCATTTCCCCAAGTCTTGTCAGTTCTATCCTCAACTTCTCTCACATCTTTCCCCATTTCTTCACTCACTTCACTTCAGTCTATTACTCTAGCTCAGGAATAATTTACCTCTCTAATTCACCCTCTCATTTGGTTGTTGAAATAATCTTTCTAAAACACAGATGTGGCCACAACACTAACATACTTAAGAACCTTCAACAGCTCCTACTTTCATAAAATATAAACTCCTAAGTTTGTAATTTAAAGTCCTCCACACTCTGGCTCCAGCTTACATTTTCAGATTTATTACACATTTCTCTCTTTCTCACACTGCATTTGAGTCAAACAAGTTTGTTTTGCTGTTCCCCAAACTTAACATTCCACTTCCCATTTCAATGCCTTTATAGAGGTTGCCCTTCCTGCCTGGGATGCAATATTTCTTCATCTTGATTCTTAGAATTCTTAGTTTTCTTCAAGAATCAGTTCAGCTAACACACATCTAGCTTTTATTAACCCCATTACTTGTTAGTGTTACTTCCTGCTCAAGAGAATTTACTTATTTGTGTGCATAAATTTCCCTATTAGATTGAAAGCTCCTTGAGGGGTGGTGGTGTTTTTCGTTATGTCTTTCCTTGCCAATATCAGGTTTTTAATAGATATTTAATTGATATGATTTTATATAGCTTAAAGGGAGAATAAAAGAGCTTTTTCTGTTTAATAGCAATATTTAATGAGTTACATTTTGAGGAATGATGCTTTGGAGCAAGAAAGTAGCAACCAGTTTATGAAGTAATCTCCAAGATCATGATTTTTTTAAACTTAGATTTTTTCAACTCTCTAAAATTTCATATTCTGTTCAATTGTTATGGTCCTATTCAAGCTTTTTTTTTTGCTTAGTGATTCCCTACTTAAGATTGTGCTGACAAAGAATAGATGAAAATTAATCATTTGCACAATTCCAGTTTAGAAACCCACACGTAAGCTAGTCTTAATTTTTTGCACATAAGCTGTGCTCATAATTCCTTAGTTAAGATTCTCACCCTTTTCACTGCCTCTTCTCCACATTCTACATGTCTTCTCCATCGAGGTTACATCTCCCCTGCTCTCTAAAACATTTTAGTTTTACTCTGGTCGTCATTCATCTCTCCTTCATTTTAGTTCCAACACACAGTTTAGCACTTTAATATGTACTGTCTTTTTTGGTTCATGTTTTAGTTCTGAATCCCCAATCTACTTTGTTCTTTACAGTATGCAATAAAATTTTGAACACAGAGTAGGCCCTTAATAAATGCTTGCTATTTATCAAATAACCCACTGGGTTATGCAAGATAGTAAATAGCAGAGATAGGATTTAGAACTAGCACCACTGACTTCAAATTCATCTCTCTTTCAACTACATAATATGGGTTTTTGATAAACCCTTTTGATTTTATATAATTTCTATTTTATAATAATAACACTAGAAAACAATCTATCTTTAAGGGTTTGTGAAGAAAACCTTCAAGTGCTATATAAATAGTAGTATTAGTGGTGGTGGTGATAGTAGTAGTAGTAGTGGTGGTAGTAGTAGTGGTAATAGTGGTAGTAGTGGTAGTGGCAGGAGTAGGAGTAGAAATAGGAGTAGAAGTAGTAATCTGAACCTTTGAGAATAGCTAGCTCCACACAAGATACAAAATGGCATGTTTTATTTTAAGCATCTTCTCCTAGTGCATAGTGTTTCCTCTTTATCTGTTTTTTCCATTTCATATTTAGAAGGAATAGGTTTCAGAGAGACAACAAGAGAGTCTAAACCATTGTAGTAAATATCAAGTTTCATAGTTTTCTATTTGCATGTCAAATGCCAAATGACTGCTTCCAGTCATGGTAGGGTCTAGTACCTCGGACAGCTCTGTCACTCTAGCTGTACACATGGTGCCACACCAGCTCTTCTATTGACTTTGAGGGAGCTTTTATTAAGTTAGCCTGAGGAAGGCTACATTACTAAGAAAGAGGGGATTGGTTGCAAATGCAGGAATATGACTGGCAACATAGCAACAATACTCAATTAGTACATTAGTGCACTTGAGAAATCCCCAGGGTACTACTTGGAAGACTTTGGCTTCCTGTCTAATTTTACATCACTGGAGGCTGTAGACTCCCCAGAGTCTAGATCAGTCAGATGATTGCAGGACATCTGGGGTATGTCTGCAGATACAGAGCCATTCTGAGATTGGCAAGGAAAGCAAAGATTGAGTCCAGCTCAAAAGCATGTGGCTATAAAGTTTGTAAGCTGGTTGCCCTCTAGCATGCTCGGCGAGGGTACCTTCAGTTCAGCAAGGGCATTATCAGTGTCTGTCACACTTCCCTCTCCAAAGCGAATGTTAAGAAGCTGACATTTATCAAAATGAACAAACACCTGCTGCCAGTGAATCGTGCCCTGAATAAGGACGCAGCGAAGAGCATCCAAACAGTTTGTGACAAGGACCAGAGGATCTTGATAGTGAGTGTGTTTCAGACATCAAGCTCTTACCTACACTGCACATGGCATTTTATTACAACCAGCTGTTACCCTGTAGGACAAGGATATTCATATCCATGACCTTACATCAAAAATAGAGAAGAAAAGGAAAAGAGGAAAAGTATGCATGCTCCTTCTTGGGCTATGGCCCAGATCCTCAGGCTTTCATTTCTTTTCTCATATACCGCAGTTCATTTATATTCCACTGGGCTTTTGCACACAAAATCTATCTCTGTGTGGGTGGAAGTAGCCCCAACTTACTTCCTTGCTGTTCACAGAGTTATTTTCATTATCAGCACATTATGTACTATCACTGAAACTCACTGTACTTTGAAAAACAACTGTTGGACTCTAAAAGGGAAAAAGCAAGCTTAATTGAATCAGCTTGGCATGTGCTATTGAGGATAGGCATTTGTCCTCCACCACCTCTAATCCAATGATTTGTTCAGCAGGTATTCATTCAGATCACTAACACTGATGCAACACTAGAGGAAATAAAATTGGTGTTGACCCTAGTGAGTTGGAATTGGAATCGTGTTGAAGGCCTGGCTTTGTCATCCATTGGATCCAAATCAGTTAAATGCAATCTGGTGGTAGTGTTTGCCACTTTTCACATACCTTAATGGAAAATTCCAGTCTTATCACACTGATTTTGTAGACAGATGATACATATAAGTGACCTCAAGTCTTTATCAGTGAGATTGAAGTCTAATGTAGGCCTAGCTCAATTGGTGCTAGAGCCAACATTTTGAATGTTGAATACAAGAAAAAGTAAAAGACTAATATGAGATAAGCTCAAGAAACTAAAAAGCATTTTCTACCTCACATGGGTGTAAATGCCAAAGTACTAGTGAAATTAATTGTCACAAATAATTTTATTATAATTCTGGTCTACATATAATTTGTAATGTTTACTGGATCATTTTTAAAAGTCCAAACTGCTTCAGGAACAGATGTTGTATATTAGTGAACTATGTGAGTTTTCTGCTGAGCCCATGTAGGGAAATTATGGCAATTCTAGTCCATGAAGTCTCACTTAAATCTTTCTCCAGCTTTCTTCTTTTCACAAATGGCATGACTGATGAGAAAAGACTAGCCTTTTATAAGGTAAGGATAGAACTGACTTGATAGCATACATGTCTCCTTATTGTTGAGTTTTGTTTTGTTTTGTTTGAAAAAACTGGACTTCAAAACTACAGTTTTGCTTTCTGTGTGATACATCTTTGAAATGCACATAGTTTTTCTTCTTTATGTCTATGGTTATGTCAGTTAATAAGCATTACAAGTTTACTATGTGACAGTGTGCTAAAAGCTCAGTATGAAAAGAAAGGCAAAAACATAGTCTTTTTGCTCAGAGTTCATATTAAGTTGTGGGGAACAACATGCAAACAACTATGTACATGCAAGATATCTACAGAGTAAAAGGAAGGTGATCTCAAAGGGAAGGCACTAGCTTTGTGAGGAACAGAAAAAGTTTTGTTTGGAAGGTAGAATTTAAGTGGAATTAAATGAATTTGGAGAAGTCATTAAGCAGAAGAAAAGAAGGAGAACAATATAAGTATAGGAGACCACCAGTGAAAAGGCATAATGTTGGGAGATAGAATGTCATGTGTGAAAAAGAGCAAAAAAGTCAATGCTAGTAGATCACAGAGTACCTAAAGAGGAGTAAAGTGTGAGAAGATTAGAAAGATCAGAGGGAATAAGATTGTGAAAGACTAAAAATGCCAAACAGAAGAGTTCCTATTGCATCCTGGAGATAATGGGAAATCACTGGTGTTGAGTAAGTGGAGGGAAATGATAAATGCTCAGATCTACTTTGGGAAAATTACCTTGGCAGCTAAGTGGAGGATGGATTGAGTGGGGAGAGACTTGAGGCAGGGAGGCCAATCAGAAAGCTATTACAATAGTCCAGGTGTGAAGTGATGAGAGCATTTACTAAGTAGCTCTGTAGATGGAGAGAAGTGGGTATGTATGAAAAATGCTATGAAGCTAGAAATGTCAGTACTTTGAAACCTATCCATGATATGAAGTGAGTATAAGAGGATTTGAAGGTGATTTCAGGTTGCAAAATGTGACTGGAAGGTTGGAGATGCTCTCAATGGTAATGGGGAAGTTTCAGAGAGGAGATGATTTGGAGGGCAAGAAATGAGTTGTGTTTTGGACATATTGAGTTTGAGAAGATGTCTTCAGGACATTCAGTTCAAATAACATTCAAATGTATTTAAAGATATTCTAATAGAAGTTGGTGATAGATGACTGTAGTTCACAACAGAAATGAGCAGAATATATAGATATATAAACCATCTGCATAGAGTCAATAATTGAATCACCAAGTAGGTAGCAGAGATGGTTAGCTTGGGCTGCTGTTCATCATAAAATGATTCTAGGATGCCTTATGTTAAAAAGCACTTATTACTAAAGAATAGTAATCACTTGGGAAGTAAGGTGGCTCATTGGATTGAACTTGAAGTTATAGGAACTGAATTCAAGTTCCAACTCTGCTACTCACTACCTGTGTGACTTTGAGCAAGTCCCTTAACTCCTTTGGCCTTCAATTTCCTCACCTGTGAAATGAGGGAGTTGTATTAGATGACTTCTAAGAGCTCTTCCAACTCCATACCTAAGAATTCCTATGACTTTTTCCCTTCATATAGCCTATATGAACTCAATTCAAATTAATAAGAACATTCTATTTTCTACACATCAAAAAAAGAGATTCAAGTCATGCTTTAGCCAAATATCATTTTCTCAACAAATTTGATGTTTTCCTTTTGTGATTTTCCAAATTTCCTTTGCTTCAATTAAAATCTCAAACTATTGACTATTCTTTTAATACCATATCAAGGCCTTAATAGTTCTTTATTGGTCAGTCATTTTTCAGTCATGTCCAGCACCCCATGACCCTACTTGGGGTTTTCTAGGCAAAGATACTGGCATTTTTTGCCATTTCCTTCTGCAGCATAGTAACTCTAGCCATATGCAAAACTTGAAGACATCACTGCAGGTGACAATGTTTATTATATCCTAACAGTTTTGTGCAGCTGTAGTTAAGAAATATGCCTGAATCTAATTTTGCCCATAAGTAGGAACATTTGAAAAATGTGAACTGAGAAACTTTCTTTTTAAAATGTCTTATTGCATGTGATTAGCATGAATTTGAAAATGGTTGAGCCCCTTTTATTCTCGACTAGGTGATAAATTGACAGAGAACCTTCTATATCTTTGGAGAGGACACAGTTCCACTAATAATAAACTTAACAAACATAAGACTTAGAAAATACTATAGGAAGAAATAGGAGCCCAGACAGGATGGAATAAGAGATGGAAGGGATAAAAGGATAAAATGAAGGAAGGAAGAAGCTTAGGGAAGAGCAAGCTGTGCTTGCTTATGGAGAGCCTAAATTCAGAAAGCAAATATGTCTATCACCTGAAGACATCTTTACAAGTCGAAAATTAATCAGACAGTGACAGACCAACTTGTTAATTACTGCTATCAGGAAAAGAAAGTTTGTTAGCCGGTAAGGATTAATTCTTAATCCAAAATGCCATTTAATATTAATCATACTATGCCCAGTGTGACATTTTCCTTCTTTCTATATTTGAACTTGTCTTGTAAGAAGGGGATAAGTTTGAGATGTCTGACTAAAGCCATTATTTCTCTCTTTCATGGGTTAAAAACATAGTAGTAAAACAGTATCATAAATTTATTAGATAAATTAGCAACAAATTGTACCATATATAATTAATCATTTTGTATAATTTGTCATTTTAAGACTTCAAAAGTTATTGCCCCTTTAGAGAGTTATATCAAAAATTTACCAAACTGTTTTTAAAAGCATTAATGGCATATATGTTAAGTTCTTTTCCTTTTGTTGCTTTGCTATTTGTTATATTCAAAATAAGAAGAATAAGAGTATGTTTTCAAGATAAAAACTAATGACAAAAGTTATTCTCTCTTACCATAAGATAACAGAAATCAGAGGATAATTTTCATTCCAAAGTCAACCTTTGTAGGAATAAAAGATTCCTTTCGGGTAAATTTCATTAAATATCCATAATACCTGGTTCCCTATGTTTGTAACCCTCAAAGTACATTCTTGGTGTGTTGTGTGCAACAGAATGTATCCAAGGATTGGAGGTTGTAGTGTTCTAATGCTATTTTTTTCTTTTTTTCTGTTATTTAGGCAGCTAATTGATTCAGTGGACAGAGTACAAGACTTAGAATCAGTAATGCCTAAGATAAAATTCAGCCTCAGAGGCTACTTGCATAACCTTAGACAAATTAGTTAACCTCTCTTGCCTTAGTTTCTTCATCTGAAAAATGAGAATGATAGCATTCACCTTTTGTTGTGAGGATTAAATTAGATAACACATTTATAAAGTGCTTTTTAAAGCCTTAAAGAACTATGTAAATGCTAGCTATAATCATCATCATTTTTATTTTATAAAATGCCCTTACTTGTAACTAATTGGATCTTCTGGCTGAATTGTAAAAATAAAAATGTTATGGGGGTTCCTAAGCTATGGCTTTTGCATTAATATTTACCTATAGACTAACTGAACATGGGGTAAATTTTCTGTGGTTGGGGATGAAGGACCCATATGGAGGTTGGGAATGCCCTCATTTCATACATATCTAATAAGTTAATAATTGATATATCAATGTAATATCTAAGGATTTCAATAGCATCACCTTTGCCCTTTCATTTTCTAAATAAGTAAACTAAGGGACAATAAGACAATGAATAGTCTAATAATGAATGCTGTTATCTCCAATCCAAAAGAAAACTGTCTCACCTTCTTTTCTTCCAAATGCAATTATTACCTTTCTTTAGTATTTTTCCATAAGGTGATAGATGCACTTAAATCCAGGAAATAGATTGCCTGAATTTATTGAATAGTTATCTCTCTAAACAGCTCAACCAAGAATGTATTCTGAAATGAAATATAAAAGACACAGACAGATAGAGCACACATTTTTTCTGTATTTATATCTTCCATATTTATATCAAGAAAATGCATTTTAATTTAGGAATCTCAGCAACTTGTATTTTAAGAACAAATTAGCCTCATTAGCTAAGACAAGATGCTCCATCTCCCTTTATTGTTTCAAGATTTTCTATCAGACCCAGAGATGAACACTGGAGTTAGATGACACTCTCAAATCATATATACATACAATTTAACAGATCAATATATGCCTTTGGCTAGAATTTTTTTTAGACTTTATAGCACACACCCAAAGAGATGGGAAAAAATAAACTGCCTGACACAAGCATACATCTAGGACTGTATACTAAATCCAAACAAAAATAGCCTGCTGAAATAAAATGTTACCTCTTAGTAAGGAAACTATGATAGATGTCTAGATCTGAACAATATATTGCAAGGAACTTAGGGAACATGGAATGACTTTGGGGTTTCTGTTGGATTTATATGAATCATGAATGTTCATACATTGCAAAGTATAACTGGCATTAAATAATGCTAAATTTAAAGGAATTTATGTCCTTTTTCTGGTTTGGGTTTTATGACAACTTAGAAAGTAGGTGGGAAAATAAGTGACACTGGACTCATCTTCCTAAATTCAAATCTGACCTCAGACAATGGTGTAACCCTCGGCAAGTTACTTGACCTTGTATGGCCTTGACCTTGAGGGGAAAAATGGCAAACCACTGAGGTTTCTCTGTCAAGAAAAACCAAAATGGGGTCATGAAGAGTTAGCCAAGTCTAAAAAATGATTGAAAAACAGTGAAGTAACTTCATATGCTTCCACAATTTTAGAAAAAGCACTCCACACTGAAGGAAAGGGGAGTTTAGAAGTAAAATAAGTCAAAAAGTGACTACTCTAAGGAGTAAGATAGTTATAAGTCTGAAAGCAAAAGAAAAGTGTATATTTATTTACATTCATGTTTCATGAATAAGGGGTAAGGAGTTGTTTCTGTGTACTTGGTAAAAAGAAATTCCTTTCCACTTTTTTCTCTTCCATAGTTCATCATTTATGTAGTGCTGAAGTGACATTAGACAGACAGATTGAAAATTTGGAGGCTGAAAAGTATGATGGTAATGAAAATTAAGGTCACAAACATATAAAGCAGAATGTAAGCTTCTTAAAGGCAAGAATGTCCATTTTGCCTTTGTATCCTCAGCTCCAAACAAGTACCCAATACATTGCTGAATTGCACAGAGTGGCCAATTTCAATCATTCTATCATTTCACTCCTCCAAGAATACACTTTCACAGTTTCATTGCTTTTATTCTTCTCAAGGTTTCCATGCTACGTGGCCAAGTTGCCTCTCACTTTCATTCAGCTATCATTCAAAACTATGTACTTTTATGCCAAACATGGTTTTCCCACTCAAACATGGATGCTTAGCGATGTCAGATCAGGAAAATATCCTAGGCAGAATTCTATGCCCTATTTGTGTTCTGTTTAGATGCCAAAACATACATTCGTATTTCCTCATAAATCAGTCCACCTCCTCTTAATCACTTTGGTAGTTTTGTGTCCATTTCCCTCCAGTTATTCTACATCTTTCTCCTCCCAAGATACTAAGTCCTGAGCAAAATAGTCCAGGTGTGCTTCTGCCTACTCAACTAAATTACTACCACCACTTCTATAGGATACAAAGTCACTGCACTTACAGACTCAAATTACATTAACATCCATGCCATGTTGTAAACACATCCCATTGTTACCCACTATACCCCACATTTCTCTGGCATTTCTAATTTCTAGATTCCACCCACTTAATGCTTATTTTTACAGATTCTTTTCTTTCCTGAAAGTATTAGGTTACATTCTACCCAGCTCCCATTTTGGTTGATCCTTTCCATATTTTAACCTTAGAAACTCTGCACATCTTTTTCTTTATTCACTTGTGTTTGCAACACTTTCTCACTCCATATCATTTGCAAATCTAATTAACATGCTGTTTACTCCTCTTTTCCAGGTTATAAATGGGCACGTTCAGAGTCAACAACACTCATAGTGTTTCCCATGGCCTTTTTCTACCTCTCCTAGCCCAATAGATTCTGAAACTATAATTACTTAACTTTTTTCCAATTGGATTGCTGGGGGAAAGGAAAAGGGGGAGAGGAGAGAACAGATAACTGTTTCAGTCACTTTAAGCTATTTTGATGGACAGCTGTGTCTCTTCCCAATCCAGCCAATTTCGAGATGGAACAATTACAAAAGGCAGCAGTTAACAAAGTCAGCTTGTCATTGTGAAGAGAGTGAGAAGTGCAAGGGAGAATGATAGACCATAAAAAATGGTCAAAGTTTAGATAGTCAATCAAAACTTAGACCCAAACGACATTGTTAAATATAAAAAAAATTTCAGCCAGAACTCAAACAATAATGTCTTTGCAGAGATCATAGATTTCTCTGCTCTTTCCCTCCTGGCTCATTAGAAGAGGTTGCTCTCCCAAACCTGTGCTCTTGGTCCAATTTCCTTCCTATCTTCTCTGGAACTTATTTTATCAGACTTTTTTCCTCCTTGCAGCTTCAAATCTTTCTATCCACTGGCTTCCTGCCTCTCTGCTTATGAACATGATCAAATATCTCCTATCCTTAAACTTAAATTTCTCTTAACTCTGCTACCCTCTCCAATCCACCTCAGCTGAGTCCTTTCTCCTTCCTTTCATTTCCCTTTCACACTACTCTTCTACCCTTAACTCTTCTGCAGTCTAATTTCCATACCCACCATTCTAGTAAAACTACTCTCTTCAGTCTCCCAAATAACTTCTTAATCATAAATTCTAATTTTTCCCCCATTCTAGTAAAACTACTCTCTTCAGTCTCCCAAATAACTTCTTAATCATAAATTCTAATTTTTCCCCTAATTATTTATTGCCTCTTCGAGGCATTTGATATTATAGATCACCATCTCCCTCCTTATGAATATGGTGTCCTCCCTTGGCTTCTCTCCCAGATCTTCACCTACCTTCTAGATAATTCCTTCTTTGTTTCCTCTTCCTTACTCTACTCACTTAACACATGGGCATGCCCTAAGGTTCTGTCCTCTCATTTCTTTAGTCTATACTATCTTCCTCCTATTTATTGAGTTACTATCTCCATGTGGATGACTTCCAAGTCAATATCTTTATCCCAACTTCTGTGGCATTCAAGGAGTTCCAAATTTACCTAACCCAACTGATACTCTCATCCAGCTCACATATCTTGTCTATAGGGATAGCATGATTTATCAAACAGTGGAATTTCCTGCCTGTTACTGGTATTTCTAGTATTTCCCATGATATAATACAACTTGAACATGTGCTCAAACATATTTGATCTTCAATTAACTGATTTCTGACAATGGTTTTTAAAAAGACTAGGTTTTTTTGCAGTCTATAAAATGTGTTATGTGGAAATCCAACTTCAAACCACTTCGCAATATTCCTTCCTTATAATAATTATACTTAGCATCTACATGACACGTTAGGGTTTGCAAAGCACGTTACAAACTTCATTTCACCAGATCTTTACAACCGCCCTGGGAGTTAGGTGCTATTAATTAATCCCATTTTATAGATGAGGAAATGTTGGCAAATAGATATTAAGTAACTTACCAAAGGCCACAAATAAGCATTTGAGGCCAGATATGAAATCAGTTCTACCTAACTCCAAGTCCACTATTATAGTCACTGAACCACCTAAATATCTTTCTCATCTCTTAATTCATTATTGAGCAAACTTTATTAGCTATCATTTTGTCCTAGTGTCTTCTGGTTTTCCTAAATTATCTTTATTCTAAAATTGTTCTGTTAAGAGTTTTTGAATGATAATAGAAAATTTTAAAAAGGCAAATCCCCATTTATTTATTTGTTTGTTTGTTTGTTCATTTGTTTATTTATTTATTTATTTATTTGCTTAAACCCTTACCTTCTTCTTAGAATCAATAGTGTGTATTGGTTCTAAGGCAGAAGAGTGGTAAGGACTAGGCAATGGGGATCAAGTGACTTGCCCAGGGTCACACAACTAGGAAGTATCTAAGTAAGGCCAGATTTGAACCCAGGACCTCCCATCTCTGAACCTGGCTCTCAATCCACTGAGCCACCCAGCTCCCCCCTTAATTAATTTTTTAAACCCTCCCTTCCATCTTAGAATCAATACTAAGTATTGCTTCCAAGGCAGAATGACCTAGAAAAGAGATACGAACATTATATTTGCAGTGGATCTGAGTTCAAATAGCAGTTCCCAAGCAGAAGGTTCCAAGGCTAGGGATTGGGAGTTAAGTGACTTGCCCAGGGTAATATGGTCAGGAAATGCATAAGGCTAGATTTAAACCCAGGACTTCCCATCTCTAGGCCTAGATTTAAATCCACTGAACCATCTAGTTGCTTCCACAAATCCCTTTTTAAAAACAAATTATAAAATTAAAGAGTTAGGTGAAGAAATCTTTTGAAGGGAAAAGAAAATTGAATGTGTTAAAGAATATAATAATCCCCAAAGAAAACCTATTTCTAACTAAAAGTTTCATCATTGAGTTTTTCATAGATCAGAGTTTCTAAGTAATATTATCTTGGCCTTTTTTTCTAGTCTGATTTTGAAAGACAAGTTGTATGAAGAACAAAGTCAGTTTAATTCATGAAAAAAGAGAGTATTATATTTGTGGCAATAGGGCTTCAAGAACTATGCTCACAGGTCCAGAACTAGAGGAGGCCCCAGGATCATCAAGTTTAATACGTTTATTTTATAAGTGAAGAAACTGAAGTGCATGTAGCCCAGACAATCTGTCCAACATCACAAAGGAAGTCAGCATTAGACGCAGGATTCAAACCTAGGTTCCGTAATTGCAGGGTTGGTGTGTTCTTTTCCTTGTAGCATGACTTCCATCGTGTTATTCTTAACTTAAGAGTGCAAAGAAACAAATTAATGCTCTCTTGCTGACAAATCACAAATGTGTCACTAGAGGTAGTACTATAACTAATTAACTGGTTAAAATCAACTTAGAAAAGAGATAAGAGCATTGGATTTGCAGTGGAGCTGGACTCATATAGCAGTTCCCAACTTCTTATTAACTGTGACTATGGGCACACTGGCTAGTTAGTGATAGGACTGGAACTCCTCTGGATCTCCTACCTCTCACTTCAGGATACATTACATCATATAACTCAAGCATGAAGAAGGAGATATGAGTAGTTATCATGGGTTTATCATTTAAGAGTTATGATGGAATCAAATACATATTATGCAAAAAAGCAAGTTCTAGTTTTGCCTTTTCTTTATTTGCTATGTCTATGGCTCATCAAAGGCAGACAGAGAAAATGATATTTTCTTTGGTATGCTTCCAAATATATGATTTCATCAACGTGTTAGTTCCTTTACCACGACACATTGAAACCTATCCATTTCCCCCTTATCTTGTTATTCTTTTCCTTTATGGTACTTTATGATAGTCATGATTGGGGATTTTGAGGAATATAGAAAAAGTTTCAGACCAACTTGCTTTAACTACAAGGTATATTAATAGTATACAAACCACTCTTAAAATACCAATTCATACACAAATGATATAAGGCTTGTACATACTGGCCATTCCTACATCCAGGATTTGGTCTGGGGACGTGAAGCTGCATGTGTTTGTATAGCTGAATCCCAGGCAACCACTTCAGTCAGGAAACTGGCTGGTTTTGAATAACTCAAAGCCTTTAAGAGACTTTGGGTTCTATTCAAAAATAAACAAAGGAGGCAAAGCCACTCACTAAACCAGTGATGTCAAATATAAAAATTATTATTGACTTAGAAAATCACAAATTGCAGTTTGTCTATACCATAATGTATTTTATTTACTTTATTAAACATTTCCCAATTAAATTTTAATATAATTAAGCTGACTAGGAAGTTCTGTCAGCCTCATGCTCCCAGGGTGAGTTTTTGCCACTTCTACACTAACCTATGGAAAATCAACCTCCTCTGCCTGATAGTCAAATCATGAGTAGGCCAGACAAAGCTAAATATAGTAAGTTGGTAGAAGCCATGATTTCATTCATGGATACTCATAAGTCACTCTAACTCTCTGTGTATCCCTCTAATGGGACATCAATACTCTTCCATTACTTAATCATTTTATTAATAAATTAATAGTGTTTGGAACCTCAAAATATTTCCCTTCTTCAAGTATAATCATAGATTTAGAACTGGAAAGCATTTCAGAGCTCATCTAGTTTGATCTTCTGTTTTCCAAATGAGTCAACTAAGAGTTTGAGTGCCTTATCCAAAGTCATACAGGCAATACACAGCAAAGTTAGAATTTGAACCCAAATCTTTTAAATAGAAATATAGCACTTTTCCTACTCTAAAATACATCACTCCTGAATTTAAGGGCATATATAATTTATTGGCATATTAAAAAGGGAAATTATTCATTTTGTACCCTGTATGGTATTGATTAATACATCAGAGCCTTAATCATTAGTTAATATGCCTAGAATGCTTTCCCTCTAGATGTAAAATGGTTGTCACATTTGCCAAGACCACCAAATTGCCATGTCTCTTTTCCTTATAGGATGTGAGGTTATGTAAAATCATTCAAGAAGTCTATGGAAGTGCTTTTTTCCAGTTAATCTTTAATTCTCAAACATTTGAGTAGTCTTCAATCCATAGTAGGGTCATAGGATCATGGACATAGGCCTGGAATGGATGTTCAATGTCAGTCCATGCACTTCATTTTCCAATTGAGGATACTAAGGCTCATAGAGGTGAAATAATTTACCCCATATATCATCCAAAATGAATGAATTAGGCAAAAATGGTGTTTAAAGATACTCAGAAGTTTTGATATCAAAAATGCTTTAGTTGTTACAACATAGCAATATCATGATGAATGCTATTTTCAGCCATTAATTATATATAAATTATAGAATGAATGACCAGAATTAAACAAATAACTTGATACAAAAAATAAATCACCTGGAAACTTTATAAAATATCTAAGTATATCATATTTTCTCATCATTGTTAATTGAAAAATAAATATCTATTGGCAAAGTCATTCAGGGTTAGCATGCTTTGTTCTGTTCAGTCTTTCATCCAAACTCATATTCGAGGATTATGCTATCCTCTAAATGTCTGCAGATATTTTGCTTCATTTTCATTCATTCCATTATTTTACTAATGATCTGAAGTAGGACCTAGGCCATGTCTACATGGCACACGAATCAATCAAAAACCAGTCATTGTTGGATAATCACGACTGTGAATTGCCAAATAATGGATCAGTTAGCAGAACAGTTGAATCCATTTGGTTGTTAAGATGCCCGAAATACCCAGACCAACCATTTGCAGTCTGGGTGTACACTGCCAACCAATTGATACAATTTGGTTGTGAAGATAACTTGAAATAAGCAGGCCACAAACAGTTATTCTTGGTATTTCAATTATTTTAAATGACCATTCAGTGACCCAAATACAGATAGTCAAAAGCAGGTGTGAACAAAAACAGGGTTGAAAACTAGGCTTAATCTCTTAGGTGTTATGGAATAGAAGGTAATCCTAATAAGTGCTATGGAAAAGTACAACCTAGAAAGATGGATATCAGTTCTCATTCAGGGAAATAAAGTCCACAGTAACCTTATGACTTTGACTACAGATGTTTTATCAGAAAATACGTATTGAAAAATTAATAATCCCTTGAGGGTTCTACAGGAAAAAAAGGAAAAGAATGAGAAGTATTCATGTGTGAATGGGAGTTTAAAAGTGATACAATGGAAACGGACAAGGGAGGTTATTCCCTTTGGTATTAGCTTTCAGTATGTTTCTTTAATTCAAAAGTAAATGTGACTATTCTTTAACTACTTGTTCACATAAGCAGTGATAGATATGAGACTTGTAGCTTTGGAAAATGGGTTTATAGGCTAAATCTCCATTTTCTTTCTGATTTTATGTCAACAAAAACTCAAATAGTAAATGTCATATAAAAAGAAGTTATTAGAGAAGTAAGTTTTATTGCCTGGCCATTGATAAGTATAGCAAAGATTGGGTGGGAATAGTGGGAAAAGCACTGGATTTTCACCAGACAACCTAAGGTCAAGTTTTGGTTCTGTTGTTCCCCCACCTCCAATTTAATTTTTTAATTTTTTAAAATATTTTTCATGCTTACATGATACATTTTCTTTCCTTTCCCTTTTCCTTTCCCCATCCCAGACAAGCAATTCCACCAGGCTATACAAATTTGACACCTATTTCCATATTATTCATTTTTTCAATAGAGTAGTCTTTTGAAACCAAAAGCCCAAATCACATACCCATATAAATAAGTGACATGCCCTTTGATCCAGCCATACCACTGTTGAGTTTGTTCCCCAAAGAGTTAATAAGGAAAAAGACGTACAAAAATATTTATAGTCATGCTCTTTGTAGTGGCAAAAAATTGGAAAATGAGGGGATGTCCTTCGATTGGGGAATGGCTGAACAAATTGTGGTATCTATTGGTGATGGAATACTATTGTGCTGAAAGGAATGATAAACTGAAGGAATTCCATGTGAACTGGAAAGCATTTCCTCCAGGAATTGATGCAGAGCAAAAGGAGCAAAACCAGGAGAACATTTTTCACAGAGACTGATACACTGTGGCACAATCGAATATAATGGACTTCTCTACTAATAGCAAAGCAATGATCCAGGACAATTTTGAAGGACTTATGAGAAAGAATGCTATCCACGTCCAGAGAAAGAACTGTGGGAGTAGAAACACAGGAGAAAAACATTTGTTTGGTCACATGGTTCATTGAGGATATGATTAGGGATGTAGACTCTAAATGATCACTCTATTGCAAACATTAATAATATGGAAATAGATCTTGATCAATGATACATGTAAAACCCAGTGGAATCACTCATAGGCTGTGGGAGTGGGGAGTGGGGAGGAGAGGGAAAGAGCATGAATCACGTAACCATGGAAAAATATTCTAAATTAACTAATTAAATTTAAAAAATTTTAATAATGAATGATGTCATATGTTTTTCTTCTGCATTTCTATTCCCACAGTTCTTTCTCTCAAAGTGGATAGCATTCTTTCTCATAAGTCCCTTGGGATTGTTCTGGATCATTTGCATTGCTAAAAGTAGCAAAGTCCATTACATTGGATCATTCTGCAGTGTTACACTTTCTTTATACAATGTTCTCTTGGTTCTGCTCATTTCACTCTGCATCAGTTCATGGAGGTTCTTCCAGTTAATATAGAAATCCTCCAGTTCATTGGTTCTGCTGTTTAATAGCTATGATCTCAAAAAACCCTATTTAATCAGTTTTCCCATCTTTTAAATAGGTATAAAAACACATGATCTGGAGACCAAATGAGATAAAATTATAATAATAACATTTTTGTGACACTTTATGGCTTACAAAGTGCTTTGTATGCATTATTTTGTTCAGTCTTCCCAATAATTCTGTGAGGTAGGTGGTACAAGTATTACATCCATTTTAAAGATAAAGAAGCTGAGATTTAGAGAAGAAAGTCTTGCCCATAGTTATATAGCTAGTAAGGGATGGAGGCAATATTCAAAACAGGTATCTCTTGACTCCAAGTATTTCTTTTGTACAATGTTCAAAGTGGCTCATTTTGACTACTTCCAAATATAAATGAAAGAATGGTCAAGTTATCTCCAGAAAGACAGGTTCATAAGATCACAAATGTAGAGTTGGAAAGAACCTTAGAGATCATAAAGTCTAGCTCCTCACATTTGACAGTTGAAGAAATTAAGGCTGAAAGAATGTTATTGGAGTATTGGAGGCATTGGCAGCACTGGAGCTATTGGAGTATTGGAGGCATTGGCAGCACTGGAGCTATTGGAGTATTGGAGGAGGGATTCAAACCCAGAGTTTCCTGACTATAAGTACTCTACCCACTCTTCTCCAAAAAGAAAAAGTTGCACAGCTTACTTCTCATCCTCCTCCTTGGTTTCCTTTCTTCCCTCCATCCCCCTCTCTATTTCTATTTCTACTTCCTTATCTCTGCTTCCTGCCTCACTCCTATCCTTGCCACAAAGAAGAAGCTTTTAAAAGCCTCATCATCAAGTCTTACTTTTATGTAATGAGATATAGGGAGAGAAAAATGATTATCTGCATTCATCCACACTCCATTCCTCCACGTCATAGCACTGACATGCACACAAAATCCCTGATAGGAAACATGATGCAAAGGAACCTTCGTGTCCATCAACCAAGAACCCAAAGTCTGAGTAAATGAGAGAATTCGAATGGGGAAATGGGTAGAGGAAAGTACAATCTAAATGCAAATCATTCTCAGTCCTAGAACCAAATACACAGTTTACTGCCTTGTTTTTGCATCTTAAAACTGCTTTAGAAGGCATATGCTTTATTTCTGTTCACCACCTCTCCAAAAATGACAGATTTATTTTAAAAGCTTGGGGGGGAAAATGTATCCCAGGTTGCCATATGCACAGAGGATAAGCTGCCCCACATGAAAGAATTCCCTGCCCACACCCCTCATCCCCCTAAACTCCAGCTCACATATCATTCCAAAGTTCTCCAGGGACTGCAGAAAGGCATAATGGGGAACAACTGTTTGAAGGGTGGAATTAAAGCACATCATGGTGTCTTGGAGCAAAGAGAAGGAAAAGAATATTTACATAAGATGAGCCGCCAATAAATTGGAAAGTTCAATGTGTTTAGCAATCAGCATAGGCAGAGACAATGACAGAGGAATCAAATCACTGCAGCAGATTGCATCTTTAGTGTTTAGATTTTTTAATTCCTGATGAAGGCAGAGACTGAAAAGGGTAGTGATGTATCTCAGCCTCCCCCTCTACACTGCAGGCAAAGATTTGCCCCACCTCTCCAATGCCAAATTGCCCTCATTATGCTCTATCCTGGGCTGATCATTCACATAGGGCAGGTGTCAATCAGAAGAGATGCTTTGTGAATGTCAGCTGGAGAACTGTACTTTCAACCCAATGGAAAGAAGAGGGGGATAGAAATTTTCTAGTCTGCTCACCTAAACAGAGACATCTGTCATCAAGGCTGTACCCAAAGGCAACAGTAAGCCCTCTTCCCAACTCTTCTGGCTCTTAGTTCCCCTGGGCCTTAAAGCTACAGATAACAAATTAAGCTCTTTTACCTGTTTAAAACTGAAAGAGTTTCTGCCAGTTCAATTGAGAGGTAAAGGACAGTTGGGGGGCAGAAACAAAATGCTGTATAACCAAACATAAGTTAAATGAGTTTGACACTAGGCTATCAAGAAATGGAAATTTTTTTAAAAAGCAGTAAATCTAAAAAACAATTGGTCTCATTAAAAAGGGAGGTAAATATACATATATACCCACTAACAGATCCACCTTTCAAAACAAAAGTCAATATAGCGCAGAGAAATATAGATTTGGTACTGGAAGAGACTAGAGTTCAGTCTCTCTAGTTCAGTCCTCTCATTCTACAGAGGGGGAAACTGAGGCTTAGAGGGAAGAAGTAACTTGCCCAAGGTAATGCAGATAAGTCACAGAACCAAGATTTAAATTCAGATTCTATCCACACTCCAAAGTCATCACTCTTTCTGGTATACATACATATATTTGTATATATACACGTATGCATTAAAACATTTATTTATTTATTTTGATTTGTACTTCTCATACTGGGATGGGAAATTCCTAGTATAGAAACTCCTTCTTCCAATGGTAGAGGTAGATTGGTAACTTACCTATAATTTATGGTCTTGAATTCTCTGGGGCTTGCTATACTTTAAAAAAATTATACTTGTAGAAATTCTAAGAAATAAGTGATCATTATCTAATGCTTTCTTAAGTTAAGTTCAGAGCTGAAAATTACTATCTAATCAAAATGCTTTCTTTTACAACATGGAAACTTAAGATCCATAGAGAGTAACTAAGGTCACATATGTGATTAGTAACAGGATAGGGATTTGGATCCTTATCCTCTGTCAAGAAACTCATAGCTCTTTCCACTTAACCACAATTCCATACAAAGAATATTTAAAATATTTTATCACATTTCAGTTCCTTTGAGTAGAAACTGTTTATTTTCCTCCCATTTTGCCCAGAAAGAAATTAAAGAATTGATGAATTTTGACCTTCTAAAGTCCCAGTTTAGTGAAAGGAAATAGAATCCAGGACTCCATCCTACTCTTTCCCACCCATAGATTTTGCTAGGTTCTCACAAGTCAAAGGAAATTGCCTCACAAGTACAGCTCAGCTCAGGACTTGTTGAAGGCAAGCTAAATCTTTATTGTTATCTTTGCTTTCTTCCAGATAGAAGAGAGCTGATTAATACAAAGGATTGGCCTATGATTGAAAAAAATCTGATCCGTGATGCTTATTCATATGTTCCACCATGAAGAATGTTAGTTTTATTCAAGATGATTGATTTAAAACTAAGATTCCTATCACTTAGAATTTTGTTATAATAGTTCCTTTCCTACCAATTCATAATTAGAGGATTTAAATTAGTACAAGGCAATTGTGTGTGTGTATTAATATATTTGTACCCATCCTGAATACAATCTCAGGAAACAACAGCAATTTCTTGTTCAAGCATTTAACATTTGTCTTAATCATTTTCATTGATTCAGCTAAGAATTTGGAGTTCTACCTTTGTAATAAAGAGGCCAGGAAGAGTTGCTTCACTGCTATAATCATACTAGAAAAAATAAATTACAAAAAGAAGAAAGCATTTTTTATGAAGTCCATATTACACCATTTAAAAAATTAAATTTGTCAAGCCCAAAATTCTAGTATATCTGAAGTTGACATCAATATGGTTTTCCCATATTTTGTCTTTCAGCATTTGTTGTCTTTCCAATCAGAGTTAATGAGTTATGAAGACACTTTTTCAATTCTGCACCCTTTCTGTAAGTGTGATGCTACAGAAAATTTAATATAGTTGCAAAGCATTCATTATGCTTTGGAAAAATATAATTCATTAATCTATTGGTTAAAGAAAGATACAGTTTAAAGACAAAACTTATTTTTATCTTCATAATTAAAGATCTGACCCTAAAAAATAACTCTTGTATAAAGAAATCCTATTCATGATTATTATCTATATGAGAATAAAATGTCTAATTACCTTTTATTAAATCTATATTTATCAATTGTAGCTTTCTCGGGGAAATTATAATTTGCAAAAATGTTCTATATTCCAAGCTTTAACAGTTGGAGGTGGATGTCCTTAAGGATGGGGAAAAAAAGTTCTTTTTTAAATGGCACATTTACTAATTATAAAATGCTCTTATCTCTCTGCAGCCAAAGCCAAAATGAACATGTGCCTTGTACTAAGAAATCCCAGGATTGTCACAACTTGTGCCAGCTGTTGAGGTTATGACACCTGTGCCAGCATCGCCAGCTCTGCCCACTGTCATCTGTTCCAACTGTTCCATCTGCACTGTTTGTACCAATTCTCCCATTTCTGCATCTGTACCTTCTGCAGAAACGGTTCCAACAATGCCAGCTGTGTCATTGGTGCCAAATATGCCAGATGTTCTATTTGTCCACCCTGGGCCAAATCAATGCAGTTTTGTGCTCATTAGTTTGAGCTGGTAGATTCTATTTCACAATTTTTTTAGATGTATTTAGATGGAATCCAGGCAAAATCCCCCTTATAACTGTTTTGCATCTCTTTATCCATCTATCCATAACCACAACTTTATCTGACAACATAAAGTCGGTCAACATTATTTTGATCATATTAAATCATGCATGATCACCATTTCAACCTTAATGATAGGAGAAATTTTCCTGCAATGGGAAGTGGCAAATAAATTAATATAGCAAAAGTCATGGAACACAGACTATAAATTGGCAAAGTGATTAAAAAAGAATAAACTTTGTTCAGATAAACAAATTGAGAATGCTCAAAGATCAATATGTTGAACTGATTAGAGTAATCTATGGTATAATTTTCTAGTAAGCTGCCTATTTATTGGTCTTTTAATTAATAGAGTTACACATCCAGATTAATGTGTGACATTTTCTATGTTCTGCTCTAGAGAGTGTTAACAAACTGTACATAAGGATGGTAGAATTAGGCCTTACTGAAACTTACTTCTTTCTCATAGAGCATAATAAGCTTATGACCTATTTTGAGAAAGTGCTTTTAAGGCTTCCTTCTCCTCTTTTGAATGTTCATTCTGCTTCCACTGATATAAGCCCTTACTATTTTTGTGGTTTTCTACCTTCAAAGCTAATCAAGAAATCTTTTGATATCCCCTATATTAATATTCCATCCTACTCAGTACCCATCAAAAATCAGGTACTTTAGTTTCATTTTCTTATCACAGAAATGTCTTTTATGAGTACTAACTCAAAAAAGATACTCTACACTTTGATCAAACTGAGTTTATTCCATTCTGATCAGGCAACATGTGTATCAGATGAGCCAGGCAGACATCTTTTGGAAGTTTACCCCCTTAAGGAAGAAATGAGGACTAGAGAAGCTTAGCCTGTCCTCCTTTTCCTCAACCTTTTCCAATTTACCTTGTCCTGTTCAATAGTGAAAATCATAGTTACTCATTAACACAATTCTAGAGCCAAGAGCTAAATGAATGATTCTATAACTCTTGCTAGACTGACTCCTAAAGGCAACATGTCAATTCAACTACCACTTGATTCCATTGATTTGGACTCAAGCTCTCCGAGTAGGGCACAGAGAGTAGATGGCTCAGCAGCTTTATTAGGTTTTCAGAGCCCAAAGAGAAAATAATAAGCTTCCCTAGTGAGTCACTAAATTACCCTAAAACTAGGACAATAATGGGCTCATTTTGATCTCTGTCTAGGAATCAGAGGAGTCTGCAGTCCTCAGCTCTCCCTAGAACAATAACATATCTGCCAGGATCTCAACTCCCTTCCATGAGTGTGGCACTCTTGCCATAACCTTCCATCTCTCTGTAAGGGGAAAATAATACTCACTGAATCATACCTATCCTTATTATAGCTAGCACATATGTCACAAAAAGTCTGTAGTTCTTTTGTCTTCTTTTCCCACCTCCAATTCCTAATACCTTTCCCTTGAAATATCCACCCGTTCCCTTTTTCTTACTTTCAGTGTACCCCTAGTAAAGAGCATTCCATACAAAGTAAATGGGGGCAAAGGGAGTAGAGAGAATGTCAACAAATAAATATATGTGAAGAATAAAGATTGTTTTCTCAAACAAGTATTCTCAAGTACCAAGTTCTAGATTCGGGTTCCCTCTTTCAGTTGCTGTAGTCTCTAAGGAACTTTTAAGTCCCACTTTAGGAAATGCCACACTGTATAATGCTGCCTCCCTACTCCATATGATGTAAGGAGAAAACTCACTTAATTAGGATGAAAATAGCTATGACACTAGTTGGAGTGCACCCTGTACCTTCTTAGAACATTTTAATTAATGTAACTTCTGCTCCCTGCTGACAAAGATGTTTCCAATGGTGTTTTGGTCCAATCTATCACCGCCTTCATTGGTATGAGTCACGTAAAAACTCTTAGGAATCTATACTTCATAGTTTCATGGAAAATAAAAGATTGAGAGACCAAGATGCCAGATGTGCATGTATTTTCTTGATTGCTTTTCACCATATTTGTGGTATCTTTCCTGTAAGTCATTTATAAGAAAGTACCTAGTGGTTAGGATGGCCCCATGTCACAGGCACAACCTAGTAAATGTTCTAGTCTAAGCACCAGTGATCAAACAGATAAAAGGACCACCAAACATTTTTTTGTGACTCACCAAAATATATCATCTCGAAGAGTTCCTCTTGCCTGAAGTGCCTAAAGATTGGTCCAGCCTGACTTTATGGGAGGAGTACAGAATCAAGGATGAAAGGAGTTAGATTTGATTTCTGGCTCTGATAATTGCTACCTGAGTAACCATGTTTGTACTCTTTAACTTCTCTGAACCTCAGTTCCCTCATCTATGGATCAGAGATGATACTTGCATTACCTCTGCCATAGTCCCATTGTGTAAATAAAATGAATTAACACATATGAATGCACTGGCAATTGTGAGTTCTACATAAATATGTTATTACAATGGAGGGTAGCAGATTGGCTTCTAGAGTTCTTCTATGGACATTTTGGCATTAAAGGAGATGCCAATACCTTTAGGATAATCCCCAGAAGGTTTCATACCAGTTAATTTTGTTTGTTTGTTTTTGCCAGAGAAACTCATGAAAAGGACAAAAATACAAACTTTAGATCAATGTGTCTTGCTTCTGCTTCCAGAATGCTGGTGTTTTTGAGGTAACAAGGTAGGTACTAATGCAGTGGATGGTAAGAATCACCGTTTTTAACTTCCCTCCTAACATTTATTTAACTTATATTCACAACTGCTAATCTTGGCATAAGATCCCTATATTAGTTGACATAATCCTTGAATCACATAAGTATGAACATTTTTGCCAATAGCTAAACTGGAAGAAACCAAGAAGATGAAGCAAAATAGAAGGATGGCTCTCCTTGGAGAATTAAATGAAAGGATTTGCAGACTTGGTTTCACTATATGCCCCAAAATAATGAAAAGCAGAAGATATTAGAATCCTATATTTAGAGGCAGAAGAGACTTTAGAAGCCATCGAGGGCAAATTTTTCATTTTACAGACGAGGAAACAGAAATACAAAGAGGGTGATTTGCTCAGGGTCCCAAAGTAAATGTCTGAGGAAAGGCTTGAATCCCAATGCTTTTCATGGCATTCACAGTGATTTTACCCCACTCTACTCAAAGAACAAAAGAAGTGTCCTGGGTATCTTTCTTTTGTTTACCTATCACTAATGCCTATATTTTCAGATATAGGACATAATAGGTTAAATGTTAAGTCCCAATTGAAATACTGGAATTATTAAACAAATGTTTTCATTTTGTTGTATTACACATATTAACAACATCATATTATTGCTGTTCTAATATCTCAGAATTGAAGATAAAGCAGAAAGAGATGGCTAAGACTTTCCTTCACTCCTTTCAGTTACTGAAGCTTCCATCTTATAGCATTTTCTATATCCAAAATGTACTATTTCCAGGAAAGCACTAGCAGTCTCAGACAAGGAACATTACTCGACATGCTGATGTTCCTCCTGGAGATTCCTAAGGCTCTTTTTGTTTCAAAATGGCAATAGCCAAAGCTTCAGTACTGACATATGCAGATAAGCTATTCTTTTTCCACCACATACCTATACAGATTTAATAGAACTGACAACTCCCAAGCAAAGAAGCATCTGGATGCAGAAATGAAATGTGTAAAGGTGGAGAAGAGTTTAGGGAGAACAGGAAGTCATGTCAGTTAAAAAGAAAAAGTAGGACAGAAAAACAGAAGTTCACCTAGCCAATTATATAAATAAATGAATAAAAGGAGTTCTTTTAGTAAAATGAAACAGGTAAATTAAGGAACACTCAAGAGTTAAACATTCAGTTTACTTAGTATTTATTAAGCTTCTACCATGTGTCACAAAATGTGTTTAGATACAAGTGATACAAGAAAGCACAAAAACATTTTCTGACTTCAAGAATCTTGAACTCTACAGGGAAGAAATTATGCATACACAGATGTTAATATAAAACATATTTATCTACATCTACATGTACATGTATTATGTATATCATGAAAGGTTCCATGCAGGAAGCCTCAAAGGGAGCTAGAAATTTCAAAATGTTGAAGTAAGCAAGGAGGGCAATCCATGCAGGGGATACAACCTATGCAAAGGCACAGAGGCAAGAGATGGAATGTTGTGAATCATGAGCAGTAAGATGGCCCTTTTGACTAGAACATAAACAGTGCAAAGGGTAGTAATGTGAACTTTTTAGGAAAATAGATTAAAGTTGAAAAGGGCCTTAAATGGCAAATAGAGGTGTTTGTATTTTATCCTAGAGGCAATAAAGAGGCACTAAAACTTATTTTAGCAAGTGAGCATCATGGGTTTTAGGAATATAAATTTTAACAACTACAGTAATCCCTCGCTATATCAGGGTTCACTTATCATAGCTTCATTGTATCAGGGAAGGGTTGTTAAAAATATAACTAATTCTGAATCATGAAGTTTTCACTATGTTGCAGGATTTTGTGGATGAATGTCATACTTTTGCACAAGTTTGCCAACATGAGATTGTACACAGCTGAGCGCAAAGCGGGAGTTTCTGTATTGGCTGATGGAATGAAAGGTGATCAAACACAGTGCTGAGTTCTGTATCCTGGGTGCTGATTGACTCAGTGTTTATAAGCATGTGGGAAAAGTTAATAAGAGCGTGGAAAAGGTTTATAGGAGAATGGGAAGGGTTTATAAAGGTATGTGTATATATATGTATATATATAATCAAATGAATATAACGCTGCTATTTTGTGGATTTTCACCTATTCAGAATTAGTTATATCTGGAATGTAACTCCCACCATAGGTGAGGGATAACTGTATATGATTTCCCTAGAAAGAATTAAATTCTCTTTTCAAATCATTGGGGTTCTCCTACAGCTTGGTGTTCATGATGAATCAAAGATATTTTCATTGATAAATAATATTATAATGCCCCTAAAGAAGAAAAATATAAATCTACCTGAATGTGAACAGTCATGGATTCCCTCTGGAAAAAGAATGGCCAAACAATGATGTTTGATGGAAACAGAAGTTTGATTAGGAGATGCTTTCTCTCTAAGCTGTTATGAGGCAACTGGCCAAAAGTCCTCTTTCCTCTCCCACACTGTTAAGGGGCAAAATAAGAGAACTAAAGGGAAAGCCTCCATCCAGGAACATCTGGAAGAGAAACTGGGAAAGAATGATTATGCTTATGTGAGGATGGAGGTAGAAAGTCATTCAAGAGAAAGTAAATAGCTCTCAATAAACCAAACAACTTCAGCCTCCATCCACTGTCACAGATATATGAACTGAAACATGTCATCCCTCTATTTATAATTTCAGTCCTTTGGATCTTCAACACAAATGTTTTCATTGCCTAAATCTCATTTAAACAAAATTTGCAAAAGGTTCTGTGATCTCATTGATTCATGTGGTCTTTCCAAAAATGCAAATCACATGCCTATCTATCCTATATAACTCTTGTCTAGGTGATCCTCTAAGCTCAGAACGGAAAGTTTGCCTAACATGTCTAAGGCCTTCCTCACATTTTTTTCTGGTGTAGAACCAATTTTCTGACATACGTGTCAATAGAACACTATCACCTTGTAGGTATATCTGTATATCATCTCTTGCTCTTGCCATGAGATCAGCCTATCTATTGTACATTTCCCTAAAGTCATTCTTTATTCTTGTTGTTTTTGAATGTTTCTCAGTGGCTATATATTTCAGCTTGCTTATACCCATACGTTTTTTGGCTTCTGTGTAATATTTATTTTAAATTTATTGGCAATTAGTGTTCCATATCTTATAACCAGACAACAAATGTAGACTATTGATATTTTTAAATGGGACTTTATTTCAAGGAGAAGTATGGAATCATTAAAAGAACCTTGTAATCTTCTTTTGTCCTAACAATTAGCACAAAGGACACAAAATTTCCCCCGCAGCTAGCACCTCACCATTTATTATAACAAATGGAGAAATATTGAATGGTATGGATAAGTTCATTTAGCTTGGTAGTATACTCTCCAGGAATATCTACATAGATGTTGAGGTTGATGCACCCATTGCTAGAGCTAGTTCAATGTCTGGGACTCTCTGAAGGAAAGTGTGGGAGAGAAGCTATATTAGACTGTCTAACAAAATGAAGGTCTATGGAACTATTACGCCGATCCCATTGTTGGATGCCTATGAAACATGGACAATTTACCAGCATCATTCCAGGAAACTGAATTGGTTCCATTTGAATTGTCAGGAAAATTCTGAAGATTGTCTGGCATGATAAGATACCAGACACTGAAGGTCTTTCTTGAGCTGAACTGCCAAATATTCAGACTATTACAGAGAGAATAAGCTAGCCAGATAGTTGCCAACCTACATTTGTCTAAACGATTATTTTACAGAGAACTCACAAAAAGGCAAGTGTTCACACAGAGGTCAGAAGAAGCAATATAAGGGCACTCTCAAAGTCACTATGAAGAACTTTAATATTGATTGTAACACATGGGAGACCCTGGCATAGGACTGTCCTGCATGGAATTCCTGTTTTTAAAAAGGTCATGGTTCTATGAGAAATGCAGAATTGTAGTAGTTCAAAAGAAACATGAGGTGCACCAATTTAGACATTTCTAGTCCAAATGATCATACAGGTCATTTGTGTCTAACCTGTGGTAGAGCATTCTGATCTTGTATTGGTTTGACCTAATAGTAATGTCATTTTGGTCCTCTTTGAGTACAAAGGACAACAACCAATCTTGCTCTCTTCTTACTATCTTAATTCTGGATCCAAATTGTGCATTTGTATAGTCCATCCCAGAATTGAAAGACAAACTCTATAGGTTTCAACTACATAGTAATTTAACACTATCCAAGTACATTTTGCAATTTTGGCAATAGACATTTTGCATCCATTTGGTCTTTCTGTGTGAATGATCAGGCCAAACACTTTCACCCAGTTCTTAGTCTCTTCTAGGTGGCTCTGTAATGTCTTAGGGCTTCATGCAAACAGCACACTATCTATCCACAAATGGGAGCATCTGTAGGACTTTATTAATCCTAGGGAAGTTCTCTTTAATTGGATGCTGCCCTGGATCTACCTGTCGTAAAATCCTTTGGTGAATATACAACATCCCTATTGTATGCCTCACTTGATGTTAGTCATCAGCAAGTCATCAGCAAGTCATTGAAGAGGTTTGCTTCTGTAATTAAATCTTATAAGAGATCTTGAATGATTTGAATGGATGTGAGGAAACACATTAGAAGAGAGCCTTTATAGAAGCATTTTACTATGCAAATCAAAACCTCATTTACAATGATCAAGGATATGTACAATGAGATTTTATATCATCAAGATGTGGTCTATTATAGAATATAACTTGTGAATGCTTTCCTCTTCCCTACTAATATATTCATCAAGGAGTTCTCAAATCAGATATAGATAAGCCTGATAAAGATTTTGTAAAGATGGGAAAGTAAGCACATAGGTTGATAGTCACAAATGGGTTTGGGGGGGGGGAGTTGCCCTTTAAATACTAACAAAGACTGAAAATTGTTCAATACCTTTGTTATCTTCCACTTTTAGATAGAAACATTACAAATATCCTCAAAATTGTATAATTTCCATTATAGATATTCTATATGTACATTTGGTTCAATTCAGATATTTTTCCCATTTTTGTTCTCTTTGGGGCTAAATGGAAACTTACTACTTTTGAGACAATTATATTTCAGTAAAAGTGTGGTAGCTATAGTCTCCTTTATAAAAAGAGTGCCATAAAAATCTTTGTATATATTCTCATTTTTCTTCTGTTTGTTGACCACTTATTTTTGTATTCAAATATTATGGAATCAATTTGCTAAATGGAAGATCTTTCCAAGCTTTCTTTAAACTGGTTTTACCCTCTATTGCATATCTCTAATAATAAGATAATACTACTCTTTCTTCCATAATTTTTCTTTGTAAATTTCTACAGATTAGTTTATAATCAAAACTGGTAGTGCCTTCAATATTCTCAGGTCCTGAAAGAACCAGCATATGCCACTTCTTAGTTATTGTCAGGGACAGAACATGAAAATGAAAGATCATGGAAAATGGAAGCTGTGCAAAAGTGGAATGAGCTGACTCAAGATGCAATGGGTTCCCCCAGATGTTCTTAAACAAGAAGGGAAAATAGAAGTTGAGAAAATCCATCAACAACCACTTGAAAGATATCCCAAATTTAAAAATTCCAGGACTATTATAGACAAATTCCAGAACTCCCAACCCAAGGAAAAATACTGTAAGTGGCCAGAAAAAAAGATAAAATGGATTCTCCCTCCTTGAAGGTCCTCAACCAAAGAAAGATAAATAGTTGTTATTGTATTATAGTACAGGTTCATTTCCTTTATAGGTTGGAAAAGGTAGATTGTGAAGTTTCTTCCAACTCTCAAATTATGTAACTAGCTGCCTTCTCTTTCACTTGGCAAGTATGTCAAGGTTTAAATGACTAACTCACTTTTTGGAATATTTTGCTCTTCTTATATGGCAATTGATATGTCAATTACATTTCTATATTTAAAAAATCTTAAACCCTTACCTTCCATATTAGAATCAATACTATGTATTAGTTCCAAAGCAGAAGAGCAATAAGAATTTAAGCAGTAAGGAGGGTTAAGTGGCTTGCCTAGGTTCACACATCAAGTAAGTGGCTGATATCAGATTTGAACCCAGGACCTCCTATCTCTAAGCCTGGCTCTCAATCTACTGAGTCATCTAGCTGCCCCCTCTATATAAAACTAATATGACCAATGTGGATATCATTTTTGCTATTACTTTTTAGGATTTCTTTTCTAAAATTGTATGCCATATAGCTCCCACTAAGATTCCTCTGTCTTTTTTATTCATTCTAATCAGATGCAGCTGTTCCCAGTAGCATTGATCACTGGACAAGGATTTCTTTACTTAGTGCATGACCAAGTTGTGTCAAGATTTAGTAACTGCTAGATTCTTAGTAACTTCTGTCCCCTTTTTTTGTACTCTGCCACTATCCCTGTAGAAGGAGAAAAGGGTTGAACAGGCCTGTTTTATGGGTTGCCTTGACCAAAGAATTCATTACCAAATGGCCAATACAGTGATGAGGAACGTCTCCAGACTTAGCTATGCTGGTCCTCAGAAAGCAGAGTCAGTCTGTCGCTGGGACTGTAAGCACGTCCTTTATAATATGGTTCTATCTCCCAGGGCATTGATAAAACCCTTGAGAAGACACAGGGTCAATGTCACATTGTAAAGAAGCATCAGAGTTTTTACACTTTGTAGCAAAAATGCCATTCATAATATAATAAGAATAAGAGTATTCCTATAGCATGTTTAATATATATATAATCAATGACTTTACTATATACTAATTTATAATCTAATTATTTATGAACTTGATTCGTCTCCCCAAATGGATTTGAAGCTGCTTGAAGGAGTGAATGTCTTATTCATCTTTTCTGCCCCCTAAGGTTAGCACAGTACTTTGTGAGTAGAAAGAACTTAATAAATGTCTAATTGAATTATGATGAATTAATATCGTTCTGAATATAACTGCTATTCTAATATAGCTTTATAATATGGATGTGAACCTTGCTTTCTAAGGGCTACCCTAGCCACTACATGCTATGGCAGATCCTATTAAAGTGAAATGGTTTTGAACATTGTTATGTAAAGGATGGCAACATGGAATCCCTGCAAAATACAGGGGCAGCCTCACCCAGAATTCCAGGGGACCCCCCTGGAGAACTTTACATAACAATATGAATCTGGTCACAGACTGTGTACCTTGCCTGAGATCTACCTTAGCTCAATTCAGAGGTTAAGCACTAGATAATTGGAAACCTAGTACTGAATTTTAGTGACTAGAGTAAGTCTTTAAGATCATTTAGTAAGGTGTAAAAAGTCTCAAACTAGTTCCGTGGTGGGAGGATCCACAGATGAAATTATAGATTTTCTGAAGTACCGAGCATATGGTAAATAGTATCTTTGAACCAGAATACTTGGCATATTTAAATAGTTGATAACCTTATTAAAATCAATAAAGCCATTGAGTCCAAATGCAAAGATACATAGGCAGTAAGGAGCTCAGTGGCTCCCTATTGCCTCTGTGATAAAATATTAACTACTCTAGAGGATCAGCATTTAAATCTCTTTGCAATCAACCTCCAATTTGTCTTTCTAGACTGATTTCACATCACTCCCTTTTGCACTCTCTACTTTCCCATAAAACTGGCCTACATGCTGTTCCCTTTATTCAACCTGACCCACTTCCATGCCTCTGCACAACTTGGAACAGTCTCCCTCCTCACTTCTCACTCTTGTAATTGCAAACTCTCTTCAAGGCTCAGTTAGAGTTTTACTTCTCACACAAAAGACTTTTCCTAATTCTGTCCAACTGTCAATGCTCTGCCCCTCACCTGAAATTACTTTATTTCTTTTTAAACCCTTACCTCATGTCTTAGAATCAATATTGTGTATAAGTTCCAAGGCAGAAGACTGGTAAGGGCTAGGCGATGGGGGTTAAGTGACTTGCCCAGGGTCACACACCTAGGAAGTGTCTGAGGACAGATTTGAACCAGGATCTCCCATCTCTAGGCCCAGATCTCAATTCACTGAGCCACCTAGCTGTTCCCCTACCCTGAAATTACTTTAAATTGATACTATATTTTATGTTTACTCTTCTGTATAAATGTTACTTCCTTCAGTAGAACGTAAGTTCCTTGAAGGCAGGAACAGTTTCATTTTTGTCTTTGTTAACTCAGGGCCTGAATAATACTGGATATGTAGTAGACATTTAATAAATGTTTACTAAATTGAATAAAATAAAAAACAGAAATATCTTCCAGGAGAGTCAGTCCTCTAATCAGTGAAACTCCTGAAACAAGAAATCTGTGGCCAGTAGTATTCCTACCTAGTGAGTGAATAAGTACACTACAAGGGTTAACCTATACAACTATACTTTCAGGAACATGCTTCTACAGAAGCCAGCTAAATTTTTGAGGCCAATTCAGAAACAGCTTCTTCATGGGGGCTTTCTGGCTATCAAAGTAAAATGCAAAGACCAGTTGTACAACTGTTACTTGGATAGAACTAAATTTGACATCCATTCAGTCTTTAAAGAAAGCCACAGTACAAATATAATAGGAACTTTGCTCCAAAGAAGAGCAAATATAATTATAATTAGCATCCCTGTTTTCAAAAGAGGCCAAGGATTCGGCTAATCTGGGGGGTTGGAAGATATATATATATATATTTGTGTGTGTTTGTGTGTGTTTGTGTTTGTGTGTGTGTGTGTGTGTGTGTGTGTGTGTGTGTGTGTGTGTGTGTAATAAGGTACTCATTCCTGCTTGTTAAGCTTGCTCAAAGCCTCTTTTGTAGTTTTTTGAGAACAGGAGTGCGGCCTGGTGACAGGACCATGTGGAGAAGCTGACACTGCCATGTCTCCCAGTGTGCCTGCGTCATGAACTTCCTTACTCCCATGAATGCCCTAATTATCACATGCCCCATTTATCTGCAGAGCTTTTCAGTCATGGACAATAAAATAGAAACATATTCAAGCATGAACAAGTCTCAATCATGGTACCCTGAATTACATCAAGGGATTTCTTTCGTTATGCTGATTAGGACTACAGTGTATGTCCAAAGAGCCAGAGTAGGTACTGATTCCAGGGCAATATTATTCTTTTCCACAAGGACAGGTGAGGGATAGGAGTGAGGCAGCAGTACCCCTCCATTTTTCCTGGCAATGTTGCAAGGCAGGGGAGGGGGTGGGCATAATAGCACTGCTTTCCAGTCTTGTTTTCATTTTCCATGCCTTTCTACAATTTCTGGGGGGAAAAAAGAGATCTACACTATTCCTTTAATTCATCATAGCCCTATTCCCCCATGCCCTGACACCTTAAATCTGGAGTCAGCCTTTTTTCTGATTGAGTCAAAAACACTGCACCTGTACTAGGGCAAGGAGTGTCACTATCTAAATTGATTTGGTGATAAAAAGGACATTGTGTGGCTTGAGTCATTGATGAATGCTTTCTCAATGATAGAACCACCTAGTATTAAAGAAACAAAATTGTCCAAGGACATCATAGCATAGTTTTAAAAACATGCATAGCCTTTCTCTACTCTTGTAACCATATTATTATTCATTTTTTCCAATTCTCTTCAAACTATAGATCTGATTTGGGGAATGCTGTGTGGATGTGGAATACATTCCTTGATCAACTTACTAGAAAAAGGGCATATGTCATGCTCTTTAAGTTCCTCATATCCTTCTCCCCCAATCAGAATCTTATGCTTAACCTCTGAAACAATGGTCTCTGATAGACAATCTTTCATCTTACCTTTTCTGGGAAAATACCTCTATGTCACTTCTTGGATGTTTCCACACCATACTTCTACACAAATCTCTCTTGTCTCTTTCTTTCCAACTCCCCTTTATATGCAGTTCCTCCATTAGAATGGAACCTTCCTTGAGGGCTGGGACTATATTTGCTTGATTATATTTGTATCCCAATTGTTAGCAATAGTGCATGGTACATTAATAAATATTTTATCCATCTCTCTAGCTATTGGGACTTTTCAATCTTACCATAGCTTCTGAGAAGCTTCCTGGCTAAGTTTTTCCTACTTCAAATCAGTTCAATTTATTTAAGTTTAATTCAACAAATATTTATCAAAAACTTCATTTTCAGAGCTCTGTGCTACATTCTGGAGGTTATAGAAATATTAAATATGATAGATACCTGCCTTCAAGAATGTTATTCTGTAATAGAAGATATAATACAAATAAAGATAAGGTAAGGAGAAGAAAGTAAGCATTAATAGAACACCTACTGTGTGTCAGGCTCTGTGCTAAGTGATTTTGCAAATATTATCTCATTTGATCCTCACAACAATTCTGTTACGTAAGTGTTATTATTATTCCCATTTTACAATTAAGGAAACTAAGATTAAATAATTTGCCTAGGGTCACAAAGCTGGGACCATATCTGAATTCAAGTATGACTCCAGGGCCATCACTCTATCCAATGTATCATCATCTACCTCTAGACATAAGAAAATAAGAGAATTAAAGTCACAATTGTATATGAGGTCTGAGAAAGGAAAGGCCATTACTAATGCAGGGAATGAGGTATGGTTTAATGGAATTGGTGGTATCTAAGTTGGGACTTAGGGACTATATAATTCACCTCTTCCAAGTAAACTAGCAAGATCTAGATTGTGTTTACATGATACCAAAACAAGCAGTCCAAATGTTACTCAAACTGGTTGTCTGTCATCAAGTGTAAAAGCATATAAAATGTTTTTTTGGTTTGCCACATGCCTTTGCATTATTCAGGTTATACTTGTGAACTGGTTGGTAAAAATGAAGACAAAGGAAGAAGATTCATTCTCACCCAGTCTGTGCACCCGTGCTTATTACACCACACATTATACACAGAGGTGGGGGGGTACTTTCTTCTCTCCTCATTGATGATCCCCAAGATTACCATGACTTCTACCTTGCGCCTCCTAGATTGAAAAATATTTAGCAAAAAAGAAGAAACAAAGAACAATTCAACATACCACAGATGTCTGTATGACACGTCAAAAGAACTCACTACATTTTTTGAGCAGCAAAGTATAGACTAAATACCTGGCCTTCCTGCCTCTAATCTAATCACCACACACCCTACATCCTAAACCATACAAAGCCACCTGGTTCTTTTTCTTACAATTCCATTTCCATCATGGAAAATATAAAAGGGATTCCAATTGTCCCTAGGATGAAATTTAAGCTAAGCTTGGCATTCAAGACTATTCTCAATTTATACCCAACCTCCTTATGTAATCTTATCTCCTACCTTCTAACATATTCTCTGATGTAAACAACATGGTTTTCTCACTATGCCCACTTGGGCATATTGGGGTTTTCTCCCCAATGCCTACTATGCTCTTTTCTGACTCACTGAATTAATGAATAGTCCTAAACTTTGTTCATACTATTCTCCCTACCCAGAGTTCCTGACCTGTCCCCATGCACATTTCCAGGTATTCCTTATCTTTAGTTCCACTAAAGCCTCATAAGCCTACTATAAGATTCTATTCTATGCTAGTATTTTTTTTTGCTCAATCCTTTTGTTATTTGTTTGTCTGTAGTATTCTTTGGTCATTCAATCATATTTCATGGTATCAATAACCTGGAATTCAAGGATAAGATGATCAGAATATTCAACTCTGCTTTAGAACTCTTCTTCAAGAATGAGTTGTCCTGAATGGTGAGTGACTATAATCTTACTTGTTCCACTGGCCCAAGTCTATGCTCCACAGCCCATCTAGCCATTAACCCAGAAATTAAGCCCTTCCTAAGAATCTGGACTAATACTCCACAATTATAACACCCCTTTCCTTCCATATATTGCTCTAGCTATGAGAACAATAGCCAAATAAATACTACTTTTTTATAAGTAGCATGATATTTGACTATCTTATGGCTCTACTCAGTTCCTGGGAAGTCAGACCAAACACTTCCTCCTTCCTCTATTAAAATGTAAATTCCTTGAAGACAGGGATGATTTCACTTTTGTATTTGTATCACAAGTATCTAGCACATAGTGGGTGCTTAATAAATGCTTTTTCCATTAATGCATGAATTTCTCAAGAGGATAGTATCAACTGTGTAAGTCAGTATGAGGAGAAAAGATTTCAGTGGAGCTAGTTAAGATTGTTGGAGCAATTTCTCTCTTGAGGAGCTATCCAAGGTACTTGGTTGCCTATAATATAGGCAGATTATCTAACTTCTTTGAATCTCAGCATTCTCATCTATAAAATGAAAATAATACTTGTACTATCTACTTTTTGAAGTTGTTATGGGAAAGTGTTTTGCATTATTTCTTCTTTTTCAACCCTTACCTTCCATCTTAGAATCAATACTGTGAATAGGTTCTAAGGCAGAAGAGTGGTAAGGGTTAGCCAATGGGGGTTAAGTGACTTGCCCAGGATCACACAATTAGGAAGTGTCTGAGGACAGATTTGAACCCAGGACCTCCCATCTCTGAACCTGGCTGTCAATCCACTGAACCACCTAGCTCCCTCCTGCATTATTTCTTAAGAGAAATAAATTAGAAAAATACTATGTGTCCAATAACTCCAGAATTTCTAAATAACTTGTAGCATATTAATTTAATGCAATGTTAATGTTTGGTAAGGAATGACGAATAGAAACAATTCAAAGAAAAAAATAGAAGAAGATGCACATATGCACAGAGAAAGAAGCAGATCTAAAAGAATAATTTAAACATGCATTGTTAGCATGTAAGTGAAATCAATAAATAACAAAATTCAAGTTAAATACCATAGGCAATATTGGTACTACATAGGTTAAAATACAGTTTTTCTTTACCCAATGAATGGTAAATTGCATAAGTTTATGTAGTCATGTATAATTAATTCCTCTTTTGTGTTGATTGATTAAATGTGGAAAGTATATTTTGGATTTTATTTACTCTACTATTTGTTTATGTTTGTCTTCTAGGGTAAAAAAAGTTACAAATAAAAAATAAATTGCATAGTAAACCTTTCAATTATAAAGAATGAAAATTATTGCAGTTAGCCACACACCCCAATCCAAGCCCAAGTTGACCTTGGCTATATTCATGTTTACAATCTGCCTCAGTTGTGCCTCTAAATGATGGTCAAGTTCTGACCTCGAACAAGTCCCTTAACCTCCCTGGGTTTCAGATTATTCAACAAAATAATGAGTTTAGACTAGATGTCACTTGAGGTCCTTTCTAGTTCTAGATCAATGATCTCCAATGATTCCTGGAGAAGTATCAAGTCACTCAGAGAGGGCAGAGATCATGTCTTTTTTTTCATTTACCTCATCATTGTGTTATGCATATACTAGTTGTTCTTAAACTTTTGGTGAATGAACGAATTAATTGATTGGATTTTTTTACTTTCTTCATTGATTGATTTTTTGGGTTAGATTCTCTTCTGCTTCCTATAAGAGCAGGTATGGGACTCATGAAATTGATATATGTTTTGCCTTCAATTTTTTGTTTTAATTTCACTTAAATATACTATTTGAAGGACATTAACTCTTATTTTAAAATTTCTAAAAGGCTTAATATTGAAAAGTTTGTAAAAATTTTAAAAACTATAAGTCTGGTTAATCTTTGTATTTAGAAATTTTTAAGCTTAGTCCAATTACTGCCAAAAATACATTTATTACAGGAAGAATGTTTGGCATCTCCTTAATAGTAAAATGGAAAATTACCTCTGATTAGAGAGGATCCTATCATGAATATGCTTTCAAATACCATATATGCTTTTGAATTTGAGACACATTTAATATGAGTTATTATTTCTTTCTCCTATGGAAAAAAGAAAGTTACAAGGAATATAGATCTTTCTAGTGATTCAGAAGTCTGAAATACTGAATAAGGATATCCCTTTAATTAACTCCAATAATCTAGTTGAACAAATATCTATGACTGTGATGGGGGAAACAAATGAGTGTCATTATCATGCTAAAAATATCTGATTTTTCAGGTTTGATAGAAATCAGTTGGACAAATTGGCTAATGTTGTGGTGTCACTGACTATTCAACTGAAGAGTTATAAATTTAGAGTTAAGAGTTGCAATATAAGAGTTAAGGATCTGTGATAAATGGATCAAATTGTATCTAGCATACCTTTCTTTAAAGGTATGCTTCATGGGAGGCAGTTAGATGGTTCAGTGAATAGAGAACCAGGCATGGAGGTCTTGGATTCACATTTGACCTCAGACATCTCATCACTGTGTGACTGGGAAATTGTCTAGCTCTTATCACTCTTCTGCCTTGGAAACCCTACTTATTATCAGTTCTAAAACAGAAGGTAAGAGTTCATTTTTTTAAAGTATATGTCATACAGCCATCTAATGTTTTATTTAATGGCCAATACCATAGCCAAGATAAGAGGTAGTAAATGTAGGCAGCTGCCTATTGTGCAACAGACAATAGAGTATAATAAGGGACATTTTAAGATGTTCAACTATATTAAATGTATGTGTTTTGATGCTGAAAAATCCCCATGATCCATGTTACATAAAATATTCATTTTTACTATGATATATTACTGAGAATGCACAAAATCTCCTGTGAATTATATTTTTCAAAGGGCACAAATATTCTGATTGGTATACTTAGCTGATTTAATTAAGAATTTTATATTTGAAAAAGTCATTTTATAACACTCACATAGGCGTATATATAGGCATTTACCGAAGTCCTAATATATTTTATCATATAATAATAGCTAATAATAACAATAATGATATATAGCTAATAAATAACCATATATAGCATAGCAATTACTATGTGCCAGGCACTATGCCAAGTACTTTATGATTATTTAATTTGATCTCCATAACAACTTTGGTAAGGAGAAGCTATTATTACGACCATTATACAGATAAGGAAACTGAAATAAACAGAGGTGAAATCACTTACACAAGGTCACACAGCTATTAAGTGTCAAAAGTCATATTTTGTGAGAAAATTATGAAATTTCAAGGGATTAGCACAGCAAGTGGTTAATAGTAGGAACTGAGTGAATCATTCTAGAGCTAGCTTAGTTCCTTTTCTATTCAGTTATGGGCCTAGTCCAAATTCTGTCTGATGATAAAAATTTATTCAGTTATGAGAACTGGGAGAAAACATTATTGTATTGTTTAAATCTAGTCCTGTATGGCTAGGAACCTGGACCGCCTCTACCTGCTGTTTAATGATCTTTAACCAAAAACCTAGCTTATGTTGACCAGTAACACAGTTAGATACTAAGACTAATGTAAGGAGTTTTCCGATAATTGTACATTTCAATCAACTCATATATCTTATCTGAAATATAGCCCCATGCTGATCAATTAGTTAATGTTTCCATATACCTTTGATTACTTATGGATAATTATGGAGGAATGGGACACCCCTTTTCCTGAATTCAGAGAATTGTACTTATTCACTCTCCTTCTCTCAACTTGTAGAGTTTCTAATCTTTCATCCAAATAGAAATCAGATTATCTAATGTTGTATTGTTTCTTTTTCATTAATTGGTCTGATTTGATTAATTATTTTTACTATATTAAAAAAAAGTTTGTCTTCCTCTGTTTTCAAAATTCAGCCCTAAGCTGGGGAAGAAGTTTGGTCCCAAGATGCTGGACAATTGGCATACATTACTTAATAAATCAATATGCTCAGATCAAACCTTTGTTTCCTCTGTCATTTCATCTTTTGCTTATTATAATTTGAATTTGGATCTTCCTGACTCCATGCCCTGTGTTCTCTATATTATGCCACTACATATGTTTGTGCATGTGTGTACATGTACATATATGTGTGTGAATGCATATACACACATACAAAAATATTTTTATATATGACAAAATACATCTTTTGTAGTCTGAACTACAAAATCAAGTTATCTTCACTTAACTGGTGACAATCTGCCCTAGCCGGAGGAAAAATACCTAAAGGGAAAACCACTAAGTGCTTGAGGTATGAACTTGTAAGTTGTAATTATAAGTGATATACTGATAACAACCATCAAAGACTCCTTTACCAGTCTCAGTGAATAGGTGCTATATTCAGTTCTCTCTAGGGAACAATTGTTGAAGATAAATCAGACAGCCCTTGTGGCCACTACTTAATTGAATTCAAACATTTAGTTGCATCTCAAGAGCATTCATCTTCTCACACTGGAGAATACAAAAGTGATTAGCAGTTTAAAAAGACAATTTACAGTGATTTGATAGTCTGAATCTTCAATGATAAACCACTTAAGAAATCTTATTTTACTCTTTTCTGTGTTGGGCATTTTCACAGTAAAATGGTAAATTAAAAACCTTCCATCCTGAATTGTTTAGATACAGTTCCTCCTAAAGAATTCTGTAGCAATAATAAATCCAGAAGTTACTAATAATTAATTGGATATGTAATAAATATAACCACCTAGAAATCAGGAAAATTATTTACAAGGCAGATATTGTGGATGTCACATAATTGGAAAGAATTGTTATTAGAGTCAAGGACCCAGATTTAAATCTCATCTCCATTATTTATAACTTGTGTGATTTTGGACATGTCATTTGGGTCTTAGTTACTACTTCGGTAAAATGAGAAGGTCAGACTAAATCTCTAAGATCCCTTCAGCCCTAAATCCTTTAATTGTGCAAAAAGAGCTAAGATTTTTCAGGAGACAGAAAGAAGGAAAAGGTAGGATATCTTTATACTTACTGGATTAAAAATAAAAACAGAAAGCTCCAAATGCTCTCATTTTCATTCTAGAATTTTTAAGAAATTCAGAAAAAATGTTCTATCTGAAATTGAATGAACTATAGTAATCATCAGGGTCACTTTCAAATAAATCAAAACTGTGAAATTGCCCAATTCTGGAAGCTTGTCTTGAACAGTCTATAAGGAGACTATCCTAAACAAAGCTATTAGGATTGACCATAAGGAAGGAGGATTTCATTTTAATTTTAAAATGTGCCTTGGAAGAATTAAAAGACTCAATTTCTGAACATGTTTATGAGCATTGCTTGATTTTATTTTGAACCTTTTACATGTGACTCAAACATGCAAATTGGAGTGATGAAGACTTACAAGGACAGCAACACCATATGGTAGTGGTTCAGCAGATAACTATGCTAAGACATGAACACTGAAATAAAAACAGTTCTTTGAGCCCCAAATGACTTGATATTGGCAGTGGCTGTCTTTAGCACTTTGGTAGAACACTAGTCGTTCCCCACTTATAAGATTCCCATCATAGAAACATGGCATGCAGAGCCAAATCTCTGTTCTTCCTGGGAGTAGATTTATAGCTCAATGACTCTCTGAATTCAAGAGCCTATGGGATGTGCTAGGCACTCTACATGAAAAGTTTATGTACAAGTCAGATTTTGCAGAATAAAAGTGTGGTCTACATTCAAGTCAGGACAATAGAAACATAGGCTCATGGGACCACAGGATTTTGATATATAGAGAACCTTAGAAGTCAGCCAATTCAACTCCCTCATTTTATATCTGAGGAAACACCAGATATTTCAGGAAATGAGTAGCAGTTAGAATTCAAAGCCAGATCTTCTGATTACTAATCTTAAAACGTTTGCATCACATCATAATAACTGATACTCTCCCCTTTCCTGCCATCTATCTGAAATCCCCTAAACTGACTTAACATAACTTCTACTTAGACATAAAGTTTTATATCTGGAAAGGATTTTGAGAAGAAGGTCGTCCAAAGGAAAGAGATCTAGTTTGAGAGTCAAAGGTTCTGAATTCAAATCCAAGCTCTCCCATTTGCTATCTGTGTGATACTGGAAAAGTCACAACCTCTCTGCACCTCATTTTTCTTATGAATAAAAGAAAGAATTTGAGCTAGATGTTTTGTAAAGGCCCTTTCTGTTCTAAGTCTACAAACCTTTTATTCATATTTTATCTAGTATACCCTCTCAATTTTATGATCAAGATCACAATACTGATACCCAAGTAGTTCATCAAGCTTCCTCAAGATCACATACCTATTTAATGGAAGAATTAGAATTAGATTAGAATATAAGCCTATTGTTTCCCAAATAAATTTTGTTTTCATTATATTACTACCAGGGATTTGCAAAGACTCTTGATAAGTCATCTAACACTTTCCACTATCTCAGACAGATGAGCATCTATGCTAGTAGATATAGCTGCATAAAATTAACTGATTGAATTTAAAACATATAAACCTTAATTAGCACCTCATATTGTCAAATCAACTTCTTACAAGTTAAAATATCAAAGAACCAAAATATCATAACACCTCTTCTATCTTCCCACGAGAAAACTATATCTGTACAACTGGCTAAGCTGGCCTAATATGTAGATGGAGTAGGGACCTGCCTACATGGTGTGATTTGAGAGGGCTGCCTAAAGGCCCCTTGCCCTTAAATATATCTCTTGCCAGCTTGTCAAAGTACTTGAAATTCTCACTATTAGACATTCATTTATTTGGATTAAGTAATTGCTGTATTTTAAAAGATAAACATCTGTGGAAAAGGTAATAATACTAAAGATAATAGTAATCATTGTGATGACTATAGCTGGCATTTTTAAAGCAAAGGAGAAGTAATGTGATGTAATGAATAGAAAGCTGACCATAGTCAGGAAGGCCTGGGCCCAAGTCACACTTTTACCACAGGCTGTATGACCTTTGAAAATTCACTTAACCTCTCAGTACTTCAAATAGCTCTATCTATAAGTTGTAGATTAGATACCAGTCTATCTTAGTTGGAAGTTTGCCTACTGGGTGTTTCCTTCATCAATGAAATTATAGGTTCAGGTCAATAGTTTGCAAAGCATTATCTCATTTAAGCCTTGCAACAATCCTACAGGTATATATTTTCCAGGTGAGTAAACAGACTAGGACTGACTTGCTGTGATCACAAAGCAATTGTGTCAGACATCGGGTTTAAGCCCAGGTCTTTTCTACTCTGACTATTACTCTATCCCTCCCCATGAAGTGTGGAAAGGGGGAAACCATAGCACACATTAGTTTTTCAAACATCAGAATCATAAATTTAGAATTATAACAGACTTCCGAAGCCATAATCCAAACCCCTCATTTTAGAAATCAACAAGACAGACATCTCACAGATCCATAGTGGAGGAACATAGCAAGGAGGTGAGTTTATATAAATGATGAAGGAAAGATTCAAGGCATATGATGTCACCTAGAAAAGGGAAAAAGTCAGTGAGGCAGTTCAGTAGGATCCCTTGGACAAAGGACATTGAGTACCTAGAAATGAGGAAGGATGCTCTTTCCCTCCCCAACTTCAAGAACTATCTATTTCCAGGTTGTGCTATTCCAGTTTATTCTCCCACCTTTATTGACTTCAGCATCTTGTTTCCAGCATATGTTTCTCTGCTACTTCTCTTAACTCAGAGAGCAAGGAAAATGGTTGCCATAATCCTTTCTCCACTCTGGACTATAGTTATGCCACCTATAATCATTCAAAGACTTCTCTTCTTTTGAGGTCTACTCCATCCTCGTATCTCCTCATCATTTCTTTCTACGTTATCTGTTGACCTCTAGGACTCTGGGCTTCCAAAATTATTTTAGTACCCAATTAACAGGCTTCCTTTCCATTCTGATTTCCCCTGATTTCATCCTAAAGGACTATGAGCATCTTTGAGGAGGAAATTTCCAACACACAAGCCTCCTGCCTTCTCAACAACCTCAGTCAGCATCATTGACCTTCACTTCTACTTCACTTAGCCACTCACCTACATTGTCATACCTCAGATGTAATCCACATCTTCATCTTGTTAATGAGACTGCCAGCTTTTCTATAAAAGCTATAACATAATTGGTAGGCTCTGTGCCACTGAATAAATGGGTAACTTTTTGTGAGGGAAATTTTATGAAGATTGCCAAATTTGTGGATTTTTCAAGGAATTGAAAAATTTGTTCTTTATCACAGAATCACAAAATCTCAGAGCTGGTCCTCTTTGGAGAACCTTTTATGAGTTCAATGCCCAGTGGGTAAATTCAAGCTGTCTGTGAGTCCTGGGATTACTGGAGAGAGTTGAAGGAGAAGGTTCTTGCTTTGTGGGGCTAGACAGAGGAGTGGGGCATACAAAAATGTCCTTGGGAGCTGGGAAGAAGGGGAATGGAGCAACTCCCTGAGTGTTGACTCTGCACTTATGTCATGTCTTCCCTAACACTGATAAGCTATCTAGTCTAACCCATATCTCAACAAGTTTTCCATGTACAACCTACCCAGAAAGGTATTTTGCCTTTGCTTAAAAATCTCCAACAAGAAAAAACCCACTATTTCCTAAAGCAACAATTCCATTTGTTAATAGTTCTATTTAATAAGAATTTTCTTCATTCATCTATCTAAAAGTTATCCCTTTGCAACTTCTACTACTTGCTTCTAGTTCTGCCCTTTGGGAATAGATAGAAAAAGTATATTTTCTCTTCCTCTAACCAGCCTTAAAATATATGAAAACATCTATTATGCACATCATACCCTCTACCACAATTATAGAGATTCTCCTCTAAAAGCTTGTTGTTCATTAATTTCTCAATTGTGTCCAACTCTTTAAGACTTCATCGAAGGGTTTTTTTAGCAGAGATACTGAAGTGGTTTGCCATTTTCTTCCCCAGCTCATTTTATAGAATAGGAAATTGAAGCAAACAGGGTTGAATGATTTGTCCAGGATCACACAACTACTCAGTGTTTGAATCTAGATTTGAATTCAAAGAGATGAATCTTCCTGAGTTCAGTCCTGACATGCTATCCACTGTGCCACCTAGCTGCCCCAAAATGCATTTAATTTAAAATCTGACCTGATGTGTTGCTGTTGTTATTGTTTAATAGATGAGTAATGTCCTACTCTTCATGGCCCCATTTGGAGTTTTCTTGGCAAAGATACTGAAATGGTTTGCCATTTCATTTTCCAGCCCATTTTACAGATGAAGAAACTGAGTCAATCAAGGCCTAGGATAACATAGCTAGTAAGTGTCTAAGACTGGATTTGAACTTAGGTCCTCCTGAGTAGAACTGGCACTTTATCTGCTAACCACCTAGCTGCCCCTGCCTCTTCATGGTAAACATCTTTATTTCCTTGACCTACTCTTCATGGGGCATGATCTCAAGTTCTTCCAACTATATAACCAATCTTTAGAATTGTTCTAACTAATAAATATCCTTCTAAAATGTGGCACCCACAACTAAATGCAGTTCCACATGTGGTTTGATTAGGGCAGAATATATCAAGATTATCACTTACTGTGCCTCTCATTGAAAACTAAAATTATTATTCGGGCTTCCATATTACACTATTAACTTACAACACTTCCTAATTTTACTATATTTTCCTTTTAGGAAAAACTTCCTTTTCCTCAGAATCATGTTTACACTAACAGTCTCATTTGTTACTTCCATATTTTGAAGGATAAAATTGTCCCTGAGGCAATTCAAAAATTTAAGAAATTTTCTGCTTTAGCAAAGAGAATTTTAGCAGTTGTTTAGATAACTGAAGTCTTTTATTATTATTTTATATCATATTACCAGGGCAATTGTGATCTATCTCCTGAACTACTTATCTATTGCCTTCTTCTGTCCTGGTGGTCTGTAGTATAACACCAAAATGAAATTGCCTCTAATCCCCTTAAACACCCAATTCAGTGTCTCATATTATATAACTGCTCTATAAATATTTCAGTAAAATTGAAGAGAAAAGAGGGGTTACAGAAAGCAGTGGTGAGGCTATCCAAACAAGTATTTCTCCTATTCCACAGTTTTACATAAGTTTTCTTCTAGCTTAGTGCAGTTGTTCTTTGGTCACTGAGCCTATATATTTTCATCTGTTCAGTACCTCAAAATGGATATTTTATATATAATAAAAACAATAACAAAAGTTAAAATATCACTAGTATTAACTTAGAGACTAAATTTAGATAATGTCCTTGTTCATTTATAAGCAGTTCTTTTTGTGGAGGCAAAGAATTGTAAATTAAGGAAATATTTATCAATTGAGAAACGGCTGAAGAAGTTGTGGCAAATGATTGTGATAGAGTACTATTGTGCTATAAGAAATGAGTAGGGAGAGTGGCTTCAGAAAAAACATGAGAAGACCTATATAAACTGATCCAAAGAGAAGTGAGCAGAACCATATCATTATATACAGTATCAACAACATTATAATGATGACCAACTATGAAAGATCTCATAAATCTGATTAATAAATATGTTCTAAGACAATTACAAAAGACTTATGATAAAAAAATACTATCTACTTTCAAAGAGAGAAATTACTAACTCTGATTACAAATTGAAGGAGAATTTTCTCACTTTATTCTTTTTGTGTTTTTTTTGTGTGATATGGCTAACATGTTTTGCATGATTTCACACGTATAATTGATATCACATTTCTTGTCTTCTCAGTGGGTAGGGAAGAGATAGGAGGGAGGTAAAGAATTAGAAAGTCAAAATTTTTTATAAAAAAGAATGTTTAAAATAAATAATTAATGTTTAAAAGAAAATGTCCTTATTCCTTTTCAACTACTGACAAATTATCTGAGAAGATTAAAAATCTGACTCTTTTTAACCTCTTTTCTCTTATAATGAAACGTCATTTCCCTTTTCTCTTATACAGAAAAGTTATTTCCCATTGTAATATTCTCCTAATCATTTCCAACATGTTCTTAGATTACCTTGTTTATCCTACATACATGTACACTGTACCAGTTCAAGTAATGAGGAAACTAGTGTGATCCAAATAGGGTGAGCTATTTTCTTTACTCTCATGTCAGCAAGCATAGGCAAGTCCCAATTTAGGAAGAGCCTACGTTCTAGAAATTCCTGCTTTTAAAAAATTATATTTGTCGGTTTGGGATCCAGAATATATCTTCCTATAGACATGGTTATAGGCAGTGATGAACCCACAGATATCTATTTAATCTATAAAACAATCATATCACATTTGGCATATACTAAGAGTACTACATAGATTCTAACTACTGTGTGTGACATTGCTTTTATAGGGGAAAAAAATCAAAGCATTAGTAATTTGCTACTGTGTACTAGATACCAGGAATACAAAGACAAAAATGGAACAGTACTTGCCATTAAGAAGTTTATATTTTTTAGAGGGGAAAGAGTGGGAGGGGCTGCATGGAAACAATTAAACATGTATAAAATATATTCAAAGTAACAAGATAGTTTGGGAAGATAAAAAACTAGGAAAGGCCTCATGCAGCTTGAGCTGCGTTTTGAAGAAGACTTCAGAAAGTAGATTTTTATATACAAAAGATTTAGGATAGCTCAGTATTTCAAATCTAATGCAATTAGATTAATGAAAGGGGTAGAAAAAAGTGTCTACTATTTCCACCAAGTTAGTTACAATAAAAGAGCAGTTAGAGTATGATTATTTGAGTTGTTGAAGAGGATTCTTCGGTAAAGTTGGAATAAATAGCTTTTTAAGGTTCAGCCTAGTCCTAACATCCTATGAGTTTGATTCTGAGTATTATCTTTAGGGGAAACTAAACTAAACTCAGGATATCTTGAATCATCATTGTTGGTGGACTGAGTTAATTTCTTCTGGTTCTCTAGGCTGGGAATGAGAAGTTGGGACTGATTCTGGGGTTAGTACTGACAGGATAGGTGGTGGATTGAAGGAGCCAGCAGCAATTATAATATTAATCAAGTGTAAGGGAGGAAGGATGAAGGGAAAATAAACCCCCAAGGCTGTTTTTTTCCTTTTCTTTTTCCTTCCACCTTTCCAATGAAAGGTCTGATATTAAAAACACTTCCCTGACCTCAGCTTTGGGGTAATGTGAGAAATAGAGATGGGAAAAGAAAGGATGACAGCTCCAGGCAACAATCAAGAGAAAGGAAAGGAGAGGAGTAGAAATCCCAAGAAGCAACAGTGGAGAGGGAAAAGGATTCTCATGGCCAGCAGCAGATCTCAAGGGTTTAGACATACATAAGGAATGTGTATTAGCTAATCATATGTGACTATGACACAAATTGTATTTATTTGGCACCAATTGTGATTCCAACATGGTGCTAGAGTTCCTTACAGAGAAAATTGTGTCAGATGACCTGGCCTGGAATATTCCATTCCAAAAATCTATTCCCTGAGCTTCTTTCCTCTAAACTAACCCACTGTGTTTCCCAGTCTGTTTATCATAGATTACAATTTGTCTCTGATCTCCCTGAGCTTTTCTTGACCAAAATCTGGGGTTGTACAGATAAGAGCTTTGTCTCAGCTTTGGCTCTACTTCTCTGTCTTTGATTCACTTTTCTTTTTTTTTTTTTTTTTGCCACTGAGAATACAGCTCTCATGCGCTTAACGGCACGTCATTGAATATAATAGAGCGCCATGGAGTAACATAAATCATAGCAATATTGGACAGTCTTAATATAAAACAAGGCAAACAAAATTCAAGGTTAATATGATGGGTCAGATTTCTAAGTATTTTGCCTTCCCTTAGAGAAAACAACTTGGATAGAACACAGGAGATCTATTTATCTTTATTCCCAGCTTCTCGACAGACACATCTATGACCTAGATAAAACCCCTTAAATTTACCTTTTTAAACCTCAGTGGCTCCATCTGCCAAGGAGTAATGTTAATAGACCACTTGAAAATTCTTAATAAAAAGTTTCATATAAATATAAAACACTCCCTTTGTCTTTGATTTTCTCCTTCAATATCAAAATATTGAAAGTAGTCATGTGCCATCTGTGAAAATGAACAAAATACCTCAATCAAATAAAATAAAGCCATGCTGACATGTAATATTTCAACATACATTTTCTCAGATTTTGAGAGCTCAACAATGTGAGAGAGAGAAGAGAAGAGAGGAGAGGAATAGAGAGGAGACAAGAGAAGAAGATGAGAGGAGTAATTATAAAGTAATTCAAAGTGATTTTAAAGGGAAAAAGGCCAAAAACTACAGAGGAGAAGATGAAGGAAGGAAGAAAAGTAGGGAGAAAAGAAGGAAAGGAGAAAGGGACATGGGAAGGGAGGAATAAAAAGAGGAAGAGAGGAATGAAAGGAGAAAGGGAGGAAGAAAAGTGGGGGAATGGAGAAGAGGAGGAAGGGAGGAAGGAGAGAGGGTGACAGAAAGAGTATATTAAGGAATGAATCAGTCCTAAGCAAAATGGACTCAGATGGATAAAAATATTTAATAGTTCCTCTTTATGTTGACAATTAATTTGAAACTAAGGAGATGTCTATTTTACTTGAGGAAAGCCTGAACAAGTTATGGTACCTAAATGTGATGGAATACTATTATGATGCTATAAAAATCATGAAGGAAATTATTTCAAAGAAACCAGGAAAGTCTTGAATGAACTAATGTAGGTTGAAGTGAAGCGAATAAGGAGAAATATTAAAGTGATAACAATATTGTAAAGGCTTAAAAACTCTGATCAACAAAATTAAAAAATTATAATTCCAGAGGAGAATTGATGATGCATGCTACTTATAGAAAGTCAAAGACCCATTGGAGAGATTTAGACATATTTTGGAGGAGTGGACATTGCAAGAATTTGTTTTACTTGACTATACATGTTTGTAACCATAGGGTTTTTTTCCTAATTTGGGGAGAGGATGGGGGTAAGGATTGGAAGAAGGGAGAAAAGGCAAAATTTTGCTTATTGAAACATATAAATTTTCATTTAAGATTTAATTTAAATGAAAAGCAAAAGTATCCCAAAAGAGTGGGAAGGCATGAACCCAGCAAGAGATTTCATGGCAAATGGAAATGATCATGAAAAGAGCAAAAGATGAATTATATAGTCAGACATAGAAAAATTGTGACAATATTTCTACTTTTCCTATCTGCAGGAATAGGTATTTCTAAGAGAGAATCAACAACAGAAAAGCGGTCCAAGAGCTAAAATCTACAAGACAAAATAAAGGAACTGTTAAGAGAGAACTCAAAAATTGATACATACCTAATAAATAATAAATGCCTAATAAAGCTCTAAATCCATAAGGAATACATAGACAAAAACAAATAATTTTTTAAAATGTAAAAGTCATAGATTAAATGAATAAAATAAATAATAAAATTAAATAAAATTTTCTAAAATAGAGAAAAAGAAATGCTAAATAATAAAGAAAATGAGGGAAATTATATTGTTTTAGAAAAATGTAGAAAATGAAAAAAATTTTAACTAACAAAAAGAAGTGAAGGGGAGGGGAAGGTGGAAATTTATTTGGCTACTTAACAGAGAATAGGAAAAAAGGGGGAGACTTGAATAGCTAGATAAAAGAAAGAAAGAAATATCAATTAACAAGTTTGTCAAAATTAAAAAAAAAGGTAAAGGGTAAAAATATGGGGAGAAGGGAGAGAAAGTGTAAGAGAAGAGAGATAAGGAGAATAAGTTTGCCTAGAAGTAAATTAATAAAAAATAAAAGAAGATACAAACTAATATCTTTACAGAGGAAGAGAAAAAAAATTCTCATTCAGAAAAAAAAACATTTGAGACAAAACAAGAAAATATGCCCCTAATAACTCTATTTTTTTAATCTAATAACTTTAAATGTGAATGGATGAAACAATCCAATAAAAATTTTAAAAAATGACAATTGATCAGAAAAAAAAATGCCGTCATCTGTTCTTACCAAAAAAAAATACAAATTTAGGAGCTGGAACACACCTTGTTAAATTTTTAAAAAGAGGAGTTGTAATCATGCTACAAAACAAAGTAAAATTTTAAATTCACAGCATAAAAAAAGATTTAAAAAAAACTATTGCATTAAAAAAGACCTTAGAAAACAAAGCAACATCATTTTTAAACATATGATCCAAATACCTTAGTATCTAAATTCATAAAAGAAAAATTACCTGAATTATAGAATTCATAGGCTGTAACACAATTATTATTGAGCCATTTTTCAGTTATGTCCAACTCTTTGTGACCCCATTTAGGGTTTTCTTGGCAGATACAAGAGTGGTTGGTCATTTCCTTCTCAAGCTCATTTTATAGATGAGGAAATTAGGCAAATTGGGTTAAATGATTTGCCCAGGGTTACCCATCTAGTAAGTGTCTAGGGTTGTATTTGAACTCATGAAGATGAATGAGTCTTCATGCTTCCAGAAGTGGCACTCTATCCACAATAGTGGCAGACTATTTTAATGCATCTCTCTGTATGAATCTAAAAGAGAAATAAAGTAGGGAAATTTGGATTTGTACAAACTGGAAAAATTAGAGCTAAAAGACTAAGGGTATCTTCTAAACAGGACTGCTAAGAGAGACAGGTTAGGGGAGGCACTTTCTCAAGGAAACCTTCCACTCTTGCTGCCTTTCTCACTTAGAACTTTGCACATTAAACATGTCCCTAGCTATCTCTGGTCATAAAGGGGCTCACTTTGCTGGAGCAATCCCTTTTCTTTTTTGCTCCTAGACTTTTGGCTTACTTTTTTTTTTTTTTGCAGTGGCAGTATGGAAGAAGTCACTTTAATATAATTTCTTATTGACTTTCTTAGTCATTATTTGGATCTGATGAGAACTTAAAGGTTTTACTAGAGAAAATATGCAGAATCTGGATGACCTGCAACCAAATCTTTTCCAAATATTCTTATTTTGCCTGGAAGCTCACCTGATTCAATCATGAGGAGAATATTCAATCATATTCTTTAGCCTGTACTTCCACAAAAGGAGGAGGGGGATATCTCAATCCATGCATTAAAGACAAAATCTCTGCCGATTTAACCAATGCAAAGCCCCCATCTCCAATTATAGAATCTCTCTCTTATGCCATCTTTTCACCTTTCCAACCAATATCTGAATTCGACTAATTCTTGCTTTCCCCTAGGGATAATTAGGTGCCTTTAAGGGTTTTTAAATAATCAAAGAAATTGTAGTATTACTTATTTCTTGTTAAGGAGGCCAAGATAGGAAAGGTAGTAATGTCTAATGTTTTATGGTAACATATTGGTTTCTTGGTGTGGAAGAACACGTAGATCAGCATAGTCAAAAGGTTCTATATTTGCAGTCAGAGAATCTGAATTTATATCCCATTTTTCCATTTGATACTTATGTGACATTTGGGCAAAGCTCTTACTCCTTCCAGGACTCAGTTTCCTCATCTATAAAGATAATCAGATCGGTGACATATAAGTTCCCTTCCAAATCTTTAGGCCTCCAAAGAACCCAACAGTTTATTTTTATTAAACAAATAGGGAGTTCTCTCCTATGTGATTTATATTGGTTTCCAGTTTTCTCAAACACTGAGTTGGTGAGTAAAATTGTTTCTGATTCTCTCTTGTTTATTCTATTTCATTGACCTATTTCTCTATTTTTTTTTAAGCAATACCAAATGCTTTTAATGTTTACTGCTTTATAATATAGTTTGAGGTCTGGAAATGCTAATTCCACTTCATTCCTATGTTTTCTCATTAATTTTCTTAATATTCTAGGTCTTTTATTTCTCCAAAGGAATTTTGTTATTCATTTACCAAATTCCGTAAAGTATTTCTTTGGTAGTTTGATTGGTTAAAATTGTAAATTAACTTTGCTAGTCTTGTCACTTTTATTATATTGGCATAGGCCAGCTATGAGGACTAAATATTCCTTCAGCTATTTAAAGTGTTCCTATAAAAGGAGCACTTTGCAGTTTAATCTCTACAAGTATTTTGTGGGTTTGAGTAGATTCATTCCTGATATTTTATGGCTTTTAGACTTATTTTGAATAATTTCCCTTTCTATTATCACTTCTTTGGATTTCATCATAATTATATAAAATGCTTGATTTTATATGGTTTTGTAGTCTTCAATTTTACTGAAGCTGTTAATCACCTCTATTAATATTTTGCTGATTCCCTAGAATTTTCTAAATATACCTCTATGTCTTCAGAAAATAGAATTAATTTAATCTTCTCTTTTCCTATCTTTACATCCTTAGGTTTTTTTTCTCTTGTTTTATTGTTATTGCTAGTATTTCTAGAATTATATCAAATAATGGTGGAGTGAGCATGCCTACTTTATTTTTATTTATCAGGAAAGCGTCGAGTGTATCTATATTGCATATGATACTTGCTTTTGGTTTTAGGCAGATTTTTTAATGTATATTAAAGAGGTTTCTCTTTTAAAATATCCATATTTTATAAGGGTTTTTTTTTAGTTAAAAAAGACTATAGTACTTTGTCAATTTTTTTCTGCATCTATTAAGATAATTGCATGTTTGGGATTTTTTAAAATGTGATAATGTTGATTGTTTTCCTAATGTTGAACTATCTTCGGTATAAATCCAACTGAGTCATATGTTGGATTTCTTGGATTGCTGGAGTCTATTTGACAGATTTTATTTAGATTTTTAAATCAATATTCATTAATGATATTCTGTGCTTTATCCCATGTTTAAGTATGAGAACTTTGTCTCATAAAAGTCTAATAGACTTATTTATTTCTCTTTTTTTAACATAATTTTTGTAATATTGGTATTAGTTGTTCTTTTAAAATGTGATAACATTTTCTTGTAAATCCATTAGAACTAAAAGACATTTTTCTTTGGAATTCTTTTTATAGCTAGTTCTATTTCCTTTTCTGAGATTGGATTAAGATTTTAATTTGGTTTCTGTTAGTCTTAGAATTGCATATTTCCGGAAGTATTTCACTATTTCATTTGTATTCTCTGTTTTGTAAGGATATTCTTTTTATTCCTTCTGTTGTGAGTTCACCTCATTCAAGTTCTATTTTATTGATTTGGTTTTCTGTCCTCTAATCGAATTGACTAAAAGTTTATCAATTTTGTTAGACTTTTCAAGGAAATAGTTCTTTGTTTATAACCTACAGTTTTTTCTAGTTTATCTTTTTCTCCTTTAATTTTCTATATTTCCTCTCTTTTTGTTTAGTTGAGTATACTTATTGTTTGGCTTTATCTTTTTAATGGATATTCTGCTTCCTAATCCTTTCTTTTTCTACTGTGTGAATATATATGTTTTTAGAGATATAATCTTCCCTTAAACTCTGCCTCCAAAAAATTTTGATATATTGTTTCATTCATTATTATCATTTTAACATAATTATCAATTTTATATATAATTTGTTTTGCCAATAATTCAGTATTGATTATTTTATTGTTAAAATTTTATTTAGGTCTGTATCTTTAGTTTGCACTTTCTGAAGTTTATTACTATTTTTAAAAATTGAGCTATGGTCCTTATAGGATGTATTTACTACTTCTGTCTTTTTACATTTATTGAAAATATCACTCTGTCCTATTCTATGTAGTGAGAAATATGCACTTTTTAAATTGTCAGGCTCAGAAGATGCCATAAATCTTTTAGATCTAGTTTCTCCAGAAATTTGTTCATCTATAGCTTCCCTTTTGTTTATTATTCCCTTAAATTTGCCCAGTACAGAAAAAGATATTAAGATTTCATACAACTATTACATTATCATCTCTTTTATTATAATTCAGTTAATTTTTCCTTTATGAGTTTAGATTTGAAGGCATTTTGAGCATATAAATAAAATGTCAATGTTGGTTTGTAGCTTATGGTTCTTTTCAATATGATGATATGTCCTTGTTTGTCTCTTTTTGTGCTGTTAATTTTTATATTTACTTTGTCTAATAGCATAATTGCAAAGCTTGCTTTTTTTATTTACCTGATGCATAGTAAATTTTGTTCTAGTCCTTCATTTTAATTTTGTATATGTATTTGATTTTTATGTGTTTTTCCTGAATGCAACAGATCATAGAGTGTTTTCTTATCAGCCACCCTCTTGAATTTTATTGGATTGTTTAATCTATTCACATTCAAAGTTATGAAAGTTAGGCTTATTTTTCCTCCCCTTGTCTTGATTTTTTCCCAAATTGAGATTTTTGTTGTTGCAGTCATTCCTATTCTTCTATTAAAAAAAAGAACTCCAGTAATTTTTGTTTAATCTACTTTAATGAAACCCTATTTCTCCCATTTGAAGTAAGCCTTACTCCATACTGACACCCCATATTGGACATCCTTTTTCCTAGTTTTGATTTTTCACTTAATTTATCAATTTATATTTTATTTTATCTAGTTATCTAATTGTATCTCTCACTTTTCTATCAGTTAAAAAATCAAGTAAGGTCTCCATTCCTCTCTTCTCCTTCAATTCTTTTTTTTTCATTTTCTGTATCATTCTCTTAACTAATTGCCTTGCCTTTCTGTCCATTCTAGACTTCTTTGATTCCAAGTTCCCCTACCTCTGTATTCTTTCTTTACTCCGTCTTCTTCATGGAATTAAATTTCAAAGGCATCTATTCCTAGTTTCCTATACTAAGGAATTTCCATATTGTTTCCTCACACACCTTGCCTCTCCCCATCCCTTTCTGTTGTGCCCCACTCTTAGGATTATCTGTTCCTGCTGGATATAGAGAGGACAGAAGTATTGTGCTAGAAATTTTTCTGCATCCCTAATTATGGGGTTCATTACTACCATTCCCCTTCCCCAAGGAGGAGATAAAATCTCCTCTCAATCCAAGGCTTAAAGACCCAATCTCTGCAGATTTTATCCATTGTAAGGTCCCCATCTTCCATTTTAGAATTTCTCTTATTAAATGTAAGAGTTCTTCAGTGGACCCCGATCTTGCCCCCATTGAATTTAGATTTCCCCTTTCTTTACTCCTGTTTCAATCTCTCCCTTTGCCACCTCACTCATTCTACAGGGCCTCTTTTCCTGAAAAACTACAAGAGCAATTTTCCCTTTTTTTGTTATTGACTTGATTGTGAGACATGTCATTCTATCTTCTTCTCTTCTCTTCCCTTTTATATGTCCTCCCATTCTTCAGGTTAGTACTTTTAAAAGATTGATTCACCTGTAAAAAGGAGATGATGAGGTTTAATCTTTGATATTTTAGGCCTTTTCTTCCAGCATCACTTTTCTAATTTAAGTTCTACTTTCACCATTGTCTTCTTGTGTACCTTCAGAAAAAAATATTTTATTGCTCCCTATGTTGTTACTGTTACTGTTTTTAATAACACAGATGTCTCACTTTCTACAGGTTTTCCCCTCTTTTTTTCTGATTTAATTTATTTCTAACTTATGCCTTCCTCAGTTGCTCTTTGTTTATTTATCTTGTGCTTCTGTTATCTGAGGTTTTGTGGAGCTAATAATCTGTTCACATCTGTTTTTGATTTTGTTGTTTGGGTGGGAATGTTTCAAACATTTCTCTTTTATTGATTGCCTATATTTCCATTTCTTTTTGCAGTTTCTGGTGTATCTAAAATAGTTTTATTTCATTCAAATTTCCTTTCCTATGAAATTGAAAGTCTTTCTGTTGTTTGCCCAAAGAATGTGTTGTTTGTCATTGGAATTGTTCAACTTGATCGCTATGTGTTTTAAAATTTATAGCATAGAGATTTTGGGGAAGGAGAGAAAGACAAGTACTCATTCTCATTTAAGTTTTCATATCTTTGTGGCTTATTCCCCAACTAAACCAAATTCCTTCAAAGTAGGTACTATATTTTATCTCATATCTTCCATAATGCCACAATGTAAGCCTCAGTAAGTATATGCTGATTTTATTCTAAAATTTATTTTTTTACTTAGGGCAATCCTCATAGAACTATAGAATCATATGGTGTAAGAAGAACTCTTAGAGATTTAATCCAACTCTCACTTTAGGGATGAGGAAACAGAGGGTCTGGGTTAAGGAATGATGATCCCAGGATGATACATTGAGTAAGTTAGTAGCCAGAACCAGAACTCAAGTTGTTTGACTCTCTGCCCATTGCCCTTTCCCCAAACAGCATGTTGCCTCTATTTATTTCTCACCAAGAGCAGTGCCAAGCTTTGCTTTAATATTAGTGACCTTTTTTTAAAGCTACAGCAAGATGGAGAGGCTGTACTTGAACCTTTTGATATAATAAAAGGCTCTTAGGAGTAAAAAAGAACTTTAAATCAGTGATCTAGGCATACTAAAGGATAACGTTAAACTCTAACAACATCAAAGTTATGATTTTAACCTACACTTAAATTAAACACTCTTTGAGAATAAGATCAGCAAGATATTTAGCAAAAGAAATGAATGGATCTTAAGGAATAATGATGACCATCATGGCATTTTACCCACATCTTCCCCCAGGGCAAAACCTACAGTCATTTGAAATGCCATTTAGCTGCAGGCTTCACCAATTCCCCTCCCTTCCAAGGATATTTCAAACCCACAGCTCAAATGCCCACAGGCAATAGGAAGGGAGGGTACTGGTAGCCTTTGTTCCCTTTGGTTCACAGCATTTCAAGATTACATTTCAAATTCCTGCCGCCCAGGGAGAATGGAACATGGCTACATGCAACTGGTGTTTAATAGTCTGCTTAGAGGGGGAATATAATTTTCTCCTACTTATAGGTCCAATGAACCACCAATCCGTTTAGATCTTGAACTCCTAGAATCTTTTTAGTCTTTCATCATCATGTGCCTGCAAATCCTAATCTTCAAATACTTTTATTCAAGTAAAAAGAGAGATTTAGAGGATTATCAGCATATAGATTGTATGAGAATTCTGAGCTCATTAACAAACATATTTGTGTGATATAAATTGAAATATCAAACATATGGAATAGCAGGTAAACTATCAACACAGAAACAAGAATGTCAGTCTATCAAAACCTGACCCCTATTTTCTCTTAAAAAATTATTACCACCGTTTTGACCATAATCTCATCTAAGACTCTGATGGAGATAGCCCAGGACCTTGAACCCAAGGGCCTTGAGAATAAGTGTTCCCAAGGCTACTGCACCTGCTTCCAGGCCATCCCTAAAAACTGTTATGGAGGAGAAGAATCATTGTGAAGAAGGTACCCACCTTCCTTACCACCACCAGCAAGAGCTTCTGGCCAACCACCACCAAACAGGTGGATAATTGAAGAAGCCCTAGGGATGCAGCACTCCCAAGACCAACAATCCTGCTTCTAGTTTATCCCTCAGAGCCATTGACAGAGAAAGCAACTCTTGGACAAAGAGCCAGCCATCACCCTCAACTTCCAACCAACTACTCCTCTCAAGGGAGGCAAGCCAGTCTAGCTCCTAAAGGAGAGACCGGAAGCAGTGTAAGCCAGACAGCTCAAGCCACCACCACTTTGAGTATCATCTCCCCTCAGACTCTTTTGGAGACAGCCCAAGACATTGAACCTAATTGCCTTTGGAATAACCATATACTCTTAGCCCAATGTCAAATAATTAACATCAGAAACTATTTCAATTTTATCAGTGGAAATGACATTAAAGAAAATGCATTACTATCTGCTTTGCTATTGCATGCTACAATTGAGGGAACCATCCCATCTATCTTGTAGCAGAAACTTTCCTTATCCCAAGGAGCTCACATTCTAATAGAAGATTATTATTATTATTATTATTATTATTATTAAAAGAATGGGAACTTGTAACCCTGGGCAAGTCAGTTGATTCCCAGTACCTAGCCCTTATTGCTTTTCTTCCTCAGAACTGGAAGGTATGGGTTTAAAAAAATAAAGGGAGCAAGAAGTACCTTACTTTCTATTTGTATCACTAATTTTAGAACAGTGCTTTGTATCTGGTGAGAACTTAATAAATGGTTTATTCATTCATCGAAAATTACTCCTAAATAATGAAAACAGGATCCTTAATAATAATTACCATGAACACACAAAACATATAGCTATTCCTATTAAGCAGATTTAAATAGTTTGATACCTCTCCTAGGTAAGAAGTTAGCTCAGCAGGATTTACCTAAACATAAAATTAGATGGATTTCCCAACTCAGTACAGAGAAAGAGATTTAATATCCACCAACCTCAGCCTCCCAGTGGCAGGGACTTTAGGCTGAGTCACGATACCTCATTACTTTAAAGGTCAAAAGATGAAATTATTAGGAAAAGTAAAAAAAAATTTTAACTTTAACTGCTTTAGGACAGAGAGAGAGTTTCAAGAAACTGATCAAACATCCTCAGGAAAATTCAACAAAATGTGAGATGGTGGTGGTAGTAGTAGTACTACTAGTCGTACTAGTATATGCTTAGAGCTTCTATTTTCAGGTTCTCCTGGGGCTTGTACAGTTAAGTTTGTGTCTCACACAGCTGGAAAGAATACTAGGAATTCAGAAAGGAGCAGGGAGTGAGGAGTATAATTTATCCCCCTACCTTATTACACAGAGGTTCTGGAATTGTTGGCCAGGATAGAAGCTAGGTCTTTTCTGAGAGGCCCTGCTACTGAGCAGGGGGCTTAGTGGGCAGCAGGTGTGGCATGCCTGTGGAGACTTCATTCAGCCTCTGCCTCTTGGTATGAGATGTTTTGGTGTGCAAATCACACCATGGAAATCTTCAAAGGAATGAAAGGAATGAGCAGAGGTTACTGCAGTGCATTTTGAGAAGACTAACCTCCATTCACTATTTCAAGTAGTAACCTCTCTTTGTGAGCAATCAGAATCTGGACTCTGATGCATGGAGCTGTTTATAATTTCCCTCATTTATGCAAGTTCCAAAACAAGAAAAGAGCAGAGTTGATTAAGTCATCCTCTGATGTTCTGAGGGTACCATAATGAACCAGGGTAGTAAAATGGTTCCAAAATTCTTTCAAGACTTCCCACGTTACCCAGTGTTAGTTAGTGGGGGGGGGGGGATGCAGACTAATAAGAAGGAATATAAATAATCTGAGCCTGGATTTGGGGAAATGAGAGCCTACTTGCCTGGTCCCCAGCCCATTAAACAAAAAAGGCAAAAGAGGAGAAGGAAGAAATGAAGAAGATCAAAAAAGAAGACCAAGAAATAAACCAAAACCTTTGAGTTGTTGATTTTTAAGGAACGAAAATAAACTAAAGACAATGAACCAAAACTTTTTAAATGAAAGCAATAAAAGAAACTGAATCTCATATGAAATCATAGCAAAGCCAAGATGAGAATGGGACCAGGTAGGACTGGATGGTGGCTACCCATCAGGTTTGCTAAATCTCTAACATGCCAGACCATTGGAGAAAACCTGTAAGTGGTAGACTTGAGGGAGAAAGAAGAAAAGGGGATGAGAATGGGGAGAAGAATGATTCATTTCAACAAATATGTATTAAGTACTTTATTTTTGCAAGACTTTGTGCAGGTTTCTGAGAGAGACTCTAACCTCAGATATAGTAAAGGTACTTCCTTTGTGGAATTTAAGGTCTAGAAAGAAGATAAAACACTCAAACACACACACACATGTAACCAAGGTTTCAAACCAAGTCCATTGTTCTGCATTCGTCACCCAAGTCATCATTCTCTCCACATGTAAGTATTCTTTTTTTTTTAGTCGAATATGCACAAAAGAACCTAGGGTTGGCTTGAAACCCATGTTATACACAAATGAACTATTCTATGCAGAAATCATGAAAAGTGCATTTAGGGAACTGGAAACTGAATTGCTTAGTAGGCTGTTCTTATTCCAAAAAAAAAGGAAGGAAGGTGACATTTGAATAAGGAATTTTAGAGATTTGTAATATTAGTGATGTGTCTCTGTGTGTGTGGTAGAGGGGAGAGCAGTAATGTGGAGGTTAAAACAAGCAATTTAGGAATACTGTTTCTTCTCTTCTTAAAGGAAAAGGTTAGTCTGTAGGTTTCTGGAGCTTTACCTAGTTTTATATTGACTTAGTTCAGTATTGGAATGAGGATATTAAAAAAAAACTGCTGGGTGGGGGAGATGCCTCTCCATGTACGTTTGTCACCCTCAAAATAACCTTAGGAAATATTCCTTACCTGCCTATGATATAAACTTATGTCTCTCAAATAGTTACTATTTTAATAAGACTTTTTCCTTAAGTGAATTTATTTTCTTCTTTCAGCATCATTAGTGTAGAATTAAATTTCAGTTGCTTCCTTCAGTTATTTTCTGATATTTTAGTATCAAGTATCATGAGGAAATGGTTTGGCGGTTGGCATTTCAACCTGGATATGAGAAAACCAAATTTCTTTTTCCAGTATAGTTACCGATATACAATTCTCTCTCTTTGTATCTCTGATTTTCTCTGGGATATTCTCCATGTGATCAGAACTGATATTTTTGTTTCATTTTAAGGTCTTCAAAGCACTTTACATATAGGATTTCTTTTCATCTTCACAACTACCCTGTGAGGCAGGTATTGAGATTTTCCCCCATTTTGCCTTTAAAGAAAATGAGGCTGAGAGAAGTTAAGGTTGTTGTTTTTTGTCACACAACTGCTAAGTGATTGAATCAGGATTAGAACTCAGTTCTTCCTGGTGCTAAGTCCATTGCTCTCTCCACTCTCGCAAGCTATTTTCTTAAAAATGATTAATAATAAAATGAATTAATTTTAAAAATAGGATTAATACAGGAGCAGATGGCAGGTAGGATGAGTAAAGAGCCAGGTTCAGACAGGAGGTCCTAGATTCAATCTGACCTCAGACACTTCCTAGTATGGGACCCTGGGCAAGTCACTTAACCCCCATTACCCAGCCCTTACCACTCTTCTGCCTTGGAATTAATATACAATACTGATTCTAAGACAAAAGGTAAGGGTTTTTAAAAAATCAATAAAACTTTAAAAAATAATATCTCTAGATGCCATGTTGCCTTTCATTATGATATCACTCAAAATAAGTAAAATTATTATTATCCGATAGTAATAGAGTAATAACTAACATTCACATAGCGTTTTTTTTGTAAGTCACATGTCTCCTCATTCCTCTAGAATCATGATTGGATATAGTAGTAATTCCCAAAGTGGGCGCTACCGCCCCCTGGTGGGTGCTGCAATGATCCAGGAAAGCTGATGGCCACAGGTGCATTTATCTTTCCTATTAATTGCTATTAAAATTTTTAAAAATTTAATTTCCAGGGGGCTGAGTAATATTTTTTCTGGAAAGGGAGCAGTAGACCAAACAAGTTTGGGAACCACTGGGATATAGCATTGTTTGTCTTCATGGTGTTTTATTATATGAATTGCTCTCCTAGCTTTTTTCATATTACTCTATATCAATTGAGTCTTCACAGACTTCTCTGAAATTATCCCTTTTATCATTTCTTATGTTGAGTCCTGGAGTGGAATGTTATCTTATGCAATAGACAGTAGCCTTGGAAGTTATTAGCATGGTTGACCAAATAACAACAACTTAGAGAGCAGTTTAAAGTAGTGCCAGTGTAAGTATACCTATTATATAGATGAGCAGACTCACAGATGTGAAGATTACCCAGAGCAAGCAATTAGTAAAGAAGGGTTAAAGCTGAGTTTCTAAATTAAGCCTTTCACTTCCAAGTCCAGCAATCTTTCTATTATTCCACAAGCTTACTAAATCTAATAATTTATAGGTTAAAGATCTAAACCTGGCCCAAGATAAAGCAAGTGAACAGTATAGATCACAATAACCTTACAGTGTTAGAAACTTTCATCTGTGAAAAATATTGACTCCTAGGATTTCAAAGAAGACGAATAAGTTAGCAAATCTGAAGGATTCAAAAATCATAGATTTAAAGCTGGCAGAACCTTAGCAGGAATTTAGTTTAGGCCTATCACTTTATAGAGAAAGGAAATGAGGCCAGAAAGGAAAAGTGTTTTATCCATGGTCATAAATATAGTAATTAGCAGGGTTAGAATTTGAACCCAGATCTTTAGTATTGAAATCTTATACTCTTTTCTCTCTACCAGCATCTTGAGGTTATGTAGAAAGGGGAAGAAATCTATAAATAAAGCAACAATTAAGCATTAAGAAATATCCTTATTCTGGAACTGACTAATTTTAGGCATAACAAAAAGGTAGCTGAATGGTTAAAAATTGTCCTCTCCAACCTCACTCAAATCTATTCACAATTCTATTATTTTCTGGTTAGGATTTTTCAGGATTTCAAGGAGGATAAAATGTTGGATTTGGAGTCAAGAAGTCCTGAGTTCTAATCCTGCCTCATATACTTACTAACTATATAACCTTGGGTAAGCCACCTATTCTTTCTCAGATTCAGTTTCCTAATCTGTAAAATGGGGATAATAGACAGGATTGTTTGGAGGACAAAATGAAATATCGTATGTAAAATACTTTACAAACCTTATGGCTTTATATAACTGCTAGCTATTATTATTTTACCATTATTTTCTAATAATTTCTTAAATTGCACCCTGGAATCCTAAATCCCAACTGACTGAACAAAAGTGGAATAGTGAGCTCTAAAGTTGTAATTAAAGAACCTTTATTTATAGTTCATAATTAAGTATTATAACGAAGGTATTGAGTAGGAATCACTGCCTCGATATTTTACATTTAGGTGACAGGAGAGCTGGCAGCACCAGGGTTAGGACCACCTGAAGCTAAATTATCTCTAATATACTTAGTGAGCAGCTGAAGTCCAGAAGTCAGTATCAAGCTTCTTGCTAACATGATGAGCAATGACCATCTGTCCCCACAAAGCCAAGCAATATGACCTTCAGTTTCAGTCAATTCTTATATCTTCTTTCTAATAATAAAAGAAGGGAGAAATATATACTAATAACTAGATGATGTTAGCAGCAACATCAAAAGAAACAACAAAAATGACTATTTCGTGGTATTTATCCCTATTTTCATTATATGAGTTCTATTTTTAAAAGGGCAGCAAGCTGAGATTCAAGCTAAGATTTAGGGCTCTTTTCTTAAAAAGATATACAGATATAATTGATATGCAATCAAAGGCTAATGCTAAATGCATACATTATTCTCCAGATTTCATAATTTATTATCAATCAAGATGACATGGAAATATTTAACTAGAACAAAAGCTTGGTGTTATATATAGCTCAAACTTGAGGCTGCTGAATCCATATTGAGAAACAATTGTCAATCTAAAAACTGTGAGAATTGTGTTGGCATTTAGAAAATAAACAACACTACAAGTCAGTGACAGCAAATGATTTTATAGAATAACCTTCCCCATCAGTGATTGCTAATCTCAATCGATTCATTAATTTCTCTTTTGAAACGGTGAGTTTTCCCTATCTTTGTCCTACATTTTTCTCCAAGTCTGTCAAATAAGGAATGAGCATCATCAGAGCAAAAAGGGGAAAACAAAGTGTCTAACTCTCAGTAGGAATTCTCATTTGACAGAGGATAAGATAAACATGTCCAAGATAAACAAAACTAGCCATTATAAAATGGTTCTTCTAGCCTAAGTGGTTCTCACAATACCAAGTAAATATGTAACTTATTGTTTTAGTAAGGAAACCCATTTTTCCATAACAAGTATATGGTTTATGGGGAAAGCCTAAAGTAGATTTTTCTCCTTAACTGAATGTCCCAAGAAAATTAAATTTACAATTTTTAAAGGAAAAGAAATGACTTATCTACCAGTTTAGCCAATTCTCCTTGCCCTACTTATCCCTACACCTCTCTTCCAAGAACTGAATTTCCTATACAAAGAAATTCTGCATCCCCCCAAAAAACAGATAAAATATCCTTTCTAGGAGCTTTTAAAGAACTACATCAAGATTTTCTTGAAAAAAAAAACCCTCAAGATTTCAATCGATCAACATCTGTCTTGGTACATATCACTTCCTGTGGTTTTCCGTTGCTATCTCATTTCTTTCCTTTTTTCTCTGGCCATTTAACTGTCTTCCTGTCCCCATCTGTCTATTCCTCTTACTCTTCTCTCTGAATCTCCTCATCTACCACCTACCATAATTTGAATAAATCTCTCACACCTGCCTTCCTTTCCCCTCAATCTCTTGGCCAGGCTCTTTGAAGTTGTTGGTTTTTTTCAGCATCTTTAGATTTATTTTGGTAGATTTCTTCTATTTTAATGCATCCCCACTGAAAGTGAGGGTGATATGACTATGGCACTTATAAATACATTGATTGGTAGAGTTGGTTTGGCAAACTTATGTGGTTTTGGGATGTATATTTCCTCCTTCACTGTTTGTTATTGCAAATAGAAAGACAGGGCAGTTGGTCTGTGAATCACAGAGGCAATGATTGCTGCCAATAACACTACAGTCTCTCTTCCCCTTCCAAGGATCTCTATAGCCAGTTTATAAAAATAAGACAAGCCCAGGTTTCTGAGTTGGTGTTTTTAACCTGAACTTCACACTGCAGAACTATGTGAGAAAAAGAAAGAGAGCTCTGGGGAGTCAGACTACTTGTGGGTCATTCCCTGTGTATCCACCAGTGTTCTTTAAGTTACTATAGGTCTTACAGTACACTGCATACCAAAGAGTGAGGCAGAGATGGCACTGCCTCTGACTCCCAAGGACAGCAACAGCTTCATCCTTAACAACACCATTTGATCTTTTACCCATTTGGTCAAATGTGTTTATACCAGAGATTACAGGATTCTACCTGTCAGAAGTTAATCTTGACACTGCTTTACTTGGACCTCCTCCCCCAGATCTCCCCCCAAAAAAACTATTTGGTCAAAGAGGAGGACTTTCTATGGTAGGGGACTTCTAGCCAAAACTATACTTCCAGTATACTCTCTCCATACACTTAGAGCTCCAAAGCTATCCTCTTTCTGTTTGGAAAGCTTAGGAAAACTCCATTTTATTTTAAGTCTGTAAGAATGTACTCTTTACCTAAATAATGAGCCTATAATCTAGGATAATAGCCAAATTATAGGCTATCTATTAATATTATAAAGATAACTCAGTTGTTACCATCTCTGTTAAGTAGGAACATGATTTGATTGGCATCCAAACTAATTATGTGGTATAGCAAGACATAGCAAAACAAGGATTTTTGGTATTTCAGCCTGGGCTTACATTATTTAAGACTCTCTCTCTCTCTCTCTCTCTCTCTCTCTCTCTCTCTCTCTCTCTCTCTCTCTCTCTCTCTCTCTCTCTCTCTCCCCCCTTTTCTTGCCAACCTAACACATATGTCTCTCTCCTCTCTACCTCCAAAAGAGTTTCGAAGTAGAGCTATTGTGAAAGATCAGTCATAACCATCTAACTAAGAGGTCAAGTGTCCATTCGAATAGATATTTTTAAGACAAAAAAATAAGGAACTGAATTTAGTACTCCCAAAGCAAGGCAGCCATGTAAAAATTTAGGCTCCTCCATTTCTTTTACTTTTTTTGCCACTTGGAGGCCATTTTATAGGAAAAAATTATTCAAGGTTGATATGAAAATGTTACCAGAAAGAAGAAACAATGCTAAACAAAAATCAAAGTAATCCAATTTTAGCCATTCCCACTATTCACTGACATCAACTCTCTCTGCTCTAACCAGACTGGTCTCCTCACTGTGACTTTATCATGCCTTTAGGCTTTTCTTTCTCCTATTCCCTTTTAAATCCCATTGACCACTCTAGCCTACATGGATCTCTCCCTTTTCTAAATTCTCATCAAACTGAACATGTGTACAACTCACTTTGGCACTGTATCCTGTGCTGTCTTGTAGTGTCTGTTTTATGTGGCTGTATCCCATCTCCAAAATCAGCCTAAGTTCCTTAATGGTAGGAGTGAGGAAACCATCTGTTTTACCTCCCACAACACTTATCCTAGTGCTGAATACATAGTAAGTGTTCAAAAAGATACTTTGAATTGAATGAACTACCCACAAAGTCAAATAGCAGCAAAGCAAAAATATAGGGGATCAAATGAAGACATTAAGACAAAGATCTGTAATCATCCTTTTCTTTTTATTTATTGCAAACTCCCACATTAACTAAGTCCCATATCAAGTTTTGTTCAGAATATTCAAAATACCTATTTCCTATCCCACCCCCCACTTCTTGCCCTGGGAAAATTATATAGGATAAAAGAATTTTTTAAAAACCACCTTTCTGAATGGATTGATGAATCTGTGATCTCATAATGCAGGTGCCCTATCCAAAGATTGGATAACTATTCATGGTTTCTCATGCTGGGTTTTGATCCAGTCCTCCCATGAATCTTCCACCATGAAACATATTTGTTTTAGTTGTTTCTACCCAGCATACCAGGGACCATCTCCTAGATATCTTGACACTACATAGATATCAATATAGAGTATGGGAGCTGTCCATCAGTTATTTCCTGCTCTTCTTACAAAACTGAGCCATTCTTTTTTTCTGGATATTAATATTTCTGATGAAATTTTGATTCAATTTTACATAAGTAATTTTTTGTTAGTTATGTTAGAGCCTAATTGCTCATATCATATGTCTCTCTTCATTGCCTTTTGTTTCACTGCAACTCTACCAACAACAACATAAGTTTATACAGAGGTTTAAGATTTCCAGCATTCATATATATATACATATATATGTGTGTGTGTGTGTGTGTGTCTCATCTTGGCCTAACAATAATCCTATAGGCCAGCATTGGTGAACATTTTTGAGATTGAATGCCCAAACTGCAACTTCAAGCTGCCTATGAGCCCCCCCACATTACCCAGACAGTGGAGGAAGGAAATGCTCACTTTGGGTGGCTAGGCAGAGGGGCAAGGCACACAAAAAATGTCCTCAGTTGCTACAGAGAGGGGGAACAGAGCAGCCCACTCTGTGCTACAGCTTTGCCAACCTAGCTATAAGCTAAGGTGTTGTAGAATGAGGAAATTAAAGCTAATGGGGAAATATGGTGAATAGAGTGCAATGACTTGAGTAAGACCCATCTTTCTGAGTTCAAATCTGATCTCAGAAACTTACTAGCTATGTGACCCAGAGCAAGTCACTTAACTCTATTTGCCTCAGTTTCCTCAACTATAAAATGAGCTGGAGAAGGAAATGGCAAACCATTCCAGTATTTTTGCCAAAAAATGTGGTCACAAAGTCAGATATGACTGAAATGATTCAACAACCACAGCAATAAAATTTGTCGGTGCTTTCAGTCTGCTGGCCAACACTTTGAAAATCCATCATCAACTCTATACCATTAAAGGGAATCAGAGTTGGTCTTAGCAGTGACAAATCATTAGTAAACAAGCATGAATTGTTCTTTTAGATATGGTAGTTGAGAAATAAATATGAGGCTAGTGATAATACATATCTGATTTTATTTAATCAAGGAATATGTCACCAATACATCATATTTGAAGAATTCTGAAGGCAGTTGTAAAATAAAAGGCTAATTCAGACATATATGGTGGCATTAGTGGGAAAACTCTTAAGAGAAAGAAAAGGAAAAGCTGTATAAAACTGAGGAAAAAATCATATGATTAGGGCAAAGGTGCTTTAGGCAGGAAAACAACAAGAGAGAAGATATTCTACAGTACTTATTGTTGAATGCCCTGAAGCCTTAATTATCAAATAGAAAAACATGTTCTCTTTGCTCAGTTGAGGAAGTAGCTAAGACCTCTAAATTCTTAAAAACACAATTTTAAATTTTAGACTAATTAATGGTTTACAATAGAAAAAATTTAGTTGCTTACCATTTCATTCTTTATTCTTTCCTTCCCCAACAAATAGGTGGTAAAATTCATTTGATTTTTCATAACTTCTTTGAAAAATAATTTGATTGTCTTGCCAAAAGAATGTTATAGACATTTGGTCTCATTCTCTTTTGAATGAGAATTCATCTTTGATTTGAAATTTTGAACCAGAAATTTCATACTAGCATTGAGAAATAGATTTCATTTACATTTAGACTCTGACGTAATGTAGCAGTTCTGGCTGCAAATCAAGTTTTCATGTTATGAATCTCGTTTTTCTATTGACTTCTATCAAATAATACATATTAAAGAATATCAATGTGCCACTGGGCAAGTCAACAAACAACTGTCATTTAATTTCCTCATTTGTAAAATTAGATGATTCATAAAAAATTATGGAAGGGATGTTTCAGAGAAATATGGGAAAACTTGTATGAACTGACAGAACAAAGTGAGCAGAATTAGAATAATTTCTATTACACTATAAAGACAAATCTTTAAAAGAATTGAGAACTCTGATCAATGAAATAAACACTGTGTGTGTGTGTATGTTTATGTGTAAGGTGATACATTCAGCTAAAAAGAGGAAATGAGAGGAGAGGAGAAAAAAAAAGATCACTGAAGCATTTTAAAATGCACACAAGAGGTATGGTACTGGCTAAGAGACAGAAGGGAGGATCAGTGGAATAGACTTGGGGTAAGTGACATCAGCAAGACAGTGTATGATAAACCCAAAGAGCACAATTTTGGGGACAAAAATCCACAGTTTGACAAAAACTGCTGGGAAATTTGGAAAACAATATGAGAGAAATTAGGTTTAGATCAACATCTCACACCCTACACCAAGATAAATTCAGAATGGTTGAATGACTTGAATATAAAGAGGGAAACTATAAATAAGTTAAGTGAACATAGAATAGTTTACTTGTCAGATCTCTGGGAAAGGAAAGATTTTAAAACCAAGCAAGAGTTAGAGAAAATTACAAAATGTAAAATAAATGATTTTGATTATATCAAACTAAAAAAGCTTTTGTACAAACAAAAACAATGAAGCCAAAATCAGAAGGGAAACAACAAATTGGGAAAAAAAATATTTATAACAAAAAACTCTGACAGGGGTCTAATTACTCAAATATACAAGGAGTTAAACTAATTGTATAAAAAATCAAGCCATTCCCCAATTGATAAATGGGCAAGAGACATGAATAGGCAATTTTCAGGTAAAGAAATCAAAAGTATCAATAAGCACATGAGAAAGTGTTCTAAATCTCTAATGATTAGAGAAATGCAAATCAAAACAACTCTGAGGTATCACCTCACACCTAGCAGTTTGGCTAAAATGAAAGAAGGGGAGAGTAATGAATGCTGGAGGGGATGTGGCAAAACTGGGACATTAATGCATTGCTGGTGGAGTTGTGAACTGATCCAACCATTCTGGCTGGCAATTTGGAATTATGCTCAAAGGGCTATAAAAGAATGCCTGCCCTTTGATCCAGTCATACCATTGCTGGGTTTGTACCCCCAAAGAGATCATAGATAAACAGACTTGTACGAAAATATTTATAGCTGTGCTTTTTGTGGTGGCAAAAAACTGGAAAATGAAGGATGTCCTTCAATTGAGGAATGGCTGAACAAATTGTGGTATATATTGGTGATGGAATACTATTGTGCTCAAAGGAATAATAAACTGGAGGAATTCCATATGAACTGGAAAGACCTCCAGGAATTGATGCAGGGCAAAAGGAGCAGAGCCAGAAAAACATTCTACACAGAGACCAAATAGTAAATAGAATAGTGGTAAAATAGAATGTAATGAACTTCTGTACTAGCAGCAATGCAATGACCCAGGACAAGCCTAAGGGACTTATGGAAAAGAACGCTACCCACATTCAGAGGAAGAACTACAGGAGTGGAAACAGAAGAAAAACAACTGCATGAACACATGGGTTGAGGCCAACATGATTGGGGATGTAGACTCGAAAATACCACACCAATGCAACTATCAACAGTTTGGAAATAGGTCTTGATCAATGACACATGTTAAAACCAGTGGAAATACGCATCAGCCATGGGTGGGGGGAGCTCAGGGGGCGAAGGAGAAAGTAAGAGTATGAATGATGTAACCATGTTAACTTTTCTAAAAAATAAATATTAATAAATGTTTAAAAAAGTAAAAAATGCACACAAGAGAATAGAAGGAAAGCTATAAGGAAATATATATAAGCAAAGCAGTTTTGAAAGTTACATATTGAATTTATTACATATACAATCCTTTTCTTTTGTACTAGGTATAAGGACATGCTCACTCTATTTGGTGTTTGGTAAGTTCAAAATAATAAAAAGAAAAATTCCCCCCAAAGTGAGAGGGTTAGATAATCACTTCCTTTCTTAAAAATCAGTGTTCCTATATGTTTCCACTAGGGAAAAAAGTCTTCCACTTATATTTTGGTGAATTGGAGATATAACTGATGTAAGTTCCCCTTCTGAGGTCTTCCGCCAGGTTTTTCTATATTTTGTGTTTACCAATGCAGAACTCAGACTAGCTATCTGTTATCCCTCACTCTTCCTACATGACCAGTCTACTTCCCTTTCTAGATACTTAATTATTTTTTATGTCACTATTTCATAGAAGCCATAATTATTGATATTCTATAGCTTATTTGTATTCTCCATTGCCCTTACATCATCTGTAATTTTTATTTTACTGAGAATGTTGTTATAAGATTTGCAACCATGTATGGGCAGAAGACATTAAATGTCTACTATATTCCAGGCAGAGGCAGCTGTGGCTCAGGATTAAGAGCAATGGGCCTGGAGTGAGAAAGACCTAAGTTCAAATTTAGCATCAGACACTTCCTAGTTAGGTGATCTTGAGTAAGTCATTTAACCTCTGACTGACTGACAAAAGAATATACTGGAGAAGGAAATGGTTAATCATCCCAGTATCAATGCAAAAAAGAAAAAGAAAAAAACCCATGTATAATTATGATCCATGGGGTCACAAAGAGTCAGACATGACTAAAGGTCTAAACAACAAAAATGTGCCAGGTACTGTGCTAAGCACTTTGTAAATATTATTTCATTTGATTCTCATAACAGCCCTGTGAAATTGTGCTCTTATGATGTACATTTTACATTTAAGAAAACTGAGGCAGTAAGAAGTTAAGTGATTTGTTTATATCATATACTTAATAAGTATCTGAGATAGCATTTGAACTCAGGATTTTCTGACTCTATGCCCAATCCTCTATCCACTGTGCTCTCTAGCTATTGTTATGATTAAAATTATCTGGAGACTGTATATTAATTTATAATTGTTTATTAGTAAGAAACAGAGAGACCAAGAGAGACAGAGGCAGAGAGAGAGAAATCACAAGATCACCTCGCTGCCCTAATTACTAGCCATTCCCCTTGCTACTCTGCTTGCAAGAATCTCCAACTAAAAAGAGAGGGAGCTGCTTAGACCCCTCTCTTATAAAGCTAATGACCTCACTCCTTCTGCGTCTCTCTAGTTGGACAAACTTGAATTTGATCTGGGTCAGAGTCAAGTCTTCTGGATACCAGTATTTACAGAACATTTAGTACCAACTTCCTTCTGGAGTCAGGAAGCCATGAGACCTCTTGTGTCTTCCCATGGTCCTCATGTAGCCCAAAAGGTAGGACTGATATTGGTCAAAGTGAATTTTCAAATGGAATAAGGGGGTACAATTTATATTAAATTCACACCCTATCTAGAATATTATTCATGCTGAATAAATTAATGAATGAAAAGAGAAATGGGAAAAGTATGAATCAAAGCATTGCACTAAGTGTTGAGGGTACAAACACAAGATTGTTTCTGCCCTCAAGAACTACACATTCTTTTTTTTAATTCAAAAATATTTCATTTTTCCCAATTACTATAATAACAATTTTCAACATATGTTTTCTGAAATTATAAGATCTAAAATGTCTCCCTCCCTTCTTTACTGCCCTCTTCCTTCCCAGAAATGGTAAGCAATTTGATCTAGGTTTATACATGTATTATCATGCAAAACATTCTTCCATATTGGTCATTGTTGTAAGAGAATGCTCATATAAAAACAAAACCCATAAGCAAAACCATAGATAAGCTAATGTGAAAAATAGTGTGCTTTGATTTGTATGAGACTCCAACAATTCTTTCTCTGGAAGAGGACAAGCAGCATTCCTTGTCAGAAGTCCAGAATTGTCCTGAATCATTGTATTGCTGAGAGTAGCTAAGTCTTTCACAGTTGATCAGCCCATAATATTACTTTTACTGTGTAGAATGTTCTCTTGATTCGGCTTAATTGACTCTGCATCAATTCATGTAGATCTTTCCATTTTTTTCTGAAATCATCCTGCTTTTCATTTCTTATAGCACAAGAGAATTCCATCACCAACATATACCACAATTTGTTCAGCAATTTCCCAATTGATGGACATCCCACCAATTTCCAATTCTTTGCCATCACAAAAAGAACTACTATAAATATTTTTGTACAAGTAGATCCTTTCCCCTTTTTTATGATTTCTTTAGTGTACAGACCCAATAGTGGCATTACAGAATCAAAGAATATGCACAGTTTTATAGCTCTTTAGGCATAAGGAACCACATATCCCAGTAGAGAAAGGCAATACCTATAGAATTGGAAAGCAAGATAAGGAGTACATACATGCTACCTGATGGCATAGAGGAGGCTAGAAAGTATAATTTCAGGCTTGAAAACAGAACTAAATCAAGTGAAGGCTCACTAATAAAAGCCCCAGACTATAGGACCTGGACTCTTAGTTTGGGAGTGAGGGAAGGGGGAAGGCAGGAACAGAGGAGTAAGAATTTTAAATTGTTAGTGGTATATGAGGGAGATGGTCAGAAAGTTGTTAAAAGGATGAGAGTCTTCCTTAAGGAAACAGTTTGTGATCTTTGACAATGTTATTTGTTATTTAGTCATTTTTAGTCATGTCTGACTTTTCAGGACTCCTTTTGTGGTTTTCTTGGCAAAGATATCTTTAGTGGGATTTGGATATGGATGATGAGTCAGAAAGGAGTACAGGTAGGAGGCAAATCAGGAAAGAGAAGTATCATAAAAACACAGAAAGGAGAAACTACAAGAGGAAAGATAGATCAAAAATGTCATGCACAACAAATAGATTGAGAAGGATTAAACCATCAGATTTGACAGATAAGAGATCATTGGTAATTTTGGAGAGAATAGTTTCCATTGAGTGATTAGGTTGGAAGCCAGATTGCAAAGGTTTGGGAAATTAATGAGAGGAAAGGAATTGGAAATAGTGAGTGTAGGCAGCTTTTCCAAGAGTTTGGCTTGGAAATAGAGGAGAGAGAACAAGCTATTGTAGGAAAATATCTTAAGGGAATAGTAGAGTCTAAAGATTTTTTAAGGAAGAGGGAAATTTGTGCATGTTTGAAGGCGATATAGAAGAAACCAGTTGACTTAGAGAGATTGAAGATTGGAGGAGGAATGAGTGTGTTTAACCATGCAACCAAGACAGGAGAGGATGCAGTAAGGTTCACATTTAGAGGGATGGGTCTTGTAAAGGAGAAGGGCTACCTTTTCTGAGAGACTAAAAGAAAATAGAAGAGAATAAGAAATGATGTTAAGTAGTTATAAGAAGAGAATTAGAGAAGAGGGTTCCCACAATGAGTGGCCTAATTTGTTTCAGTAAAGTTAGAAGCCTTCACCTGACAGAAAGATAAGAGCAAGAAGTATGAGAAATTTAAGGAAAGAGAAGAAAGTTGGGAATATTTCCCTTAAAGAAGAAAAAAAAAGATTTTGGATAATTCTGTAGGGAGTGAGATAAAGAATCAATTAGGGAGAAATAAAGGCACTGCCTTGCTGAAGTGAGGTCCCGACCTGGTTGAGGTTGGATAACATAAATTCAGTCAACACAATTATAGAATTTCTACTGACTACATGAAGCAGATTATGAGTAGGCACTGAGGATATGAATGGTGGGAGTAATTCAGGGTTGAGGCTGGCAAAAAAAGAGAATGATGATAGGAAAGGGGCATAAGAAAAATTGCTCTCTACAGGGTTGAAGCTGAATATGGAGGAAAGTGAAGTCAGAGCAGGGAAAGTGCCATTAAAAAGCAAAAGAACTGAGGGATAGAGGAAATGAAGGTTTCAGTAACAGCAAAGAACAGGTGTAGGGCAAGTGAAATAGGAGAAATGGATAAGAGGAGTTTATAGGCAGATAGAGGAAGTATCAAACCACTTCAGTATCTTTGCCAAGAAAACCTCAAATGGTGAGCCAAAATGGGGTCTCAAAAAAGTTGAACATGACTGAAATAACTCAATAATGACAAAATAGGCAGATAAAGGAATGTCTAACTAAGGAAGTGGCACACTTGTGGGTGATGGAAGGATCTAGTGTGTGAGACATCCCTATGTTTGGCAGAGGCAGAGTGAAGGATCAAGTCATGGGACTGTCAGAAGCTAAAGAAATGGGAGGTCAGGGAATTTGAGGGAGATTCATTGATATGAAAGTCTCCCTACTATGAGGACAAGAATGGAGGATGAGAAGAAGATGGTGAGACATGTGCTGAACTCCTTCAGAGAGGAAAAAGGATGATTTGAAGGTCTATATAATTCAGTAACCGTAATTTTGGTTGAGTGGAAGATGTGAATTGTGTGACTTCAAAAGAGGAACGTTTTCTAATGGAGGGAGGCAAAGAGAGAGTCTGAAAGTGAATTCACTACAATAATATGAGGTAGATAGATCCTATCATGAATAGTGATTAGGTGGTTTCATGGTGCTGTTCTTATTTGGGAGAAGTTGGAGGATCCTACAGCCAGGAAGTTGCTACACAGAAAAAGGATAAAGATGTAGTATAAAAAAAGCCAAGATCAGTAGTTAAGATACAAATCCTAGAGTTGAAGGGCAATAAGTATAAAAGCATATGGAGCAGAAGGGTCAAAACCAGAATCAAAAAAGTCTGACAAGCTAGTAAAATGAATTATATCTGAAATAAGACTGTAGGGTATTAATTTAATTCAACAGTCATTGATTTTACCTATACCGTGTGTAAAGCCTTGAAAAACCTTTTGGTTTGATTCTAAGGTAAATAGCAGGTGTCAACTTTGGGGGAAAAATATTTTTTTTCAATTTATTCTGCGTTCTGTGAGCAAAAGACTACTTAGACCAGTGATGGGCAACCTTTTGAGCTTGGTGTGTCAAAATTCACCAAAAAAACAAGCATAACTCGGGTGGTGTGTCATTTCAAGAAAAAAACCATAATTTCCCGATATTTATAGTTTAAATAACAAAAATGTAAAATTGTGATATATAACTGTATTTAATAAACCAAAATAAGTAAATTAATATAGGTAGAATTGTCATCTATAGTGCACAGAGTGTCTACTCTGTATGCGGCCGCATGTCATCGAAAATGGCTACACGTGTCTGTGCTGACACACTTGTCATAGGTTTGCCATCACCGACTTGGACCATAGCTAAGGGTATGCCAGCATGCCCTGGGGTGAGCATCACCATTTTACCTTCCCCTCACCAAGGAATGAAAATGTGATTTTTATTTCAAATATGGGGCAACAGGCTCAGAGAAGTTATTACTTGCCTGTGGTTACATAGCTAAGGAGATGGCATCATGGATAGAGAGCTGGATTGGAATAAGGAAGGGCTACATTTGATATCCTGCTTAGACATTTTTTAGTGGTGTACCTGTGCATAAGTCACACAAACTCTTTCATTCTCGATTTTTTCATCTATTAAATAGGAATGATAACAGTACTTTCCTCATAGAATTTCCATCAGGATCAAATGCAATCACATGGAAAAGCATTTTGTAAGCCTTAAAACATTATTCAAATACTACCTATTCTTATTAAATGGAAGAATTGGGTCTTCAACTCCAGTTTTCTGAGGTGGGGCAGTTGCTCTCTTCACTTCTGTTAATAATAACTAACGTTTATACAACATCAACTATGTGCCAAGCACGATGCTAAGCACTTTATAATTATTATCTCATTTGATCCTCAAAACAACCCTTGGAGGTAGGTAGGTGCTAATTACTACCCCATTTTACAGATGGGGAAACAGACAAAAAGAGGTTAATAATAAATGCTAATATTTCTCTAATGATTATTTTGTGCCAAGCACTGTGCTAAGCCTTTTACAATTGTTATCTCATGTGATCCTCATAACAAGACTGCAACATAGGTACTTTTGTGATACTCATTTTACAGTTGAGGAAACTAAGGCAGATAGTGGTTAAATGATTTGCCCAGGGTCACACAACAAGTGCCTGAGGCTGTATTTGAACTTCCATCTTCCTAATGTTAGGCCCACCCCTCTATTCATTGTATCACCCTCCTCCCCACTATAGCACTGATGATAGTGAATATTATCATGAAAAAGTTTTCAAAAGCCAATGGTTTCACAAGTAGACAGCCGTGGTGTATTCTAACTAGCACTGTATTTAAAACCAGACCCATACCTCAGTCCCTGCACTTATTAGCTGTGTGATATTAGGTAATTCACTTAATTTCGTGCCTCTCATCCAACACTTGAAGTTTTAAAAATAATTCTTAGCCAATTTAAATCTAAGTTGAAAAAACTCCAAGCCCCACTGAAATTTTTATTTCTGAAATGTTCGCAGTAATAGGAGGGTGAGCTCTTCTATTGATCTTATGGGAAAAGAAAAAAATGAAACTGAAAAATAAATGAGTGGAAGGGAAAAAATGGTTACACAGGCATTTTTGCAGGCATAGAATTTGGTTGGGTTTGGAAAGCTGCAATGTCTGCTTCCCTCTTACAATAGTGTTTCAGCAGACTGAGAACAGTGCTCCCTCCTTTAAAACAACTAAAACAAAAAGGACCAAAAATCTCCAAGCCTAGTTGTTTAGGAATGCCTGCATGGTGATGGTAATGTGCCCTTCCAGGGCTTAAACTTCCCTGCCTCGGCATTCACAATATAAACAGGAAGGATTAGAGTGACCCCTTGTCTTCAAGGACTAAAGCAGTCCCGGGAAAGCTCTGGTTACCTTGCATTCTGAACAGGCCACATCCTTGATGACAAATGTTCCAGATTCAATCTCTCTTTGTAGTTCATGGGAAAGCACGGCTAATCCACCAACCACCAAATACTGGGCACACACACACACACACACACACACACACACACACACATCTATCAGCTGGGTTCAGCTCGTCCTCACAATGCCCAGGCTGGGCTCACTGTGCCACATTATACCCACTGAGAGGCAGTTCTCTTCAATCCCTTGGCTTTGCATGATATTTCTCTCAGAGGAGAGTCCTTCTTCAGTTTGGATGCCACATCTTCAGTCTTGAGTTTCTAAATATAGGATGCTGACACATTTTTTTTAAAAAGCAGTAGTTGCACCTTTGGCTCCTTTGAGGTGAAATTTCATTAGAGAAGGGGTTGCATTATCCTAATTTCCATTCCATATTTTCATTGGGCCAATTACCATAGTTTACATATAATTATAACTTTGAATTCTGCAAATTAGAATAATTCACAAGAATCACCATTTGTACTTATCAAGATCTAGCTATAATCTAGAGCCAAAGTTCTTAGCCTAGGATCTATGAACATGGGTAGAGAAAAAGAAATTTTATCTTTATTTTTATTAACCTCTAACTGGAATTTCCCAGATAATGCACTTGTCCTTTAACTGTGGCACAATGGATAGAGTGCCAGATCTGGAGTCAGGAAGACTCCTCTTCCTGTGTTCAAATCTGACCATAGACACTTTCTAGCTCTAGGACCCTGAGCAAGTCACTTAATTCAGTTTGCCTTAGTTTCCTCATCTGTAAAATGAACTGGAAAAGAAAATGGCAAATTTCTCCAGTATCTTTGCCAAAAGAACCCCAAATGGGGTCACGAAGAGTTGGACACAACTGGACGACAACAAACTGGAATCTAATCTTTCCTTCAATTATTAAAAAATATTATTCAAGAAGAGGTTTGTAAGTACATACAGATTTCTAGTTTTCCATTAAATAAAAAAAGATTAAGAATCCCTGCTCTAAACCAAGAGAACATTATATATAGCTACAGATTTAATATTTGAAGAATGACAATGAATGTTTATCTCCAGATATTGAACTGGGAAGTAGAAACATGAAAGATGCAATCTATATATTTTTCCAGATGATACCTTCTATGATGTGGGTAGGGAAGGGAAAGACTCGATTAAAAAATTAAATTTTTTAAGAGAATCCCTGCTCTAGAGCTTGTTCACACCCTTTTTACTCTTTGCCAGACTCTATGTTTCTATTTCTCACCTGTTTCTTTTTATTCATTTTTTTGTCCCCCTTCTTCCTTCTCTGCTTCCACTGCCTAGTACTAAAGTTTGGGACATTGGTTTCTCATAATTTTGAAATTTCTAGTCTTTGAGCTTTTTATCCCTTCCTCCTTATACCCCTAAATATGTATCACAGAGGTAATTGCTATTGTTGCTGCTGCTTCTCAGGTGCGTAACTTTGTTATATGTCTCCGTTTTTTCCACCAGTCCCAATTCCTCCATTCTGAAGGAAGTAAAGAATTCCTTTCCCTTCTGGTTGTCTCACTTGGCCATCCTCCAGGTACGCCAACCCCTTCTGCCTTAGTTTAATCAGCTGCCACCCTCAAGCTTTCTCTTGTTCTCCTGAGGAGACCGGGAGACCACAGCAGCCACACCATATCCATAGCCACACCGCCTCCTCTTCATTTCCCATTCTCTATGGTTCTTGAGTCAGCTTCGGGAATGGGTAAAAATGAAGCACAAGCCCATTCCTTTTCTTCTAGATCTCCTGGTTCCAGCAAGAGGAGAAGTAGGACCGTGGAAAGAATGCAATCTGATCTGGTGAGACTGGTTGATCACCCACCTAGGTTCAAAGCGCTGTGCCAGGTGCTGCTCATATAAAGACAAAATGGAGTGGGATGATTTGTAAATGCAAAAGTACCTTCTTGATCATTTTAAGAGGAGGGACACATCATCGGAAGGGGAGCTAGTCACTCCGAAGTGTTTTCACTTTTCAAGAGATAATAAAGGAATTTAGAATCATCCATTCTCTCCAATTTGCTTTGAGTGCCCGTGCTCAATATCTCCGAAGTCCCCCTTCCTACCCTTACATTTCCCTTTTGATGAGTGTTCCGAGGAGATAAACCAACTGTTTGTCGTGGTGCCTATATCTGGCCAAAGACAGGACAGTTAGGTCTGGACGCTATCCGTAGACTTCAGTCAGGGAACTAGCTGCTAAGAAGAAGAAAGGAAGGAGGGTTGCAAAAAGCTACTCCCTACAAGTTCTATTTAACTATAGGACGTGGCAGCAAACTAAGGAAAGTCCGAGCTGGAAGGGAGAGTATAGGATCTAACGTTAATGACCTCATTTTCCCTATGAAAGCACTGACTTGACTTGCCCAAGGTCATTACAGGTGAAAGGGGATTAGAAACCTCGCCTCTTTTTTTTTTCTCCATTTCACACCACCACACTGCCACAGGGGCAATTTGAGGGGAGCGATTTGTAGACCACAAGTGTGGGGGCGTATTTGAACAGCTGCCTCTCCCTGGTCGGGAACAAACAGAACCCGGAGCTTGATCCTGTCTGTGCTGAGGCTGAAGTCAGTCGTACACTATAGTGGGTGTAGCTTAGGAGGGCAGAGCTTGTTCTGTCCAACCCCTACTCTTGGGATGGGGGTGGGGTAGCGGGGGGTGGTTGTGCCAGCTGTAAAAAAAAAAAAAGTGGCTCATGCATTTCGGCTCACACACTTGCTAGGTGTGGAAGGGCAAAGAAGGTTCATTAAGAGATGACATTCTTTATGTTTCAGAAGAATGTGAGGAGTAATACACTATCCACTTGAAAAATCAGAGTATAGGAAATGACAAGGTGGGTGTTGATATTTAGCTATATAACCTTAGGCAAGCCATTTTAACTATGAGCCTCAGTGTTCTCACGTATCAAATGGGACCAATAATAACATTTCTTCCTTTATTGGGTTAGTATGAAAAATGAGCTTTGTGAACCTTAAAATGCTATTGAGTGGGAGCTATTATATTCATATAAAAACACCCACTTCCACGAGTGGTTGTAAGAATCAACTGAAATAAGATGGGTAAAATACTCTGAAAACCATAAAACGATATAAATTCTAGTTGCTATGATTGTTGTTGTTATTGTTATCTCTTCATCTTGTTTGATAGGTTTGATAGAAATAATTCTGGAATAAATTGCTGTTTTGCTATTATTCTTTTATCTTTAATATTCTTTGGACGATTGAGCAAGGGGACAAATTAAATAGCCACTGTTGTCATTATTATCACAATGATATCATTCTTATCTTTTCTAGTGTGATTCAGATAGGAATATTCCTGGAATGTCGCTAGCTTGCTACTATTTATTATATTCCCTGAAGTCACCACAAATGACCTTGAGATCAGATAATCTCTAGACTGCTTTCCAGCTCTGACCTTCTATGGTTTGTGGCCATGTCCCCTTGTGATTAAGACTTGTAGAGAACAGCCTTTTGGAATCTTCTCTCTTATCCTTTTCTTTCCCCTTGTATTCTTAATATAAGAGCATAAGGTTCTGCAAACTATTGCTCTGGTGGATTAAATGTCTGCTTTTTGTAACAAAAAAATGTTGAGATATAAGCCCATCTTCTAGAGACTCGTTGAAAGCATCTTTGGGACAACTCCAGTGGCAGACAGGATAAGAAACACCTTGTTCTATAACTACATGGTTTTAGTTTCTTTCTCTAGGGCTTCTATTCATTCTGCATAGATGAGAAATCTTAAGTATTTAGTATAGCAGTATCAATTTAAAAAGCTGTCCTTAGGTTTTTATGTATCCATGTTATGTCTGGGTGATTGTAGGGAACAGTTAGTTTCATCTCTGATGATGGTCCAGTTCCATTATGGTTCATTTGGTGAATTTTCAATGATATTTTGGGGATTGTATGTATAGTATTAGAAATTATCATCTGCTAGTTTAGAAAAGATAACAAGCTTCAATAAAGTTCTATCAACCTAAATATGGTATAAATAGTGGATAGAGAATTGATCTCAGGGCTAAGAAAACATGGTTTCAAGTCCACTCCCTAATGTAAATAACCTTGATGCTGGCTGGACAAGTCACTTGTCAGTGCACTGGGCAAACCTATAACACTATAAATTGTGAAGAAGACAAGCAGTTCTCAAATGAAGAAATTAAAACTATATTTAGTCATGTGAAAAAATGCTCTAAATCACTAGTAATTAGAGAAATGAAAATGAAAACAACTCTGAAGTACTACTTTATCTCTATCAGACTGGCTAATATGACAAAAAAGGAAAATGATAAAAGTTGGAAGGGATAGGGAAAATTAGGATGCTTATATATTGAGAGCGGAGCTATGAACTGATCTAACCATTCTGTAGAGCAATCTGGAACTATGTCTAAAGGGCCATAAAACTGAAGGGATATCAATTAAATGGGGAATGGCTGAACAAGTTGTGGTATATTATTGTAATGGAATAATACTATTGTACTTTAAGAAATAATAAACAGGACAACAATAATGACAAAAACCTGGAAAGATTTCTATGAAGTGAAGCAAAGTGAAGTGAGTATAAGCAGGAGGACATTGCACAGAGTAATAGCAATAATATATGATGATCAACTGCGAATGACTTAACTATTATCAGCAATGTAAGAATCCAAGACAACCCCAAGAGACTCATGATGAAAAAAGGCTCTCTGCCACCATAGAAAGAACCGATAGTCAGAATGAAGATTGAAAAATAGCATTCTTTGCTTTATTTCCTTCATTATTTTTTCTTGTATATGCATTATGTGTCTTCTTTCACAACATGATGATCATGGAAACATCTGCTATCTTGGGAAGAGTGGAGGGGTAGGAGGGAGGGAAAGACCATGGAACACGAAATGTCAGAAAATGATTATTAAAATTGTAATGACAAAAAAGGGGGAAAATTCTATTCACCTGATCTTGGCTTTTTTGTTGTCTGATAGATGTTTTTTGCAACAAATATTCCACCACTTCACTGCATAATCTGTATTGATTCCAAGTTCCTTAAGCATTACCTTTCTGTAATTTCTGATCCTAAATCATTATCATAAGCCTATCCAATTCTGTATAGCTTGAACATTTGTTTGAAGTTATTTTATCTATGCAGTGTTAGTTGAATTCACATGGACTTTTCCCAGGGAGCAACTTATGATTTTGCTTTTGGATATCGTCATTTCAGAAGTTCCATACAGAAACAAACCACTTTTAATTATGTTTGACAAATCCTGTGGCTTATTACTGTTGTCCAATTTTACTATTGCTTTGTTAAATAAAACTGTTTGCTCCAAAATCATTTCTGTAAATTTTAAGCTGTTTATTGTGTGCTTGGGGAACATATGTCAGTTTTTCCCCTCCTCTTCGTAGGGAAGTGTTAAATCTTCAGAGTAATGAGTCCAGGGTTTTATTATGGAGATCAAAGGAGATCAAAGAAAAAGGGAAAGGGTATACATGGCCAAAAATACTTATAGCAGCTCTTTTTTGTGGAGACTAAGAACTGAAAACTTAAAAAGTTCCCATCAGTTTGGGAATGGCTGAACCAATTGTGACATATGAATATAATAAAATAGTATTGTGCTTCAAGAAATGACAAAAGAAACCTGGTAATACTCATTTTTTTCTTGGCTTACTGATGGATTCAGGAGAGTTGAACTACTTCTTGCTCCCTACTGCCACTTCTAGGTTCTCCCCTTTTCAATAACTTTTCTTCCTTTGAGGTTCAAGCTGACTATCTATTACACAATTAAAATCTTAGTAGTTGTCTACAGCCAAAATCATTCCCCTTCTTTCCTCAATGAGTTTGATACTTGATTCACAAATTTTCTCTTCTCCTCATTCCTAACTTCAAAATAAGGGACTTCAATATTCAAATTAGTTCTCCCTCAAATATTCTCATCACTCAGACAACCTACTCACCTTTTATGACCTACTCCACCCAACTTCAGGCACATGGAAAGATGGTTATACTCTTGGATCTTGCCATCACCCACAAAGGTACCACCTCTATGTACAAGAATTCTGAAATCTCCTTATCTAAACCACACTTCGTTGGGTTTTTACCTTTCCTTCTGCCTTCTCTTACAAAACCTAACTCTTCCTTTGTACCACGACCTAAAAACCTTTGACCATTCAGTTCTCTCACAAGCCATCTCCTCTGTACTAGCCACTTTTTACACTTCTCCCCATCTTGATTCCTTAGTGAATCAATTCAACACCATTCTGTCTCCTCTTTTGAATTCCTAGTCCTCTTATAGTACTGATCCTGCCCAGCTAAACCTCAGCCTTGGATCCCACCCAACATTCATCAACTTCACTCCTACACACATGTTATTGAACAAAGGTAGAGAAAACCATGCAACCTAACTGAATCCGCTACAAATTCATGTGATATAACCTTAACTGGGCCTTCATTGATGCTAAACAATCCTACTCTACCTCTCTCATCAACTCTCCCTCCCTATCCTACACTCTCCAAAGTAACTCTTCCAAACTTTTCATTTCTCCTCAAACCTCCAATGGCTCCTACTCCTCACCCTACTCTCTCAGCTGAGAAATTTGTCTTGTATTTTAGAAGGGAAAATGAGATCATTTCCTATGAACTCCCTCTTCTCCCCTCTTTCTCACTTTCTATCAGGGTGAGGTACAAATAGTAAAATGCCTAAAAAAACAAAGTTTAGATTTCTGAATGTATCCATTTATTAAGCAAAGCATGGCAATTGCCCAACTGATCAGTACCAGACCCCTTCCTCAGCTTAGGGATAGACCCTGAATATGAGGGAGATAGACTACTATACATTAAAAACAATTCATCAAATAAGGTCAATTAATTTAAAAGAAACTATACAGCATTAAGTAATCTGATTCCCAATTAGAGGAAGGATTAGGGACTTTCCAATGGGAGGGAAAGAGTGAACAGGTGCAATTCCCTGAATTCAGGGGAAAAATGTGTCCCACTCCTCCCCATGTATCTGTAAACAATCAAAGGAGCATGGGTCCTGGGTCAAGGGTCTTTAAACAACTGCTATAGGTGGTCCAATTGCCTAGCCATGCAGGACTAGGTTCAAACAATGAAATAAGGTTTTCTTCCAATTCCCACAATTGAACAATTTTCCCCCACAGGACAGAATTTAGACTAGGCTCATAACTGAGTAGAAAGAGAACTGAGTTAGCTCCAGAATTGTCATAAGATGGAGTCAACATAGTTCCCTTAGTTCCCACAATGAATGGCTCACTGTCCTAATCCCCTTAATTCTCTTCATATTCTTCATCACTCAGATGTCTTTTGCCACTCTTTTCTCCTTACCCCTGTCTCACATGATGAAGTAGCTCTATTCCTCACCAAAGCTCACCATTCTACTGATTCAAGCAATTGCATCCTGTCCCATCTTCTCCAACAGATCAGAGATTCAGGTATGAATCTGTCATTCTCTTCTGTCATTCTCCCTCTTACATCTATCTCCTTCTGTCATTCTCCCTCTTACATCTATCTCCAGTTTCTCTTTATCCACTGGCTGATTGCCTATTGCATACCAACATACCCATGTCTGCCTTATCCTGAAAAAAAACTCTTACTCAATCCTTCTTTTCCTGTTAATTATCATCTTATCTCATTTTTGCCCTTTGTAGCTAAACTCTTTGAAAAGGACATCTACAATAGGTACCTCCAGTTTTTCTCCTCTTACTCCCTTCTTAATCCCTTACAATCTGGCTTCCAAAATTCTCATTCCATTGAAACTGCTTTCTCTGAAGGTATTAAAGACTCTTAGTTAGCAAATTAAATGGCCTTTTCTCAGTCAGTCCTCATTCTCCTTGTCCTTTTTGTAGCCTTTGATACTAATGATCACAAATATCACAGAATAAGTAGCTTCAAAAGTGAAATTAAAAAGGGTTTCTTTTTGTCTACCACCCCCCCCAAAATTCTCTCCTTCTTCTACCCGAATGGTATTAGAGTAAATCTTTTCCCTAGCTATCATCCGGACATGGATTCATACCTGAATTTAGCTTAGACTCTCCCTGATCTTTAGGGGCAATTTTCAAATCTTTTTACACAAGTCAACATGTAGCTTCCGTTGATAAACAATAGCTTCTGTGCTTTTACCTCCTGCATGCACTGTTTTGACAAATCGCCACCCTAAAGAAGTTTTTTTGTGTTTAAGAAAAGTAATCTGTCTAAAGGAAGAGGATATTTTCAAATTGTGTTTCTGAAAAATGTCATCTCCCAGGAATCAAGAAAGAAGGGAGCTGCAGAGTAAAAAAATAGCACCTGACTAAATTAGGCCAAAAAAATAAATAAAAATAGAGACAATCAAGAGATGAATTACCGGAAGTGGGGGGAAATGGGCATTTCGACATTAATAGATGTGGAAAATGAAAGAAAATGAGAGAGTAACAGTCTTTTTGTTCAGTGGAATGAGTACTGAATGGCATGGAAATGTTAATGGAACAGGAAAGGAGCTTCCCCAATGAACTATCTCATTATTTAGGATTTCAGGATAATAAAATACAAGTTGGGCGGATTGATACAGATCCAAGGAGATGATTACCTTGTTGTTGCCATTAGCCTATGCTAATGACCAAGCTATTACCACAGAAAGACCTCAGAGAGGTAAGGTCAAAGGATCACATCACATTCAGACCTTCAGCTAAACTGAAATATACATCTTTTTTTTTTGGGGGGGGGTGTCCTTACCTAATAGGATGTTCACATCTATGTGTAAAGCAATTATCATTATCATCATTATCACCACAATTGTAGCTCTCTATTTTTTCCTGTGAACCCTAAGTTTTTCTTTTCTGACAATGTAAATGTTTAAAAGACCCTCATACAGCTATTGACTTTCTGATAGGGACCTCTTGTTGACCTTAGCTATTTTGCCCTTTTAAACAAGCTTTGCCATTAAATGGAACTTTTCTAGAGAACCCATTTCTTGGCACTCCTTTCATAGTTTAGATGAATACAAACTAAAGTCTTTTCTTACTTCCCATTCTTCTCATCAATGGTCTTTTGGTACTAGCCTAACTTCCCCCATTCCTTTGGATCCGCAGCCCCCACATCCTGGAGCATTTATTCATATGTATATGGAAATTCCTTTACATTGGCAATACACTGGCTTCATTCACCAAGCTCTTTATGCATATGCTTTCAGGCTTTTCCTTGAGCTCTGTTTTTATGTGAGGAATTTACCGATAAAGTTCATTTAGTTTGGCTGTAGCCGATTTCTAAAAAGAGGCTGAAAACAGCAAAGAAGCCTACTTTGATGATAATGTGAATAGGAACCCTTTAGCTTCTTCAAGAATCAATATTCAGCAACTGAACAGAAATTAAGACATTAGTATCTGTAATATGTTTCCATAGCAGAAATAATTCAGGTAATATCTATGCACAAAACATGTCTGCTTTTTAGGGCTTAGAAGAATGGAAAATACAAACGTTTCTTCCAAACTGGAAAAAAAAAAACAACCAAAACCTCACCAGTGTCTATGAATGCATGCACTTTCATCATTTTTAAAGACTGATAATTTCATATGTAATTAGCTGGCTATACTGAGAAAAACACAAAATTTGACAAAGGTTCAAATCTCAGCTCTACCAGTTACTAGCTACGTGACATTGAACATGTAAAATATACACTCTATGATTCTGTTTTATATGTAAAATAAGGATAATGATAGCTGTATTATCTACCTCATAGAGATGCTTTTGTGATCAAAAGGAAATGTTATGCAAAGACATTTAAAATTATAAGTACATATTCATATATGTATATATACATGTACCTACTATATATATAATCATATGCATATAATTGCTAATTATCATCATTATTACAATATTAACATGTAGAGAGGCAGCCATCATGATGGGCGGAGAGTACATAAGTCTTAGAATCAGAAGGCTTGGGTTTGAGACTGATTATAATCCTACTAGCAATAATACATGCAATATTATTTGTGAACCTTAAACCTCAATAGAGTACAGTGTTACTAAGTAGATAGATTGCTAAACTTGGTGTCAGGAAGACCTGTGTTCTAATCTTACCTAAAGCACGATCTCAGTGACCCTCAGCATCTCAGTTAAACTCTGGATTTGTTTCCTCATCTGTAAAATGTGGGGGTTGAATTCAATGCATTTTCAGGTCAGTTCCAACTCTAAATCTATGATAAAAGCCAGTTATTACATTATTCTGGACAGATCACTTAGCCAGAGTTTCAGTTTCTCATCTCCAAAACAAAGAAAATAATATTTGCACTACTTATCTTGAAGAAATATTGGAGGAAAAGTGCTTTGTAAACTTCAAAATGCCATACAAAATGTTTTTATGTCATTAAGGACCTCCTGGGTGTCACGAGGAAAGCACTTGGTAAACACTGGAGCTCTATAAAAATGTGAATTATTGTTATGTTAATTTTCTTTTTGTGTCTAATGATTCTCATAAACATTCTGGAAGAATTGTGTTTATTGGTGTAAAGCTGATTATGGATACTCAGACCTTTTGGAGAAGCAACTTGTCATACAGATTCAGAGACAGGAGAGAGCTAGGTTCAATAGAGGTGGAATCCTGATTCCTTTTACTTCTCACTTTAGTGACGATGGGCAAGCTACAGCCTCAGTTTTCTCCTGTCAGTGATAAGGATAATAATGCCTTTAGTATCTACTTCCACTGAGTTATCATGAGAGTCAGATGCAACTGTGTATATGAAGTGGTTGCAAACTTTAATTTGCTTAAAAAATAATCACCTTTTGTTATAAGAAGCAGTATAATATAATGGTTAGAGATAGACTTTCAGGTCAAGAAGATCTGAGTTTGAATCTACTCTCAGATATTATTATCCTAAAGCAAGTCACTGTTTCTCTGGATCGCCAATTCCTGATGTGTAAAATAGGGCTAATCAATACTCTCTACCTCTCAAGGTTGTCATCAGGCTCAAATGAGAAATAAAGATCATGCATCACAAGGCAAACCTTATAGAGTGGTATAAATAAGAATTTCATTGTTGTTTGTTGAATTCAATTCAATAAACTTTTATTAAATACTTAATATGGAAAGAGCACTGGTTCATCCATGAGAAAGTTATAAAGCAAATTAAGATATAATCCTGTGAAGGACCATTGCTGGGGCTAATATAGAGGGAATGATATTCAAGACAGTCAACTCAAATGACCTCTAACTCCCCTTTCAATTCTAATATTCTATGATTCTGGATTCATGGAAGGCATGAAAAGAAACAGTGCACATGAGGAGGAAAAAGTGGAGATGTCTAAAAAGCTCAATGTGGATGCATGGGAAACTCACTAAACAGATTAGATTTTGAAAGGGAATGAATAGGAGAGTGAAGCAAGGATAAGTAATGGCTGGTTTAGACCTATAAAAATAATGTCAAGAGAACTAAGGCTCAGATGACCACAGGGTAAATGTGTGTAGGAAGCAGAAGAGTTAAGGCATGGAGGTTGGCCTATAAGTTCTCTGAGATGCCTCACAAGTCTGAGATTCTGGGATTCTGGGAATAGACCTAAAGTAATTGAAAATACTGTGGCAAGGAAGGGTGTGGAGTAGTAGCTATCCCTTTCAGACAGGAAGCCAAATTGCATGAGGCCAGGTCTGTGTTATTTGCTTCACTTTGGAGCTTTCCTACAACCAAAATAGAATATACTGAAGAGTAGCACCCCCCCCCCCCCGCCGCAAGGCATGTGGGCCTAGCCTGAAAGAAATCTATGGAATTATTCAGTTAAGCCCACCAAATCAAACAATCCTACCACTTACTGATTCCACCATTCTTTTTTCCATTTTTTCAGTGGGTTTTGAAGCAATTGAAACAGTACTGATTTTCACTGAAGGACAAAAAGGGGTCTGCTCTCCAAGGTTCTGAAATGCAGCATTTGAAATTTGAATTTTAATTGCGGGAGTCAAGGTAGCTTCATTTTATCCTGGCTCCTCAGTTTTACACCCAGAGAAAAGCCATCTGTGAAAAGGATGAAAATGAAATAATTATCAAATTTAGACAGAAGAAACTGAGTAGGTTCTTAATACACCCACATCCATTCACTAAAATTAAGGGCTCTGAACTCTATAAAACAGATTCCTTTATATATATATATATTGTTGGCCCTTCTCCAAAGTTACAAAAGTTAATCCATGCCAGTGATGTCTAAAATCATGATAGGAATTTGCTGAGTGCAACAGGAAATATATCCTTTTGGCTATGTATCATTCACTCTGGAACAAGGCACAGACCAGGATAAGCATCTGGAACAAGGGTACCTGGTGGCAAAGGCAAGAAAGAGCCAGTGGGATAAGGATATGGATTAGAGGCCATGAAATAAGAAAAATACAAGGTTAAAGGAAGCAAACAAAGATCTGGAATAAAGAGAAAATTCTATAGTGGCTTAAGTGGATTTAGTCAGAAGAAAGATGGGCCTTTTGGCCAGTGGGAAATCACAGCTCTCAATTCATGGGGAGAAAGGTATCATCTGATGTCACTCCACTCCTCATACCAACTGCAGTGATGCTGGTTCTTTCCAAGTCTTTCTACATAGCACCACAGGGGTTGACATTGGGCTGGACTGACATCTGCTGCTACTTCTTGCTGCATTCTGTGCTATTTGGAGATATTCTATTGATAACATCCTTCTTTGACCTTGCTTCTCTCTCCTTCCCCCTCCCAGTTTTCCTTCCACTGTCATATTTGTAACAATTGCTTTAGTCCACTAACAAGACCTTTCTTTTATCTATTTGGTTCTGCTTTTGTTCTCTTTTTTTAATGTACATTTAGTTTCTGACATGGTCAGTATGCATGTTTTCTTGTCCTTGAGAAACTGTTGAATACAGGTGACTTACTAATATTTGTGGGTAAAAGTTAAAGCTAGATAACTCACAATATCCCTTTTAATATCCTTAAATTCCTCCTAAATGAAGTAACTATTTTCTTTGCATGTCTTGTCACCCTAACTTTATTACCATAATGCTATGCTGTTGAGCTGTGCAGACCATGTGCTTTTAGAATAAATATATATTAAAAAATAAAGCTGAGCTCCTGTCATATGGATTTTGGTTTAAGCTGTTTGGATTCAGCTGTTGCAGCTGAAGATGGGCTGTTGCTTACAGAATACTAATCTCAATTACTATTCTGGTCTGTTCTCTCATAAAAAAAGGCAAGAAGAAAGCCTATTTTGGGTTGGTCAAGCAAAATTATAGGTTGAGCCCCTAATTTGGAGACATCGTGCATGCTAGAAGAGAATCTAGGATTTGTCCTGGGGTGCCTTAGTTCTGCACAGAGCCAGAAGTATCACAATTTTTTTTTTTACTACATACAACTCACATCTCCATAGAATTTTATGGTTTAAGAAGTCTTTTCCCCAGAATAATCCTATAAGGTATATAAAATAGAAAATGTTACCCCTCTTTATAGATAAGGAAATCAAAGCTCAAAAACTTATTTGTCCATAATTATGCAAATAGTAAACTATCTGAGTCAGAATTCTAATCCAAATATTCTGACCTCATGTTCAAGCATTCCTTCTACTATCTACTGTTATCCTGTCTGCTGTCAATAATATTTCTTGAGTACTCACTGTGTTCCCAGTCATAGATGAGGTTTGGGTAAGAATTATGCCATACTAGATAGAGATTGAGAAAATTATTCTGAAACTTTTATATACTAAGAATATATTGATTATCATATATATTTTGTCAGTCTTCTTTAGAGATTTTAACATTAGATGAGATCAAACCAGAAGACAAGAGAAAAAGCTAATCCTCACACTATTCCTTTGATGCAAATAGTAACACACTGGCTACGAAATGGGTCTAAATTGTCAGAAAAATGATTCTCAAGAAAGAGAACAATAATTTTTTAAATGAATGAAAAGGGTCACCATTTTTTACCAGTATTCTCCTTCCAGATAATAAGACTTAGTAAATTAGAATTGTTTTCTTCTCATTTAGCTAGCCAGTTACCTCTTCTGACAAGGGAGGGATATGCTACTTAGAAGATTTAAGGAAAAGAAAAAAGAGACAACTTGTTCATATTTTATGGGCTTCCATCATTTAGAAGTTTTGAAAGAAATAATTTTATATGGTCATCATTTATTTTAAATCATTCTCCACACTACAACTTTTTCACCAGAACGATTGGTAGGAAAATAAAAGGATTTGAAAGGGGAAAAGCATTATCATCACAAGTTTCAGGAGAGAGATCCCTGCTCCAGAAGGATGCCACTAAGAGATCAAGGTCTATATCATAGACTTGCAACAGTGTGATTGGATGCTCCAGCCCTTCTTAGGGAATGGGTTTGGAATCCTCATTCTCCCTATTACCTCCAAGGTCTACCACTACGTTGCCTTGGCTCACTGCAATAAGGTTACTGAAGTGGAATTAGGCAGGAGTTGCCATAGCTGGACCTTCCCAGGATCAGGACCTCAGATACCAAGTCTCCATCCTATAGACCCCATGCCAGGTTGAAAGCCTAAAACATCAGACTTCTTGCTGCCAGTACCTTATGCTAAAAATAAGACCTCGATTACCATGCCCAATACTTGCTTTCTCATACAGGCAATCTTCAAGCCATGTATTGCCTCACTGAAAATGAGCTTCAGTTACACAAGCACTCTCATCTCAGAATACTCATTCACCTAATATCAGGAAAGAATAAACACTAAAGGAACAGAGGCACCATCATCTGGGTGGCAGAAAGTGTCTGGCTTCTCTCAACCATGCAGCTCAAAGCAATTCTTTTTACTCAAAAGCTTCCCCAAAAAGTGTGAGAAGTCTCAGGTCAAATATTTTATATGCATATTCAGTTCTATCTCAGTCTTTCCTTGATTTTTCCATCTTTCCAATGTCCTAGCCAATTAGAAGGCTTTTCTTTATCACAAAGCTCTAGCCCCTTATTACTCAGGACTGGTTCCTCAAAATTCCACATGTTGGATTGGAACTAGACAATTAATATCTGCTCATGAAATGTATAAACAAGATTTGAGGACTTGACTTTTCATCAACTAGTCTCCCCATTACATATAGAAGATCAAAGCAAGGTCAGTTTTAGAAGATAAGTACAAAAAAAGGGAATGGTCCAATAAAAACATGCCAGGAGTGATAACATTCAGATTGACCTGAGGCTGGAAAACTAAGGACAACACAAATGATTCAATATTATAGTGGGAGAAAAAGGAAGAACAAAGAGGGGATGGGATATTTGCTTGGAGTGGATGGGATAGTGATAACATGATAAAAGGGTGATAAGGTTGCCCAATCCTTATTTTGGATCCATTCTAGACTTTTTCCAGACATTGAAGACAAGTTTGTTGACCCTGTAGTTTGTAGACAGTGATCTTTTCCTTCTCTTTCACTTGAAAAACATTGAGACATTTTCTTTCTCCAATTTTGAGTTAGTGCCTAACACATAGTAGATGCTTGATGAAGACTGAGTGATTGTTCAAAAGTCTCTGACAGTAGTTCAACATTCATAATTTCTAGTTCTTTTAGGACCCGAATATTCACTTTATTTGGGCTGGGTGACTTGAATTCATCTCATTGTCTCCTTATTTATCCTGTTTTTCAGTTCTGTCATTTTTGTTGTTTCTTGTATAAGATGAGATAACACATATACTAAAGCCAGAATGATACAGAGAAGATTAGGATAGTCCCCACAAAAGGATGACATGCATATTTGTGAAGCATTCCACAATTTTTGCTTTGACTGCTGGCCTACCTGGCTTCCTTTAAGTCCCAACTAAAATCTTATTTTCTACGGAAAGCCTTCCCCAACCCCTCTTAATTCTATTGCCTTCTCTGTTAATTATTTCCTATTTACTTCATATACTGTTGTGCATATTTGTTTGCATGTTGTTTCCTTCATTAGATTAAAAACTCCTAGAGGGCAGGGACTTTCTTTATATTTTTTTATATCTCTAGTACTTAACACAGTGCCTGACACATAGTAGGTAATTAATAAATATTTATTAAATTATCTAATTTAATAGACAGTCATTGTTCTGAAATTGAATGGCTAGACAATTATTGTTTTTTAAAAAGCAGCTAGGGGTTTTTGTGGAATGGAGTCTCACTAAGAATATGGCAGCCAAAAAAACAATTGCAACTTAGAACTACATTAAGAGGGATACAACTTCCAGGAAGAAGGAGGTGATGGCACTGCTATACATTGACCTTGTCATACTTCCTCTGTAGTATTATGTTCGTTTCTGGGCACCACAGTTAAGAATGCTGATGAGCTGAAGAGGTTCAATGGAGGGCACCCAGAATGGTAAAAGGCTTTGATGAGGATTTCTTAGAAACTATGGCATATTTCAGAGAAAAGAAGACTTAGGTGGGCATGACATCTGCCTTTGAGTATTTAAAGGGCTGTTATGGAGAGGAAGAATTAGAAGTGTTCTGTTTGATCCCAGTAGACAGATCCAGGAACAATGAATGGAAATTGTAAAGAGGCCAAAAAAAAAGGTTCAAAGATAGGAAAAGTTCCTGAAAATTAAATCTGCTTAGTGAAATAGGCTGCCTAGGCTGCCTAACCCTTACTCTCCACTCATATGGTTATCACCTTATCTGAAGCTCATCTCCCCACCTGCCTAGACTTACAACATTAACCCCACTGAACTTTCAGCTTCTTGTCTCTCTCTTCTCTATTTCTTCCTTCACAAGACTGACAAAATAATTTTCCTAAAGCATGAATGTTTGATTATGTCACTTCTCTTCTCAAGAATCTTCAGCAGTTCCCTGGTTCTTTAAGGATAAAATGTCCACTGCTAAGCTAGTCTTTTAAAGCCCTTAAGACAACCTGGCTCCAGCCAACCTTTCTGGATTTGCTTGATGTTGTTCCCCTTTACACACCATATATTCCAGACAAACTGACCTACTTGTTATTCCCCAAATCTGGCATTCCATTTTCCACCTCTCTGATTTTGTGCAAGCTGTATTCCATCACTGGAATAGACTTCTTCTCCTCTTACAATCTCTGCTTCTTTAAAGGCTTGACTATATCTTCTAGAAAGCCTTTTCTAATTTGTCTAGTTGTCAGTATCCTCTCCTTCCCCAGGTTATGATGGACACATTTATCTCTTTCCATGTTGTATCTCCCAGGAGAATAAAAATACCTTGAGGGCAGCAACTGATTTTATTTTGTTTTCATATTCCCAGCATCTGGCAGAGTGACTTGCCCATAGTGGCATTTAATAAATGTTTGTTCAATTGGATTAGATGACAAAACCATAGCAACTCCTCAGAAAGCACTGGGGTATCTGGTGACTAAAGCAATGGATTTGAAAATATTCTTTTTATAATGAACATGCACATTGAGGAGTCAACTTAGCAAAGCAGATCAACTACAAGCTTGAAAGTTTGGAGATATGGGTTCCAATTCTTGTTCTATCATTTGTATGACTTTAAAAAAGTAATTTTACTCCCTTAGATTCCAACTTTTCCATCTATAAAATAAATGGTTTGGACTAGAAGACCTTTAAAATTTCTTCCAGTTCTAAACTATGATTTTGTGAATTGTTCTTTTTTTCTTAACATGAAGCCTTTACCAATATATACTCTGAGTGGAGGAAAATCAAGTAATGTTCACACACTGTTTATATATATATATACATATAATAACTGAATGTCTCCATATTAAGGTTAATATTGAGAACCTAGCTAAAGCTCCATTCAAAGGGAAAAGCTCCCACTGAGGAGCTGTCATTGTATGAAGCCTTATGACTTAAGGGTTTGAGAAATAAAAGGACTAAATTATTCATAGATAACAAGAAAAACTATTGAAATATTGGTCATGTCTTTTTTTTCCAAAACAGAGTCATATATTGTCCAGCTGGAGGTTTTAAACTTCAAAAGCAGGATATACGATTTCTTAGCAGAAGGAGAAGTAACAAAGATAGATGATACACTTCCTATTAATGGGATGAATAAGAAATTAGTTGCATCTCATATTTCAGACCTTTACAGAATCAAAAAATTTTGAAGCTAGAAAAGGGATTTTAAAAGCTAGTCCAATTCTTTCTTTTCAAAGATGGGGAAGCTGAGTCCTCAAGGGAGGTTTAGTAACTTGTTCAATTTCACACAGCTACTTAAAGACAGAAATGAGACTAGAAACCAGGTCTTCTGATTTTTCATTCAATATTCTGTCCTATAGACTATGTGACTATCTTGCGTGCTGTACATAAAATTTCTTTTTGCTGTTCAAGCAGTCTTGTCCTTGGTGTTGTGACATGATTAGAATAAAAATTCTTCTAACTACATTTCTGTCAAAATCACGGATTTTTAAAGCTTATGATCTCTCATTGCTTTTTTAAACAAAGAAACTTAAATTTTGGCAAACAAAAGGTAATTTTTATTTCAATATTTCCATGGATCTACACTAAGATGTCTTTGATATAGCTACTCCTTACTCCCTCCACTGGTTCAGAGAGCAATACATTTAAGCCTTCTCATCCTGTGGAATTCTTGTTTATGTCCTTTAAGAATCCTCCATATAGGATCTACTACCTGGCTATTTTAATCTTTTATGAGTATCAATTCAGTGCTCAAGCTGTCCATCTGTTATTCTTGACTCTTTCTAGAATATTGGCCCATCTGTTTTCAGCCATGCATATCATGGATGATGTCTTCTATGCCATTATTATGACACAAGTCATAATTAGCAATACACAACAGCTTCCTATTATCCACGATGCATCTTTCCATTGATTTTTGAACCACTAGCAATTTTGGTACTTTACATTGTTTAATGGCTCTTAGCCATATAGCATAACCAGGAAGATATTAATGTTAAAAAGATGAGAAATTAATACTAGTGTTCCAATAGAATGATGGAAACCAAAATGTGACCCCAAGAAAGGGAATTGGGACTCATTATAGACTATTTTCCAAAGACTTTGCTTCAATGTGCTGTTGCAGACAAAAAAATAATAAATCATCCAAATACTTATAATCAAATTTTCAAGAAAGGGCATTGGAAGCAAAATCTAAAACATTATTGAAACCATGATGTACTTCTAGCCTAGACATGTTAAGAAAGCTAAAATTGGAACTGGAATCATTTTGGAGAAGAATCTGAAGCAAGAGGTTTATAGTACTGCTATTTGGCATCTAAGGGACACAGTGAATAGAGTCAGGACCTGGAGTTCAAATACTACCTCACACACTCACTGGCTGTGTGACCTTGAGTTAAGTCACATAAACTCTTCCTCCGTTTCATCATTGGTAAAAATGAGCATAAGAATAGTACTTAGCATTATGTAAATGTTAGCAACCATCATTATCATTATTGCTTTTGTTAATGAAGACAGACTAAAAAATTATAAATCCAGTCTAAGAAGGAAAAGTGACATTTGAATCTAATGAAATTGTGAAGGATGACATTCACCTAATACCAGAATACTAAACCTGGGCATTTCTGTTTTAAGTTTGGAAGGGAGTGGTTGAAGGATCAGAGAAAGAAGGTGGCACTTTATATATTGCATAGTAAACTTGTGGGAACTCATTATTCAAAGGAGTGGTACAGTTTAAAAATATAAATAGCTTCAGAAAAGATTTAGATAAACTATTGGGTGAGAGTTATAATGGAATTTAATTTCTGATTCTATATTTTTGCTCCATGCACAGGCATGCATATGCACAGAATGTAAATGAAGGAGATGATGACATAATGACCTAGTATGCTTAAATTTCTGGACAGCCAACCTAAATCATTTAGAAAATAGTAAACAGAAATGCCAGGAATATAAAATCTTTATCATATCTCAAGGATCTATTATTTCATCCATTTGTATTTTCTACAGTGATACAGATCATGATCCATCCATGACATATTAGATGATTTAATAGGTTCTTATGAACAAAAAAGAATTTATTCCTTAGTTGCCTACCTGACAACTCTTTATACTTATGGTTTTGCCTTCTAACTCATCTCAGAAGTTATGAAACTCTAAATACTATAAACTCCTTTCCAAGCACCAAACAAGTCCTGAATAAGTTGTTCAAATCAAAAAAACTTTAAGTGTAAAACCCTAGATAAAGGTGAAGCCCAAAAAGAGCATTTATGTAAAGTCACAAGACCAGAATCAAAGTTCAATGATAAAAATAAAAATGAAGTTTCTCTCCCGTCTTCCCCATTTATCTGTTGTCTTCTATTTGCAAGCTATGTGCAATGTTTATCTTAGAAGATCTTCCGACCCTCTCTCAAAATAACTTCCTTCTTTTAAATTCCAGAGCCACCCTATCCTAAGCCCTAACTTTTCCTGATTTATTGGAAACCAGAATATTGGAATGTAGCAAATAAAGTAATAAAAAATTTAAAATATAGATACAGGAAACAAAAATATTTTAAATTAAAATGGGGGAAGCGAGAAAATATGTGCTTGTTAATTTTTTAAATGTTAAAATTTCAAAGAAGGAGAAACTACAGAGTGATTTTGAAAATGGCAATGGCAAACAAGAACTCTCTTAATTCTATAGCATCAGAATCAGTAAGTGAGGCCAACCAGTCCTTGAAAGGTTAGTCAGAGTTGCAATATTACCAAGATGAACTAAGGACTCAGTAATTGCCAGAAGTGAAAGAAAATTGATAAAACTTTTCAAAGGGAGCAAATAAGCATTGTGTAAGAATCTCTGCCTGTTAATTTAGAAAAACACATGTTAACATTATCTATATTCTATCTTATTTTTATTTATCTTGTTAAATATTTTCCAATTACATTTTAATCTGGTTCAGGCTGCACTTAGAAATATTGTGGACTCACACCTAGCAGACTGGTCAATATGACAGGAAAGGAAAGTGATAAATGTTGGAGAGGATGTGACAAAATTGAGGCACTAATGCATCATTGGTGAAACAATAAAAAGAGCAGTAACTGATGTTTGATAGAAGGGAGGTGGGTGAAGGAGACTAAGAGATTGCTCCCAAAATGGAGTTTAAAAACTTAGCTGTCTCAATGGTTGAAGTCTTGATGGGTGAGATGCTTTGATCAGGGAATCAGGGTTTCAGTTTCCAAAAGAAAGATCCTCAGGAAGCCCTCAGGACTGGATTTGAGCTGGGTTGTCCTCCTCCTCCCTCTTTCCAGTCCTCTCCCCATCTCCTGCTTCGAGAGATTCCCAGAATCCTTTCTTGTCTCAATTGTCAGCAACTGTCAGCAGCTGCCTTCTCTGGCTTGTTTGGTCCCATCTCCCTTGCACAAATCCAATCCTTACATTGGTGGAGTTGTGGACTGATCAAGTCATTCTGAAGGACAATTTGGAACTATGCCCAAAGGAGTATAAAACTGTGCATACCCTTTTGATCCTATAATACCATTACTGAGTCTCTATAACAACAAGATCATGAAAAAGTAGAAAAGACCTACTTGTACAAAAATATTTATAGTAGCTTTTTCTGTGGTGGCAAAGAATTGGAAATAAGAGAATGTCTGAACAAATTGTGGTATATGTTGGTGATGGAATACTATTATGCTATAAGAAATGATAAGCAGGATGATTTCAGAAAATTCTGGAAAGATCTACATGAATTGATGTGAAATAAGAAGAATTGGGAGAATATTATACACAGGAACAGCAATATTGTATGATGATCAACTGTAAAAAATGTAGCTATTTTCATTAATACAATGATCCAGGATAATTCTGAAGGACTTATGACAAAGAATGTTGTCTACCTCCAGAGAAAGAACTGTTGGAGTCAGATGCAGATCAAAACACACTATTTTTCACATTCATTTATGGTTTAATTTTGGGGTTTTGGTTTTATATGAACATTCTCTTATAACAATGACCAATATGGAAGAACATCTGCATGATAATACATGTATAACCCAGATCAAATTGTTTTCTATATCCAAGAGGGGTGAGGAAAGAGAGGGAGAGAGTCGATTTGGATCCTATAATTTTGGAAAATGTATTTTGAAAATTGTTATTACCTGTAATTGAAAAAACAAAATATCTTTGAATTAAAAAAATAAATATTGTGGAATGTGAGTCTGACAGCCTAGCTATAAAATATGATTCAAACTTAAGGAGCCAAAGGCTGGCAGACTGATAACAAAACTCATGCCTATATAACATGAAAATTTTCTTCAAAGAGAAATCCAGAAAGCACTGAACAGGGCAGGTACCAAATAATAGGGGGGAAATTATTCATTATATCTATATTTATGTATATATTTATAATACATATTGAATTATCATTTCTATATCTTAACAGGACGTGATTGGTTATTGATGTAGAAATAATTTCCAGGTCAGCTGTTTGTATGTAGGTGGATTATCCACTGGTTAGTAAAAATCAACCTAAAGTAGTTGTGTTTTTTTAATAAGATGACAATATGCACAATTACAACAGCTTTGAATCTCTTATTTAAATAGAATTTTTTGTGTGGTTAAATGGAAAGAGCACTGACTATAGAGTCAGAGGATCTGAGTTCAAATCATACCTTTGATTCTACCATGTGTTATCATTAAGAACTCATAACCTCTTTGGATGTCAGTTTCTTCATCTGTAAAATGAGGGAGTTGAATTAGATGGCCTCTGGGGGCATCTAACCCTAAAGCTACAATCATGTGATGTAATAGATATATGACATTAATTCAATTCAATTAAAGTTTATTTCATCAATCATTTTTTTTGTTTTTTTTTTATTTTTTAAACCCTTAACTTCTGTGTATTGACTTATAGGTGGAAGATTGGTAAGGGTAGGCAATGGGGGTCAAGTGACTTGCCCAGGGTCACATAGCTGGGAAGTGTCTGAGGCTGGATTTGAACCTAGAACCTCCCATCTCTAGGCCTGGCTCTCAATCCACTGAGCTACCCAGATGCCCCTCATCAATCATTTTTTAAGGCTTGCTATATACAAGGTACTAGGAATACAAAGAAAACTATAAAAGGTCATTACTGTTTTGAATGTGATATGTAAAATCTAAGTAAATTCAAGATAATTTTTTAAAAAGAAGATAACTAATAGCTAGGGATACTGATGGATGAAACCATGGCAATAGGTGATATAAGACTGGTGTTAAGGAGAAAAGAGTATTGCTAATTTATATAGATTTGGAACTAATTTGTATAAAGATAATAATTGAACTCACAAGAATTATTGAGAGTGCCACGAGAAAGAGGGACCAAGAAAGAGTCAGGTCAGGAAGAAAGAATACCCATAGTTGAGTGCAGGACATGGATAAAGACACCGCAAAGAAGACTTTCTAGTCTTACATATCTGTAATGATATCCTTTATTACACTTCTATGTAATTTTCCAACATTAATATACCATACTACCTCTCTGTTGCCCTTTGGATGATGCCCAAACTTAATTTTTAAGTCTGTGGCATTTCATGATTCATAGCCATATAGTATCACTGAAAGAATTTTATGTTAAAAGCTATGCCTCTATTTCAAGTAGAAGCCTGAGGTCATTCAAAACTTTTATACTTTCCTAAAGACAATTCAGCCTGCTCTTCTGCTCCTACTCAATTGAGATCTCAGTTCATTGTTCATATGGAATATCTACCTAATACTGAAGGAACAGTTGTATGGGCAATTCATCCAATTGTATAGTATAGTTCCCTCCAGGGGAAAGTATGGGCATTCAACAAAATCGAAGATTTCCAAGTATTTGCACAGAAAAGACCAGGACTAAATGGAAAGTTTGATATCCAACCACAAAAATCAAGAGAAACATGAAAAGGTAAATAAGAAACAGAGGGGAAAGAAAGAAAATTCATAATTTTTTAAATTTGACTCTTTAAGGGCTTCAATAAGATCTAATTATCTGTATTCCTATGTGGAGAAATGCTATGTATAATTCTCTGTAGTGAACTCTATTCACTATTATAGTATTCACTATTATAGCAATCAGAAGAATAATTCAAGAGGACGGAATACTAAATGGTCTAAGATGACATATGGGGTGGGAAAGAGGGGGGGTGAATAGTAGGGGACACCAAGAGAAACTTGAATGAATAAGAAGAATAGGATATTCTATTACACACAAAGAGGGCATGGGAAGGGGAGGGGACAAATACTATTATAAGAAGGAGAGGAAGAGAGCATTAAGAGGTAATATTTAAACCTTTCTCTCAGTGTAATCAACCCGGAGAGGGAAGAGCAGCTATATTATCCATTGGGATATAAAACTCTATCTAACCCTACTGAGAAAGTCAGAAGGGATAAACCAAGGGGAGCAGGGGAGTGGGGAGGTCAAAAAAGGGAGGGGAGAAGAAGGGGGAGGGAATTCATTAGGCCTTCAAAAATAAAAAGAGGGGAATAATAAGGGAGGGGGTAGAAAGGGAAGTTAATCAAGGGAGGGGATAAGGGATACCAGCTCAAAGCAAACCACTGGTTTAAAAGAAAATAGTTTAAGAAGAAGGGGTGGGACTAGGGGAGGATACAAAAATGTCAGTGAATGCACAACTGATAATTATAACTCTGAATGTGAATGGGATGAACTCACTCATAAAACAGAAGCAAATAGCAGAGTGGATTAGAAACCAAAATCCTACCATATGCTGTCTACAAGAAACACATATGAGGCGGGTGGACATACACAAGTTTAAGGTTCAGGGCTTGAGCAAAATCTTTTGGGCATAGGGGGCAGCTGGGTAGCTCAGTGGAGTGAGAGTCAGGCCTAGAGACAGGAGGTTCTAGGTTCAAACCTGGCCTCAGCCACTTCCCAGCTGTGTGACCCTGGGCAAGTCACTTGACCCCCATTGCCCA